>NC_080832.1:6222500-6522500 GCF_030435755.1 Ochotona princeps | reverse complement strand
CTGGTGGGTACTTGGGGGTGACGCAGATGTCACTTCCTGTGCAGATGCCTGTGCCCATGGGAGACGCTTGTGCCCTTACTTACCTGGCTGCCTGCATCCTGGCAGGGGCTGTAATTCGGGAGGCCTGACGGCCAGTGCTGGCCTCACCTGAGGAGTTGGCATTGCTGACTGTGGGCTCCTGAAAGGGTTGCTTTATTCTTAGAAACATTGGGCAATGATTTTTTTTTTCTTTTTGAAGGGTACATGGGGATAGTACTGGGTGATAGCTGCAGGAGTTTTAATTTAAAGTATGGTGTAAATTGTATCTCTCCATCGTGTGTCATCTTGTTTGTGTCTGATGTCCAAATAGTTAAAAGTCATATTGCTCCCCTTCCCAGCCCCTGGCCCAACCACTCCCCGAGAAAGCGATGAGTGATGATTTTAGGTTCCCTTGTGCGTGGCAGGTCATTACATCAGTCTTTTGCCGTCCAAGGACAGGATTTATTGCTCTTCTGGGGTGAGGGGAAGCCAGCAGAGCCAAGTCTTAGTCTCAAGTGGGTCAGTATCTCGAGCTGAGTTGTCACTTCCAGCACTCTGGTAGATTATTGACTTTTGGACTAAATGGGCCGTTTGCAACCCCGAAAACATGGGGCTCCCCAGCCCCCATGCGGGGGTTCTAAGGATCAACTGGATGTTTGCTTCCTGGCCTGCTGGCACGGAGAGTCGAGCTCTAGCAGGCTGATTCACACGAGCCGGCCACGTTTCGGCTCAGGCGGCCTCTCCATTCCCTAGAAATTACCCTGAACTGCAATCCAGGTTTGAACCTGATTCTCAAAACCTCAAGGTCAAGTTCAGTTTTTTTTTCCCCCTTTAGGCTATTGGTTCAACTCTGCACTCTTGGGGGCACTGACCTTTGGCTTTGCTGGTAACCCAAACAGCCCCACTGGGGCACCCCAGAAAACTGCATGTGGAGCAAAACAGCCTTGACAGTGGGGTCTTAAGACACAGCCCACCACCCCCGTGCATATCTGCTTCGCAACACCTAGGTGCAGTAGATGAGGCAGTGACAAATTAAAGGCACAGAGTATGTGTAGTGGGCGGCTTTGGCTGCTGGGGTCCAAACAGCCCAGAACAATGCAGGGTCCTGTGAGGCCCCCAATACAGGGCATGGGTGGGAGGAAGAAGTCATCTGTGAACAGGCACTCAGTGAGAGAGATTGTGTGGGGCTGGGTTCCAGCTTCCACGGGAGAACCAGCCGGGCTCCCAGGAGAAAGCCAGCAGCCCCAGGGCTCTCACGGGGCCCTACCCTTGAGGTCCACGCTATCTTCCAGTACAACCAGCCTCACACGTGGGAGCTGCATCCCTGGCCACTGCCCTGAGGGAGTGAAAGGCCAGTGTGCTTGCTCCCAGCAGGGGACACAGGGTGCACAGAAACCCCAGGGAGGCTGCAGGAGTTTCCCAAAGCCCCTCTGTGGAGGCTCGCTCAAGCTCAGACTGAGGCAGGTGAGAGCACCCAGCAGGACTGACTGAGCCACGCTGGGCAACGGGACACACAGCTCCCGTCATTGTCCTCATCTCGGACACATCAGCATGTTCTGAGCACTATGCCTCTCTCCTCCCCCTGCCCCCAGCAGAGGGCAAAACACCAAGTGATCAGCTGGTTCTGCAGCTAAGGTAGCACGTGCAGGAGGTGGCACTAGTGGTAGTGGCATGGTCACTGCTCCTGGGCTCTGCCCAGGTCTCACAGTGCCTCCTGAGACTTGGATAGACTCCGGGATGCCTCTGAGGGAACCCTGGGCCCAAGGGCTCGTGTACTGGCCACATTTGAGATGGTCACTCACTGTAGTTGACCATGTGGCGATATGTCTTACAGACTCACTCCACGATGCGAATCCACAGCTGCGTGCCTGTCCCCGTGGCACTGCTGCCTGCCTGGTGAGAGGTGACCAGGCGTTTGATGTTGGCCAGCCCAAGGAGGGGCTGAGGCTGCTGAGCCGAGACAGGTGAGTCGGCACTGCTCTTTTTTTGGGAGGTCTTGAGCCAGAAGCTGACCCACTGGGGCTTTGCAAACACGTCCCTTCCAAGCAGGGCCACGGGGCTGGTCATGTGGGCTGAATTGTCTGTGGGTCAGTCTCCAGTCACTGGTCTTTAACGACAGTGAAGTGTATGTGTCCCCATCTAGTCCTCGCTTAAGTGCCACCTGTGCTGTCTTGTACTGAGGTTCTGTGGGAGGCAGAAGCCCAGGGGGCTGTTCCTCCTCCCTGCGGCTTCATGCTCACCTACTCTCTAGAGTGAGGTCGCTGGCCCCTTGTGATAAGTGATGCTGTTTACCTCACTCTCCACTCTTCTCGGCAGGCCTGTTGGCTGTAGCCTGTTGCACACAACCACATCGTGACCTGAGGTCGGGGTTTCTGATTTTTCTCCCAGTCCTGGGAGCCTCAGGGCCGCCTGGCTGCTGGAGCCAGTGGTGTAGCTGAATGGCAGTTGGGACAGTATGCAGTTAGAGATAGCAGTCTCAGTCAGTCGGCTGAAGGGATCTTCCTCAGTGTGCTGCTGCCCGTCTAGCCACGCATCTCGCTCTTTTTTTTTTTTTTAAGATTTATTTATTTTTATTACAAAGTCAGATATGCAGAGAGGAGGAGAGACAGAGAGGAAGATCTTCCATCCGATGATTCACTCCCCAGGTGACCACAATGGCTGGTGCTGCACCAATCCGAAGCCAGAATCCAGGAACTTCTTCCAGGTCTCCCACGCGGGTGCAGGGTCCCAAGGCTTTGGGCCGTCCTCGACTGCTTTCCCAGGCCACAAGCAGGGAGCTGGATGGGAAGTGGAGCTGCCGGGATTAGAACCGGCGCCCATATGGGATCCTGGTGCGTTCAAGGCGAGGACTTTAGCTACTGGGCCACGCCGCCGGGCCACGCCGCCGGGCCCTGGATCTCTTTTTCTAATAAGGGGACCCCTGTCCCCCTGCTACTCGACCCTGGACGTAACTGCTAAGGGCTCCCACCTGATGAGCTTTTCTTTTCCTTTTTTCCTTAAAAAAACCCAAAAAACCAAAAAAACCTTTGCTTTTTAAAAAGCCCCTGTGTCTCCACACACAGTACCAAGGGCTTGGGGTTGCAGCCCCAACATTTTGTCCCTAGTGACAGATGGTAAGTGTTGTCCTGGGGCAGGCTGGCAAGGGTGGGGCGAGATGCGGGGCACCCAGCAGAGGCCCAGGCTTGGCTCAGAGGACAGGCCAGGCGTCTGTTTTCAGCTGTTGTGCAGCCGGCCTGCGAGCCATGGGCACATTCCACAGCGAGTGGTGCCCGCCGATGGGCGCCAGGCGCTTCCTGCTGCTGGGGCCCATTGCTGCTGCTCTGGGTGGGCGGGGAGAGCCCACGCCTGCAACTGCTGGGCCAGCAGTGTCTCCTGGTTTTTTTTTTTTTTTTTTTAAGAAAGGTCGTTGGCTTGCAGTCAGAAATGTGCTGGGCCTGCTTGTCTGTGTTTATTGTGTTTTGTTAGATCATTTACAAGTTTGTTTTGTTTGCTTTACTCTAGCACCTTTTCTGAGTCTTTCAAATTTACATCTTGGTCATTGTATTTATTTGATTTTTAACAAGATAGCTTTCACTGAAGCCACTAACCTCCCCACCTCCCAACTTCTCCAAATGGGAAAGGAAATAAAAGTTATGTTAAACCCGAACTGTATTCACCACTTGTACACCCTGAGGACAGGGCCGCACTTTGTAATGTCCGTTTCTTGCTGTGGCTTGGTGCAGACTCGTCCTGAGCTACGTGAAGGAAGGGGCAGAGAAGCTGGACTTCTGTGATGGACACAGCCCCGCCGTGACGGTCACGTTTGTCTGCCCGTCGGAACGCAGAGAGGTATGGCGCGCTGAGTCTTGGTGACCAAGACCAGGGACGAACACGTGTGTGTGGGTTTGGGTGCAGGAAATGGGGGACCCCAGTGGGAAGAGCATGTGGGCTGCTCTGTGCAGCAGCTGGGAGTGCCCGAGGCTTGACCTGCACCTGGTGGTGGTTTATTCTGGTCGGCTGGAGCACATGTGTGTGCTTCGTGGCGTGGGATTTTTTTTTTTTTTTGGTGCGTTTAGTGGATGGTTGGCAAGCTAAGCGTACTCTCTAGCCTGGGATTTCTTGAGGGGAACGTTTCCCTGAATCCCTCTTCCCTGGGCCCCACTGCCTGCCTTCCCCCTCACTCAATCACTCTCCCCAGGCAGATTTATGACTCTGCCCTCTGGCTGTTTGTGAAATCCCCAGCACAGCTGCAGTCCTGTCCTTGAGTCCCCATGGCTGGGCGACCCGTGCATTCTGCAGTTTGCTGCTTAAGTGTTTTCACAGAGTCCAGGGTGCTGATAGAGAGGGGGCCTCCCCCCGGAGAGGAAGGGCTCGGACTTTCCTTTCATTTATTTTCTGCCTTCTTCCAGCAGAAAGAAGTGGGAGGGGCTGAATTCTTTGGCCCAAGAACCACACTCCCACCCCACCCCCCACCCCCGCTTCCCCTCTACCCCCACCCAGCAAATGTGGAATTTGCTCTGATTTCGGGGCTGGCCCCTGGCCTGGTTTCTGTGTGCGAGTGTGATGGGGGTGGGGAGTCAAGGCGCAGCTGTCCGTTCTACGCCCCCAGACCTCATGCCCGTGTGCTGCCAGCTGCACGGAGCGCCTCCAACGTCCTTTCCCAACGCAAACGTGGAGGAAGAGTGTTTTGTGTGTTTCCCATTTGTTCCTACAGATGGGAACCCTGGCCAGACGACCCAAGCTGGTAGTAGATGTAGTTGGCTGGTTCCATTGGTTCTGTCGTTGGTCATGGTAGTTTTGCAGCATGGTGGCTGAGAGAAGTGGGAGTGTCCGTCCATTTTCCCCAGCAGTGGGTGGGATGAGGGGGCTGGGGGATTGTTACTAGTGGGGCTGGAGGGTCCGTTTTCCCCAGCAGTGGTTGGGATGAAGGGGCTGGGGAGGGGGTTGTTACTAGTGGGGCTGGAGGGTCCATTTTCCCCAGCAGTGGGTGGGATGAGGGGGTTGGGGGTTGTTACTAGCGGGGCTGGAGGGTCCGTTTTCAGCCAGAAGTGCTTGGCTTCAGTGTGTCCGGACACCCAGTATTTAGGAGGTTCAGGTCAGCTCCTAGGAGAACACACAGCAAGTCAAGAGTTTCTGAAAATGTTGTGTTGCATTTCTATACTATAAATTTGCTTGCCTAAGTGTAATTTGGTGGCTATTAGTATATACAGAACTGGGCAGCCTTCCCCACCACCCACTTTTGGAATGTTTTCACCATCTCAGAACGAAGGCTTGTGCCTCTTCCTGTTCCCACCCCCTCTCCCAGGCAGCCGGGAATCTGCCTTCTGTCCCCACCGGCTGCTCTTTCTGGACATTTCTTATCAGCGACATGTCATGCCCTCCCAGCCGTGCGCCTGGCGTCTCTCACTCAGCACCCAGCTCCGTCTGGGCCCGGCGTAGAGAAGCATCGAGTCTGAGTCAGAGGCCAGCCGAACCTGCAGACCTGCAGCTTGCTTGAGGGGTGGCCTGTTTATAGAGCTGGAGCTCAGCACTGGGCCTGCCAGGCAACAGGCACTCAATAAATATTTACGGAGTGAGCTGAGCCACACGGGGCGTCTGGTCCTGAGACCAGCAAGCCATTTCTCCCCAGATTCAGAGCCCACATCAGCATCCCATCATGGGGCCCACCAGTGCGAGCCCCAGAGTATAAACGAGACAGGGTGGCTGGGCCCCTGTCTGAGTCTACGGGGCTGGGAGCAGATAAGGGGACACCCAAGACCCTTTTGTCAATCTCAGGAGCCTTGGCTGAGTCACACGACACCGTAGGGGTTTTTGCTGTTTGTCCAGGTGGTAACCATGACCAACTGATGCCAAGTTCAGGGTGGGCAAGATCACCCTGAAGGGGCCTGGAAAAGAAACCGAGCTGTGAGAAGCCCAAAGATTGGAATGCGGTTACAATTCCAAAGGCAGGAGCAGAAATACATATATATTAAAACAAACAAGCAAACAAACCACCAGCCTGTCTTTGAGCTCCGTAGAAGCGTGGCAGAGCTGCACGTACATCACATTTAAGCATTTTTGTCTGCCTCTTTTTTGACACTCTTCCCGCCAGGGTACCATTCCCAGACTCACCGCTAAATCTAACTGCCGATATGAGGTCGAGTGGGTGACTGAGTACGCTTGCTATCGGGACTACCTGGAAAGCAGGAGCTGCTCCCTGAGCAGCCGGCAGCACGACGTGACCGTGGACCTCAGCCCCCTGGGCCAGCCCACAGGTGAGCCCCTGCTGCTTCCTGATGCTGCCCTGCTTGGGAAGGGGGGCAGGGCCAGCTTTGTGGCCCAGGGGGCCAGCGTGTGTCTGTGTAAGAACACACCTCTCCCTCCTTCCCCCCGCCCGGCCCACCGGCCCAGGCTTGCCCTATACTTCCGACGGGGGAGAGTACCTGTTCTACTTGAACATCTGCGGGGGAGCAGGGATGACCAACTGCCGCGACAGAGATGCCGCTGTCTGCCAGGTCAAGAAGGCGGACACTACCCAGCGCAAAGTGTCTGGCAGAGGACAAAACCAGACCCTCCGGTGCGTAGGCTGCCACCCCACCCCGGCAGGGCACAGGCAGTGGGAAATGGAGTCAAAAGATAGTTCCTCGCTGTAAAAAAAAAAAAAAAAAAATCCTGACTCTGCACAGAGCTTTTTCACTGTATGCATTTTCCACGAACTTTTTGAAGGCCCCTTATATTTTTAGGAAACATAATTTACTCTTCTTCCTCTTTCCCTTTTCCATAAAGTTCAGGAAAATCGGTTAAGCCAGCGTCCCTTCCTGTTTCTTATGTGAGTGGCTCAACAGTTGGCGTTTTTTTTTTCTGGCTATACAATGAAAGCGCTTATGTTAGAGCTGTGCGCTTCCTAAATCTGTGTGACAGGATCCAGCCTGCAGGCACATCAATTAGTTTACGATTCTGTGTTTAAAAATCCATGTTCTTCAGAAAGAGTTTTGGGTTTCTCCTCTGGTGATTTGAGAGTTGAAAATGCTGTTAGCCTTCCATGCAAGTTTTAAACAGCGTCACCCTCTCCCCCTCCGCCCCAAATGCATTTGGTGCATTTAGCTTAGCAGTTTACTACCACAAAAGCCATTTTGGAGACGCAGCTCTCTGAAAGCGGGATCCTAGGGGCGAGAGGCCGGAAAGGCTGCCTGGACCCTGGACATGATTGATTTTGCACAGAGTCCAGGAGTGAGAGCAGAAGAAGTCTTCATGCTCGCAGCGAAGCCGTCAGCACTTTCCTGCAGCCCGTTAGGACTTTGAAGTTCAGAGGACGACAAGTCCGTCCATTTGGAACTCATTTCCTTTCGACGTCCCCCCAACCTCCCACCCCCTAGCCTCAGCCCCATCCCCCAAGCTGGCTGGAGAGCTTGCTGTTTTATGTCAGTAATGATTTGTTGATGCTATGCAAAAGGCTTCATGTAGACATCTTTAAAAAAACAAATCCAGCCCGCCCTGCTTCTGCCCAACATGTCTGTGTGCGTATCTGCAAACCCAGGTATTCGGACGGAGATCTGACCTTGATCTACTTTGGAGGTGACGAATGCAGCTCAGGCTTTCAGCGGATGAGCGTCATAACCTTTGAGTGCAATCAGACTGCAGGTGAGTGTGGAGGCAGGGTTCAGGCCTAGCCTGTGCCTTGAAGGGCGCTGCAGCCCTGTGCCCATGGTGACTTATGCTCAATGGAGCAGACAGATGTTCCCTCCTCTACTTCCACCTGCACCTGGCCTCCCCCAATCCCAACCTGGTCTTTCTCTTGGACTTGGGCCCCTGCCCCCTTCATGGCACACACGTCCTGTTTCTATTTCCCTCTGCTTTCAGTGTTTGTTTTGGGAGTGGGCCCAGCACTGGGGCTTGCTAGGAGAGTCTCTGTCTCTGCTTCAAGGAGTGGAGAGATGAGAGCTGGGTGCACTCTGCAATCTTAAGTACGTGCTGCCACATTCAGGGAATGAATGAGTATTGAGGCAGCCCAAAGGGCCCTGCCATGATCGAGCATAGCACACATTTAGCAGAAGGCGCCATGAGGTGCCACCATGTCCCCACTGTGCTACTCCTGTGTCTTAAACATTTCAGACCTGGGTGGCGCCTGTGGAGAGGTAATGGCTGCCATCCCCACCCGTCGACGCCCAGGCACCCCTGCAGCTGACTCTCCCCATTACAGAGCTCTTGTTTTGGAACTGGACCTGGTCTCCAGCCCCATCTGTGCACCACTGGCCCAAGTGCATGTGGCGGCCACCCCACCCCAAGGGTCTTTCTGGCCCTTTCTGTTTGTTTCTCAGGTTTCTACGGCAGAGCTCAGTTGACCTGGCCACAGGGCGTGCTCCTAGGTGCTTCATGCAGGACTGGGAGGGGCGGCTGTTCAAGGCATGGACACGGGAGAGGGTGGGGCCTGGGGTCATACAGCCCAGCCAGTGCTGTGGCTCTGTCCTTGGAATGCTATTGTTCCTGGGATGTGCCTTGGCCGCCTGGTCCTCCCTCCCCTCTCCGCTTGGGCTGCACTCTCCCACTGGATTCTGTTTTCTGCTCCCCACCTGCTCCCACCCTTCATTTGTCAGTTTCATGGTGCAGCATTGTTCTGGTGCCTACGCGCTAAGGCCCTGTGAGGCCTGCAGGTTCCATGTTGAGGAGAGGAGCAGAGAACAGTCCGCAAAGGGCTGCTTGAGCCCTCCTGGAGTGTATGCTAGACTAGAGCCTTGCAGCATCCCAGAGTCCCAAGGAGATGCTGGGGCTGTGATGGAGGGCAGTAAGGCGACAAGGAGGGACTAGCTGCTGCACAGTGGGCTGGAGTGGGACCCGGACTCATGGCATTCAGGCTGCTGTGGTGGACACAGAGCAGCATTGTGAACCTCTCCTATGGAGCTGTTCTGCTGGGGGATTTGTGAGCGAGGAGAGCCTGTCTGGCCTCCGGCTGGCCTCCATCCGGTCTAAGGCCCCGCTCCCCCTCAGGTTCCCCTGGTTTCCCAGCTCCTTCCCCTCCCCTTCCCCTCCCAGCCTGCTTCCAAGGGTGGAATTTGAGCTGTGGATTCCAGCCCTTTCTGCTCTGCAGCCCCTGCCATTTGTCAGGCCCCTCCTGCATATGTGCACACGTGGCTCTGGCTGCGGTTACCCCAGCCAGCCCTCCAGGACCCCTGCTGGCCACGGGTGGCTCCTGCTCCAACCTTGGCCTTGGCTGAGAGCATGCTGGTCTCACCTTGGGGTGCTGGTAGGAGCGCCCAGTGAGCCAGAGGCCCACTGCCAGGCACAGGAGGACAGCCAGGCACAGGGTTGTAGACCTGGGGAGGGTGTGGGTGTGGCAGAGCCGAGCCGAGCCGAGAGAGCAGGAGGTGGAGGAACATGCCGCGGTGGCTTCCCCTCTTTGTTTCTCCTTATCTCAGCACATTGCAAACACAGGAGTAGAAAGGACAGGGCAAGGGGCCACTCCGATACCCACATGGGTTGTTTTCAGATTTGCTTCTCATAAACTGTGCATCTTTGTCTGGTCCCACCACCCCACTCCGAGGCCCGGAAGGAGCTCCTCTTCCTGCCACATTGACACAATGAACTACCATAATGTCCTCTTGTTGTTGGGCTGTCCGCATGGGGACAGATTGGAGTCTGAACAAGGGCTCTGGTGCCTTGTGGAGGGCTTGCGCCTCTCTTCAGGGTTTCAAAGTCTCCCCAGCGCCCCCTGCCAGATTCTGACCCTGGGGGGCCAATAGTGTCCAGTGAAGGTGTGTCTTAATTACTTTTGTTTGAATTCACATGGGGAATTTTCAGAGAGAATCACATGGTGGCTGTGTGTGGTGTGCGTGTTTCTGAAGGTGGGTTAGCATTAATCGTTGTTAACTGGCTGTGTAAGGTAGTTTACCCGTGGTTTATAGTTTAAGTTGGGTCTCCAGGAATTGTTTCTTTACTTTTGCAGATTTATGTGTTTACTTGAAAGGCAGAGTTATGGGGAGAGAGCGGAGCAGAGAGAAGGAAAGAGAATCTTCCCTCTGCTGGTTTGCTTTCTGAAAGGCTACAACAACCAGGACTGGGCCAAGAGCCCGAGTGTACCTCCTACAGAGGGGGCAGCAAGCAGTGGTGCCGTCTTCAGCTGCTTTCCCAAGAGCATCATGAAGGAGCTAAATTGGAAATGATGCAGTTGAGGACTCTCCAGCTCCCATGTGGGATGCCAGTGTTGAAGGCAGGGCCTTTACCCACTGTGCCATCACGCCTGTCCCAATTTGTGCTTTAGAATCCAAGGCCCCTGCATTTTCAGGTGGCCTCACCACAGTCACTCATGCTTCCATGGCTCGAGCCAAGTGTGCTGGTGGAGCGGTGCCTTCCTGTGCACGTTGGGCACTGGACGACATCAGGCAACAACATGGGAAGCGTGTGAGGAGGGGTTGATTAAGCAGTCCGCACCCACTGGAATGGTCCAGTCCCTCCCCGCTTGCTCGCCTTGTTGAACACGGGCCTTTGGAGGCCGTGGCTGGAGGTGGGCTCAGCTCCATGGTGGGCTTCTAGGACCTCCCACGCTGTTTCCATCTTGAGGGGCCACCGTCTGTGGTCTATACAGAGTGGAAATGGCTCTTTTTTTTTTGAATGAACTGCAACTAAGTCACTTGGCCCAGGCTTTAAGGTGGGAAGGCTGTTTATCTTGATCTCCGGAAGGAAAGGAGAGTCTGGCTGGTGCTGTCTTTGCCCCAGAGCTGAGAGCTGTGGATGCCACCCCTGTCATTAGGCAGAGAGGCCCTGGCCCTTCCTCTCCCCCAAAAAATACCCTTTCCTTTTTGGGAAGCAGCTGTGAGATCCAGAACCCGGGAAGCCACACATCGTGCTGCCCTGGGGAGCCAGCCAGTGCCGTCGGGGTGGTGTGAGTGTGGGGGAGAGGTGGTGTGAGAAGCTCCTGCTCCACATAGACAGAGTGACTCGAACCACACAGGCCCCCGGCAAAGGGGACCCCTGAGCAAAGGTCCTTCCGTTGCCAAACAAATGGGATGGGGAGAGGGCAGGGGTGGTTCCCTGCTCTGATGAAATCTTTTGGGGAGAGAGATAAGAACACAGGCAAGGTGCATCCAGGTCGCTGAATGTATGCACTGGGCAGTTTACTCAAGCCCTGGGTGCAAGCCCAGCCGGAAGGTTGGGGGCCCTCAGTGCCCTTGCTGGGGTTGTCTGTGCGTGTGCCGACTGTGGAAGGAAGTCTTTGCCCATTGAGACATAAAAACCCAGAGGGGGTCTGAAGCCAGAGCCGGTGGGACTCAGCCACATGCAAGCTATGTGATGGGCTGAAGGGGGCAGGTGCAAGTTTCTACTGCAAGGTCAGCATGCAGGTTTGTGGGCAATGCCAGACTCCCCAGGCAGGGCTGTCTCCAGGATGCTGCCCTCCTGGGTCAGAGGAAGGCAGGGGGCCACTCTTTCTTCCGGACAGTGTCTTAAGGCAGTCACAATCAAACAAAACACAGCCAGCCAGCCCGAGCAAGGGGCACAGGAAGGAAAGGAAGGCCGTAAAGCGGCAGCAGGAGGCGGCCTTACGTGCGGGAGTGAGCCCGGCTCCAGGGCTAGGCTAGCTGAGCTGGCTTCCTAGCTCCCCTACTTTCTAGCTGTAAAACTACGACCACCCCGAATCTACAAATTGGGCTAAAATTGTATCCCAGCCACAGCGTTTGGAGGACCCAGGATGTTAGTATGTGGAAAGCCCACAAAAACAGCCTTCGTGTGATGGGAGGCTGAGGTTGGGCTTGGTACGATGGTGATGATCGTATGCAACATTTAGCAGTGCCTACAATGGAAATGTTGTCTGCCTTGATCCAGAACCTGATTTCCCTTCGAACACTAAGCCTCTCCAGATAGGAAACCTCAAGGAGGCTGATTGCGTGGGAGGTCCAGGCAGGGATCATTAAGCCGTCAGGGGTGGAAAACGGGGCTTTTGCCAGCGGCCCACCGGCCTGCAGTGGCAAGGGAATAGGATTTCCAGCAAGGGGAGAGTCAGCAGAATTTGTCGAATCCCAAGCCACGTGGAAAGGGGAAGTGGCCCGTGCAGCGTGGGGTTTTTGAGCTGGAGCGGAGCCGTGCTGGCTGGTGGATCGGAAACCCACAGGTGGAGGCAGCAGAGGGGGTGACTGTTGATTTTGGAGGGGGCCACAGCCGTGTGCACCCAACAGTCACAAGATGCTGGCAGCACGGGAGGTGGGCCCCTGCTGTTGGGGCAGACCGTCAGCAGTACACCGCAGCTGGGGCCACCATGGGCAGCCGCCTCCTTCCGTGTGTCCCTCCCAGGGCCCAATCCCCTTGGGGCCCCTGTTCTTGCTCCAGGGGCACCATTAAGTCACCAACGCTTTTGGAACAACCAATTCTCTGCCTTGCATTGGGGGGACGCTCCTGGCCTCCCCAGATCTGTGGGAAGCCTGCTGGGGCTGCTCCTATGGCCTTCCAGCCCTCTTGACAGTTGTCTGTCAGGCCCGCTCAATAAGGCTCAGTGCCAACGGAAGTCCCCCCGGTGTGTTTGTGTTTGCCTGCTTCATGGTGGCTGCTCTTATCTCTGACTTCCGGGGTCTCTTGCAAAGAAACATGACCTTCATTTGACAGTTAACCCCGGTCCTACGCTTGATCTTAGCCAAAAGGCCGAGAAGCGATAACCCCTGTCCTGTTTGCCAGGTCCTTTCTCCCCCGCCTCCCCTCCCTGGACAGTCCCCCGTTTGGTCATGTCGCTCAGTTTTTGTTTTTTAAATGATTATTATTATTATTATTTGCTTGTGACTTCCTCAGATAATGAAGGCAAAGGAGCACCTGTCTACACTGGGGAGATCGACTGCACCTACTTCTTCGTCTGGGACACGAAGTACGCCTGCATCAAGGAGAAGGAAGGCCTCCCGTGTGGGGCCATTGATGGCAAGAAGCGCTACGACCTGTCTGCGCTGGTGCGCCACTCAGGTAGCGTCCCCCGTGTGAGTGGGATGGCAGGTGCTGCTGGGCCTTGTCCCTGTGACCCTGTGCTTTCTCCCTCTGGTGTCTGTCAGACGGGATCTGCACATGCCCACAGGGGTGCCTGCTGGACGTGGGTCTGTTTGTGTCATGGATGCTGGTTGTGTGTCCTCAGGCACTAGGCTGAGGCCTACCAGTCTGGGGGCTAGGTTTGTCACTGAGACACAGCACCCAGCCAAGACCTGGGGATCTGGCAAGGGGCCCGTGAGAGTCCTCTGGTTTTGCTGGGCAGGGGATCGTGCTGGTTTTCTTGGTTAGCAGCCCTGGGAATAGGTCTGCAAGGGTACTTGCAAAGCATTTGGAGAAAATGTGTATTCTGAAGAACTTTGCATGGGTTTCAGAATGGTTCCAAATGTACTTTATCGTTCCACTTTGGCACAAATATTGCACAGAGCCATCATGTGGAGGACAGTGCTGTGCTCAAGGTGGAGGTCACGCCTGCCCAGGCAGAGTCTCAATGTGGCTGGCCACTCTTGGAGTCCCTCAGCTGTTCTTTTGGGAGCACTTGAGAGTGAGCCCAGAAAGCACCTTGAGCTGCATGGGTAGTAGGGTCAGATCCCTTAGGTTAGCCTGGGGTGCTGTCTTGGTTTTGTTTCTGATTTTGAAACATCACTGTGTACAAGGCACAACACTGGATGTGTTATGGGCGCTGGAAAACACTTAGTTCTCTAAACATGGATGTGACCCATGCCATGAATCCCTGGGAATCCAGAGTGTTTCTGTGGGGTGTGCATGTAAGGAGCCCTGATGAAGCTGCCAGGAGATAGCTGACGTGTCCCCCCGCCCCACCGCTGCTGACAGAGGCCCGTCAGTGACTGTACACTCCAACCCAAACGCCAGCACTTGGGTGGTCTTGGCCTTGTTTGTTTTCACACAGTCTTTCACAGCCCCTCGTGGGCTGTTGGCATTAGAAGATTTTTCTCTGAAATCATTGTGTCACCACTGATGAGCTGTAGGCTTTTTGCTTCCATTTTTTTTTTTTTTCTAAAAAGAAGATGATTTCGAGAGGCAGAGAAAAACTGGGCGGGGATGGGGGTAGGTGACTTCCATCCTTTGGGTCATTCCCCAAGTGGCCACAGCAGCTGGTGCTGAGCCAGGCCGAAGCCAGGAGCCAGGAATTCCATGTGTCTCCCACACAGGTGACGGGACCAAACAACTTGAGCTACCTTTGGCTGCTTCCCCAGATACACTAGTGGGGACTGGATTGGAAGTGGAGCAGACAGGACTAGAAACTGCATTCCAGTGTGGGATACTGTTGTCGCAGGTGGAGCTTACCATGCTGTGCCATGATGCCAACCCTGGCTTTTTGCCTTCTCAAGTCCGCAAAGGGACTGTCTTATCGGCTCTGGTCATGGTAGTAGCGTCAGTGTGCTGGCCAGCCAACCAGCAAGCCAGGTCCTGGACACAGGCCGGAATCCCGATGGCATGTCCAGTCAGTGATGGCATCCTGTGGGCTGCAGGAGCTTTGACTGTTTAACTTCTCTGTTCCCCTGAGGTATACACATCCTTGTGTGCGGCAGTGGGGGGGTAGAGGCGTTTTCCTTCACAATGAATGGGAAGCCCAAGAAGCTTCCAGAAACGTGACTGACCACAGCTCGGGGAGGGTTGGGCCTGTTTGGCCTGATCCCCAAGGCTGGTGTGACTCACGATGAAGGCTTACAGAAACCACTCTCCCTCTTGCCCCCCTTTTGTTGATGACAGAATCAGAGCGGAATTGGGAAGCCGTGGATGGCAGCCAGAAGGGAGGAGAAAAGAAGCATTTCTTCATCAACATCTGCCACCGGGTGCTACAGGAGGGCCAGGCCCGGGGCTGTGACGAGGAGGCCGCCGTGTGTGCAGTTGGTGAGTCGAGCCTGCGGGCGCACTCTGGGCGGCCCGCCACGGTTTGCCGTGAGGTTGACTGCCCTGCGGTTGGTGGAAGCCGCCTCTGTCCGGGTTCCACATGGAGAGAGTGGCAGAGAGGATGTTTTTAGCAAGTCAAACATTGGTGGCAGCCCAGGTTGGCGGCAGCTCCCTGATGCTGGCTAAGACCAGCACCAGGAGCTGGAAAAACACTCGATCGTCTCTTCCACTTGTAATCTGGAGGGTCACACTGCCAGGGCCCGTGCAAAGCCCATTCGGAGCTTGAAACTACCCCATTGCTGGGTTAGGGGGCGGGGTGGAATCTGGTTTGTGTCCCTTATGTTAAGTTTGTCCCCTCTGGCTAGTCTGGAAGTTATTAACGACTTCCCGACTTGATGTCTGTCACTCAAGCCTTACTGTGAGAATAACCAGACGGGGTAATGAGAATATGATGGGAATGTTCGGTTTGTATCTGTGGATCCTGGTTGGATTTTTGAAACTGCCCAGTGTTCAGAATCAGTGGTGTGTCTTTAAGAAAGTGGTTCAGCAAGTGTGCCACTTTCCTTAAGAAGGACTTGAGGACAGAGTTTTAACCCTTAAGTGGCCACTTGCTTTTGGTTGCTGAACAGGTTCAGTGAGCTTATACTTTGCTTTGTGAGAGCAGCCCTCAGCCCCTGGCCTCACTATCAAAAGACCTTGTGTCTCAGGGAGCCCAGGCTCCACCAAGTGACAAGGCCACCTGTGGTGTCCTGTGGCATGTGCTCACTGTTGTGACTCCTGCGTCCTTGGAGGACACTGGGCTGTTTATCCCTGAGACTTGGAGGCAGCCCCACGGTTCCAAGTGTGCTAGTGACTGCCCCAGACTTGTCAGTCAGCAAAAACCTCTTCATAGCCCATCTGGGTCAGCAGGTGCACCTGCCGAACTTCATCCGAGTCAAAAATCATTTATAAACCACATCTTTCGTTTGTGTCCTCTTTTCTTTCTCTGTCCCAGATAAGTCTGGAAAAAAGAGTCTGGGGAAATTTATTTCTCCTCCCACCAAAGAGAAAGGAAGCATTCTGCTCTCCTATTCTGACGGTGATGACTGTGGTGACAACAGGCAAATCACAACTAATATCACGCTCGTGTGCAAGCCAGGTAAAACTCAGGGGAAAACGCCAACCCAACTGTGTGGGTAGCTGTGGCTGGAGGCATGCCTCTGTAGGAAGCCTGGCCTGTCCTCCTGACTCACCACCAGGGGGCATGGGAGGAAGGCCACGCTGGGCGTGTCCCTGGTGGGAGATGGGCTGGTTGGATCCTCGCATGGGCCTTGCCTTGAGCCACTGCTGAAGCGTGAAATTGGAGATGGAGGTACACCGGCACTCTGAGGCGCAAGCCTGAGTCATGGAGTCTTCTTGGACTTCTAGGACCCAGGGGGGTGAGTGGTGTGGGGCTTCACTGCCTCCTTCCTAGTAGAGAGCTCATGAGTGGCTTCCCACCACCCGCAGGCTCACCTGGCAAATGCCACATTTGTTTCCACAGTTTGACCAAATCAAAGCTTAGCTGTATTCCACACAGCCACACTGCTCCAGTGTGTCTTGTGAATGCTCTTCAGGTCACTGGTCTGTTTATAGCAGGGTGGAGTTCCTTGCTGACCTGGCCTGTGTTCACTGTTTTCAAACATCCCACGCTGTCGCTGGCAGTTGTGCCCTGGCAGGGCTCTCGCAGGCTCCTGCTGGGGGGTTTCCCGGGATGAGTCCCTCCTGCTGAGGGAGGACAGAGGCCACCACGCCACCCGCGGGACGCTTTTCCTTGATTATTATGATAAGGCACACATGACATAGAATTTGCTGGATGTTTGTTTTATTTTACTAAAGATTTATTTATTTATTTGAAAGGCAGAGTTAGAGGGAGGGAGAGGCCAAAAGAGCAAGATCTTCCATCTACTGGTTCATTCCCCAAATGGTCACAGCAGCCGGGCTGGGCCAGGCCAGAGCCAGCGGGTCTCCTGCATGAGTGGGGTCTTGGGGCCATCTTGTGCTGTTTTCCCAGGTGCAGTTAGCAGGGAGTTGGATCAGAAGTAGAGCAGCTGGGACTTAAAACAGCACCCTTGTGGTGTGCCGCTGCTGCGGGTGGCTAACCTGTGGTGACTACAAGTGTTTTTCACCATTTTCCTCATGTTTAGAGTACCTTTGAAGTGACATGTGGTGCTCTGTGGCCATTGTCACAGTTCACCTCCAGACCTTTGTCACTTCTCAGATCAAGGCTGTGTGCCCATCCAGCAGCAGCTGTCCTGGCTCTGCCCCAGCTGCTGTGCCTGCTAGGTTTTCTGGCCCCATAGAGCTGACCACTCCAGGGCTTTAGGAAGTTTATGGGAAACAGGCAAAACTGTCAGCAGAGGGGTTTGCGCTGCCGCAGGGGAAGTCTGAGATCCGAGCTTCTGCTTTTTTCTTCTTCTTTTTCCTCCCACAAGCTTTGCGCACGCCACATTCCCGCAGTGTTTCTCCCCTGGCCCCCGTGAGGAAGGCATTTGGGAGGGGTTGTTGCTGACGGAGCCCTTCCCCCACCAGGAGATCTGGAAAGTGCGCCGCTGCTCACCTCCTCTGTGGACGATGACTGCTTCTACGAGTTTGAGTGGCACACGGCTGCCGCCTGCGTGCTGTCACGGACTGAAGGCGAGAACTGCACGGTCTTTGATTCTCAGGCAGGTGCGTGTCTGAGCGGCGGAGTTTCCCTAACGGGGGCTTTAAATGAACCACTTTAGAACTTGGTCAGTGCCAGTCCAGCCATGCCTACAGTCTCTGCCATGTGACAGCTGGGACACAGGCTTAACTTTGGTGAAAGTGATATTTGCTGAACGCAGAGCTTACCGTGCACATGGTCAGGGCTCCTGGCAGGTATGACCATGCCGGCAGAAGTGGTCAGGGATGGCCAAGCTGGTGACCAGAAGGTGCCTCCTGCCCCCCAGTCCTCGTGCAGCCCCGTGCTCTGCCGTCCCCATCTCAACCCACACCCATTCATCTCATGTCTGTCCTCAGGGTTTTCCTTTAATCTGTTGCCACTCATGAAGAAAAATGGTGCCTACAAAGTGGAGGCTGGGAAGTACGACTTCTACATCAATGTCTGTGGCCCCGTGATCGGGACCCCTTGTACCTCAGATGCAGGAGCCTGCCAGGTGGTGAAGAGGTGAGTCTTCCTGTCAAAGAAAGCTGGGCTGACCAAGCGAGGGGGCTGGGCACCTGGGGGCCAGAAAGCGGTTTGCAGGACCCCTTTGTCCTCAGGGCTTGCATGTGGGCTCCTCCATTCTACAGGAAAAGAGTTCCAGTAAAGTGGGCGACAGTCACAGCAGCTCTGGGTCCTGGCAGGGTTGTGGGGGCCCTTCAGCCCCTGGACACTGCCTTGGGCTTCCTGGGGTCTGCAGCTGGCCCTCTCCTGCAGCATAGTGGCCTTGGTGCTTTACTCGGTGCGTGTTGTCTGAGATGCGCATGTTCCTTTCAGCACTGGGAAGACGTGGGACTTGGGAGTGAGCAGCAACAAGCTCTCCTACTACGACGGGATGATCCAGCTGAGCTACAGGGACGGCACACCCTACAACAACGCCCGGCGCACGCCACGGGCCACCCTCATCACATTCCTGTGTGATCGCGATGCTGGTGTGGGCTTCCCCGAGTATCAGGTGGGCACAGACAGAACTGTGCCCAGTCTTGGTGCTGATCCACCCCTCACGCCACCACCTGGGGCATGCCAGGGCCCGCGGTGGCAATCGCTTATGGGCTAGTAGCTCTGTGTCAATCCTTACAGCTCTGCTGGGGTTGGAGGTAGAATATAGGCAAGCATCCAAAAGCTTTGCCTGCTCTTAGGCTTATTTCTGTCTTCATTTCTTACTGGGTGGTCTCCTCTTTATTTAAGTAGAGGGAGACAGGCAGAGGAAACTTGCTTTCTCGCACCATTCTTGCTCAAAACTATGTCCTTGTGTTTATTGGGTCCAGGAGGAGGATAACTCCACTTACAATTTCCGGTGGTACACCAGCTATGCCTGCCCGGAGGAGCCCCTGGAGTGTGTGGTGACCGACCCCTTCACACTGGATCAGTATGACCTCTCTAGGTGAGGTGGCCTGGGCTGCAGACTGCAGTGACAGTGGCAAGTATGGTGGTCCCCAGACAGGCAGACAGAAGCAGCAGAAGCAGAATGGGTTGTTATCTTGACCTGGCAGCCCTCGGGAGATGTCCATGTAGCTCCATCACTGAGAAACAGTGACTGTTAGCTGGCAGGCATGTGGGTATAGTGCAGCCAGGGGTGAATGTGGCATCACCTGGGGCATAGCCAGAACGCTGTCTGAAAGCATCCTCTTTTTCTTTTTCTTTTTCTTTATCGCTTTGCCATCTTAGTCTTGCAAAAGCTGAAGGAAACTCAGCAGGGGGTGGAGGAGGAGGTATTCGTGATGGGAACTGGTATGCCTTGGACAACTCAGGCGAGCGCGGGACATGGAAGAAGTACTACATCAATGTATGCCGGCCCCTGAACCCGGTGCTCGGCTGCGATCGCTACGCAGCAGCCTGCCAGATGCAGTACCAGAAAACTCCAGTGAGTCTGCGCACCCCTTCCCCAGCCCTCCATCCCCAATCACCACCCTGGCCAGCACCCATTCTCCTCAGGCACTAGACTCTATGGCTGGAGATGGTTATTTTGGGACCTGCAGATCAAAGCAGGCTGGTCAGCTAAAGTGTCGGGGCCCTCCGCACTGAGCAAGAGCAGAGACCCCGTGTTAGCCGAGCCTGTACTCAAACCTTTGTTCAGATTTGGAGCTCCGAGGGCAAGCACTGTGTTGTGGGCAGTGTTTGATCACAACATGGGGACGGAGGGGGCTCTCAGTGGCTGGGAGAGATCTCTCCGTCTTGAGATTTAAGAAAAATCTCTCCACTGGTTCACTCCCCCGAATACCAGCAACAGCCAGGGCAGTGAGGGTGGGGCGCTGGGCTGAGCTTCCCATGTAGATGTCAGGGGCCCGTGTATTTGAGCTGTCACATGCTTTCTCAGGTGTATTAGCAGAAAGCTGATACAGAATCCTTGCATTGCAAATGTCACTTATATATCACGGGCACCTGCTCTCTTTGGGGTGTTTCTTTGGGGTCCTTGTGTGGTCTTCAAGATGGTTGTGTGTGTTGCTTTCTGTAAGCTTGCGTGTCAAGGACGACCTCACCCATCTGCTAGCGGCTGCTGGCAGAGTTTTGTGAAACAGGGTGGTGAGTAGACCCTGTGGTGAGGAACTGAGTTCCTGGCTATGTCCCCGACCCCGTGTGTCCTTCTGAGTGGACCAGTGGCCTCAGAAGCACAGCCAGTTCTCCTTTAGTCACAGGATTCATGTTCCTGCTGATGTGTGTGAGCTCGCTGTTCCTTGTGGGATGCTTTCCTGGCCATCTCAGGATGGGGGCGTGGAAACAGGGCAGGCTGGGAGTCTTCAGCTCTGGGCCTGTGGCACAGGGTCCCAGTTCCACCTCCCGTGCCTGTCCCTGGGGTGGCCCAGCATGACTCTGTCTCTGCAGGAGTCCTATACCGAGTCCGTGTCCATCAGCAACCTGGGAGTGGCCAAGACAGGCCCCATAGTGGAGGAGACTGGCAGCCTGCTTCTGGAGTATGTGAATGGCTCTGCCTGCACCACCAGCGACGGCGAGCAGACCAACTACACCACGCGGATCCACCTGGTCTGCTCCCGGGGGAACCTGGTGAGTGGGAGAAACACTACGTGAACAGTTCCGGTTGCTCATGGTTTTGAACTGGGCTTACATAAATGTAGCATAGGATTGGCCAACATGCTCAGCTTTGGGTTATTGGGCATATGTGGCACGTGGCCAGTGACATTCATTCATCACCAGTTTGAAGTTATGCTAGAATCATGTGTTGGAGCAGTTTCCGGATTGTTCAGTAGCTGCAGAGTGGGAATCCTGGAAGTCACGCCATTCCTAGCTCCCCGGTGCAGGCTGCGCCTTCCTGCTGTGCTGTCTTGGCATTCTGGAAATTCTGGGTGTTTCCAGAAAATTCCCTTTGTTTTTTGCTGTTTCTTTGATGCCTTAGTTTTTAGAATGGGTTCACATTGTCCTGGATTCTGTCTGTGTCTATGTGCTATGGTCTCAAGGCGTGAGATAAGCTGTGGGTGAGTGGAGCAGAGCTAGCTTGGGTTACAGCCCTATTGCTTTGCTTACCCACCTTGTGAGGCCCCAGGGCAGGTGTGTGTTTCTTGTGTTGTCAGAGCTGCAGGGCTGGGGCCTTGGCAGGTAGGGGCTGTGCTCAAAGCCAGCTGACCACCATTCCTTCACCTGTAGCCCTGGGCAGTGTCGTCCCTGTCCCTCAGTTCCTGAAACCTGTAGATCCCAGCCCGCGGTCCTCAGAGACAGGAGACCAGCTACTGAAGCCCCCAGTGCAGCACCTGACATGTGAGAAGTTCTCTGCCATGTGAGCCCAAGGTGGAGGGGCCCTGTCCCAAAACGGAGCATGGCGCTGTCTGGGGAAACATTGCTGGTGAACATACGGAGGAACGCACGAGTGGTGGGCGATTTGCAGGCACGCACATACAGCTGGGGAGCCAGAGCCGAGTTGGGCACTGCACTCCCAGTCCTGCTTCCCCTCCTGCCCTGCAACACACGTACACATGCCTAGGCACCGTGGATTAGGTTGTGGTTTTTGTTTTGTTTTGTTTTTTTCCGTTTTCCCGAGTCTGAGCTTACATCCTTTTGTCTGGATTCTCGTCTTCACCTTTGGTGCAGAGCATTTTCTGAGGCCCAGACTCAACCCATCTCTGGGTCTGGACCCCATCCCCCTCACCAGCTGCAACCCTGGTCTCTGAGTTTCTACCCCCTGGGTGGAGCGAGGTGATCCTGCAAGAACACAGTCCTGGGACACAGCTGTCTTCACACAGCATTGGCACCTTGTGGGTTTCAGCCTTTTGGTCACATAGAGTCCCATGTGTTCCGTCAACACTCACCTTGGCTGTGACTTTTTTCAGAACACCCACCCCATTTTCTCCCTCAATTGGGAGTGTGTGGTCAGTTTCCTGTGGAATACGGAGGCCGCTTGTCCTGTGCAGGTGATGACAGCCACAGACCAGGTATGTATGCTATCCCTGGGTCCCCTAGCTCAGGGGACCCTGCTCCCGCCCTGCTTTCTGAGTTGCCTTTTAGGGCCTCATCACCCCTGCTACCTTCTTGTCCCCGTCTCAGGCTCTGGGTTTTGGGGTCATGTTTGCTTCCTGCCCTCTCTGCCAGTTGCCTGCCTCCTCCTGTGCCCCTGCATTCCTTCCACGTGGCAGTGGCATCCAAGGGATTCCTGCCCTCCCTGTCACCACGGGGCTGACAAGTCATTGCATACCTGTCACATTTCCGTGTGTGTCACCTAAAGGATGAAGCTCCAGTTTAAATGAAATATTAGCCATTGGGTGAAGCCAGCACATTTTAATGTGATGTCACCTATGGGGTGAATTCCAGAGGTTTTCGTTTGTTTCAGAGACAGAAAAAAGGAGAGAGGGCCAGACAGGGTCCTGCTCAAGCCAGGAGCCCGGAACTCAGGCCGGACCTCCTGTGGGGGTGGCAGGCACTGAAGGTGTCAGTCAGCAGGAAGGTGGGGCCGGGAGCCAGGACTGGAAATCAAACCTAGCCACTCCTGCGAGGCCAAACATCCAATCCCAAGTTTTCTTTTTAATAATTATTTCTGGGTATGTTGTGGTTCTCACTCAATACCCCCTTGGGGATGAGTGAGAGTTCCCTCACTCAGATGCAGCTGCCGACAGAGCCTCCAGCTGCTCCGGGGTCTGGTAGGGGCCTGGGCACGCGTGGGGAGTGTGCACCATTGTGGGAAGTGGTGTGTGCAGGTTTCTGCTGCAAACCTGAGGTCTGAGTCCCCTCCCTGGCCCGTTCTGTCTGCCACAGGTGTGCTCTATACGAGACCCCAACAGTGGATTTGTGTTCAATCTGAGCCCCTTGAACAGTTCTCAGGGATACGTGATCCCAGCCATTGGGAAGACGTTTATGGTAAGTGATGCCATCTGGCTGTGAGGGTCCCGGGAACTCCCTCCTGAGTGGGTCCTATACCCACAGCATCATCTGAGCTTCTTGGCTTAGCCAGCTCACAGGCAAGGCCTGAAAGGAAAGGGAACCCACATTTGGCTCCCACAATCAGGGAATCCTGGCTGTGGCCCAGGTGGCTGCCAAGGCATGGGGTAGGCCTAGGCCTTGCAGGCTGTTCATTAAAGAGGACGTTGGGTTTAGCACGCAGTCCCCTAGTCTGTGTTGATTGTGTACAGACCCTGAGTGGCTGACAGCAGTCTCAGCCGCACCAAGAAACAGTCTGTTGCACTTCCACACCCAGAGTCCACTGCCTTTCAAAGCAGGGACACCAGCTCCTCTGCAGAATGCCAGAGCATCACGTGGCGATCACTCCAACTCTGCATGCCCTCCCTGATGTCAGGAGGAGGCTTATAAGCCGTGGCTTCTCTCTCTTGCCTCTGTTCCTCGTGGCTTATATACCACACAGAGGTTCTGGAATGGACAGATCAAGGCTGTGCGTGCTCTGGATCCCAGCAGCCATTTCTGGGTGTCTCAGTGTGAACTTTGTGGGTTTTTTTTTCTTGTTTTCAGCCTCTTGCACTGATTGTGGGACTCATCCTTTGCCCCAGGCGAGGCTTTAGGATTAGCAGCACCCGTTCATCCTAGTGGGGGCCATGTGTGATAGGAAGGAAGCACTTGACTGGAGGAAGTTGCCTAGCCTAACCAGCTCTGTGTGGCTCTTCCCATCTAACCCTAGTTCAACGTGTGTGGCACAATGCCCATCTGTGGGACCGTGGGTGACACTCCGGCCTCTGGCTGTGAGGCTGAGACCCAGACCGAAGACCTCACGAACCTGAAGCCAGAGTGGCCCGTCGGGAGCGAGAAGAGCCTGCAGCTGTCCACCGAGGGCTTCCTGACCCTGGTCTACAAAGGGCCATCTTCAACCAGAGGTGAGGTCTCAGCTGCTGGTTCTGGCAGCTGCCTCAAACCATGGTTTTTTGGGCACATTCCCACTGTTGCTGTGTGAGCTGGGACCAGGCCCCTTCTGTGCGCTGTGTCCCCTGTGGGAGCGCTGCCTCAGCCCTGGGTGTTCTGTTTCTGCCCGCCCGCCTGGGTGTCCTGCATCTAGCACCTGTGGCCCCAGCGTTCCTGCTTCTCCCTTCTCCCCTTTCCTTTTACAAATTGCTCCGCCCTTGCTTTTAGGTGCAGGTGAGTTGATGAATGAGGATGATCAGTTACTGCATTATTTTCCCAGTTGTTTTTCTCCGTCTCCTGCCTTCCCTCCACTCTGTCTTTCTGGTGTCCCTTGCAATAAATGCAGCTCTGCTGCTTTGAATCATGCTGGTTCTCTACCTCTCTCTGCACCTGTGTTGTGCAGCCCAAGCTTATTCTTTGTTTTCCATGTGTCCTCTGAAGACAGTGTCAGAGATGGTGAGCTGAGCACTCCCTGTGAAGCAGCCCTGTTGGGGGCGTGTCCTGGTGAACTCAGGCCAGCCGCAGGAGTCCTAAGCTTTCTTTTACTCAACCTCTTGTCTGTCCCTCTGCCTCCCTTCATGGTGTGGATCCAGGAGAGCCAGGGGCCTGGGACCAAGGCTTCTTTCTAGGCAGGGTCCTGGCATTGGAGTCCAGCTTACAGGAGAAGGGAATGCAAGGCCCACTTACTTGCTGTCGCGTAGCTGATCAGCAGTGAAGTTGGGATTTGAGGTTTCCAGTCTGACCTCAGCGCTTGGGCTCTTCCCGTCATGTCATGATGACCCCAGAGGGGCAGTGGTGTAAAGTGATAGTTGCAAGTGTTGTGCCTTCGCAGGCTGCGTTGGGAGAGGGCTGTTCCGGAAGACAGCGGAAGGGTGCTGCTCTCCCGGCTTTGTTGCACCCCAGGTCACTGTCACCTGTGACTCTCGGCATCACGTTTCACACTGACAGGTGCTGGTGGCAATTCTTTCCAGCCCAGGAAGGGAACCAGTGCAGTATGGGAAGGGCAATTTCTGATCTGAGAATCCATTCACTGCGGGAACAGAAGTCCTGGACCTGCGGGTGCTGTCAGTCCTGAAAGGGTTTCCCCTAGAAAAGAACCAGGCTTGTTCTGTGGGGTTTGTCAGGGATGGGGGACTTGGACCTGAGACGGAAGTTTGTAGTTGCATAAAAGACTTTCAATAGACTGGCCAAAGCAGATGGACACATGTTGATGGGTCTCGGGAGGTGAACGTTGCTTGCAAGTCACCAGGCAGATGTGGCGTGCTTGGTGGCCTGAGCATGTGTGCTCCTTACACCTTGAGGAGGCTCAGGACCGTGTGGTTTTCTCAGGGAGCATGAGGCAGTGTTCCTTGGCCAGCTTAGCTGGCATGTCATCCTTTCTTTGAGTGAAAGCTGGCGTTTGAGCATGCAGCTCCGCTCAGGAGCTTCCTGAGTGGAGGCAGGGTAAAGTCCTCCCGCCTTGGTCACACAGCTGGCTGCTGTCCCACGCCAGTCAGTTGGGAAAGCCACGAGTTCACTCTGCCTAGGAAAATGCACTCACTCGCCCGTGTCAGCTCTGTTTTAGAGTAAAACAGATGAGTCATTTTCATACAGTTGACTTTGTGGGTCTGATTTGAAAAATCATCGTCTGTCCCTTGTATAGGTGCCCATGTGGCCATGACATGGTTAATGATTTGTATTGGCCCTTGGGTGTGAATCTCTGAGCATACTAGGTGTGTTTGTGTGTGGTGGGGGGGGGTTACCCTTGGCTCAGCTCCATAGTGCAGTCTGTCCTGGTTTCAGACCCCTCGTGTGTAAAATGAAGCCTCCTTGTGTGTTAATACCAGTATCATGTGGTCTGCAGACCCCTGTGTCACAGCCTCCACCTCTGCCCTGCTCTATTGCTGGCAGAGTGGTGTGTATTCACACAGCAGTCAGGCCATGTCAACTGCTCTGCCTCTGTGGTGGTTACCTGCTGTTTGTCCCTGTTCGTCGTGCTAAGCCCTGATTCTGGACTGATGGGCCTACTCTGAGCCACCCTTGCTGCCTGCCTGTGCGCGTGCTGTCTGCCGTGCAGCCAGGCAGCCTGGTTCCCTTTGCCTTCTGCAGAGCAGGGACTCAGTAACTATTTGCTGAATAGCCATTTTCCAAGGTTTGCATGGACGAGCTGATCGTGGGAGAGTAAGGATTTCTGGACCCTGGGTGCAAGCTCAGTGAGTCACTGTCGTCATGGACGTGGCCACTGTATTCCGACTGGGTCCTGCATGGACTGCTGGTGAGACTGGCTGGAGGCCCACTGCATGTCCTAGAGGCTGCTCTACATTCTCAGCTCTGGGCCTCTCCTCACACAGGTACCTCCTTCATCATCCGTTTTGTGTGCAACGATGACGTCTACCCAGGAGCCCCCAAGTTCCTGCACCAGGACATTGACTCCAGGCGAGGTGTCCGAAATACCTACTTCGAGTTTGAAACCGCACTGGCCTGTGTTCCTTCTCCAGTGGATTGCCAAGTCACCGGTGAGGCACAGGGCCAGCAGTCACAGTGGATAGATGGGTAGAGTGAGTGTGCATACCCCTGTGTGCACACGAGGGTCTCCAGAAGGTTCAAAATGATGCATAGTATGAAAGAAATGCATGAATTTAAAATATTTTTATGCTGAGATAAACCCCTGGTTCAGGTTCCTACAGGTATCTGGAACTCCCCTTGATTTGTGTGCACATGGCGAGGTGTCTTTCATTGAACAGACAACACGATGTTTTGTGTTGCAACTTTCTTTGAGCGGTGCTTAAAGTGTGGGTTATAGAGCTTTTCTCGAGAGTCTGGACATAGAGTTAAAGGATTTTAAGCTAGATTTTGGGATCAGTTGCTGCTTAATAACAAAAAAACTCAGAGGGAGGAAATAAAAGCGTATTGCTTGCCACTCACTCCTTTGAAGAGCAGCATTCCCGTTCTCAGGGTACCCTAGTGCCTGCTATGTCCTGGATGGTACATCTCGAGGGACAGGGACTTCTGTGGGTCAGGCCCCTCTGGCTGCTGAAGTTCGACCCATCAGTCCCAGTCGAGTGGCAGAACCAGCCCCCAGGAATCAACTTGGGGACCGAGCGCCTGGCCTTGCGTTTCAGACCCCGCCGGGAATGAGTATGACCTGAGTGCCCTAAGTGCTGTCAGGAAGCCTTGGACTGCTGTGGATGTCTCGGGCAGTGGAAAGAAGAGAACCTTCTATCTGAGTGTCTGCAATCCGCTCCCTTACATCCCTGGCTGTCACGGTGAGTGCCGCCTGGCTGTTCTGTCACACTGCCTGTGCCATGCTGGTCCTGCCCCCACACATCACCTGTTCGGTTGTTGCAGGCACTGCCTTGGGGTCCTGCCTGGTGTCAGAGGAGAACAACTTGAACTTGGGTGTGGTGCAGATTAGTCCCCAGGCAGTGGAAAACGGCTCTCTGAGCATCGTGTATGTTAATGGGGACAAGTGTGGGAACCAGCGCTACTCTACCAGGATCACATTCGAGTGTGCACAGGTCACGGTACGTGTCCAGGGCGGCCAGGTGCCATCTTGCACCATAGCTGGTCTCTCCATTTCTTAATCCCAGTTTGCCTGTGTTTCCATGGATTTCCAGCTGTTGTCAGGCTGTCTTCCCCACCCAGGACTTACATGCTCATAACAGCTGCCTGTTTTGCTCAGGGGGGCTAGAGGTTGGCCCCCTGTGGCCGGCCATGGATGCCATGCGTGTGGACTCACAGGCTGTGGGTTTATGCTGCAGGGGTCGCCGACCTTCCAGCTACAGGATGGCTGTGAATATGTGTTCGTCTGGAGAACCGTGGAAGCCTGTCCTGTGGTCAGGGTGGAAGGTGAGACAGGGCCGCTCCTGGGCAGGAGTGGCCGGCAATGTAGACAGCTGTTGGGAAGCAGAGCCTGTTGCGCCAGCTCTAGGGTCTCGCAGACACTTACTAGGGGCTAGACCAGTGTGCACTGCTGGACGATCACTCCATGGTGCTTGCTTGTTTCGCCAGGGCTGGGGTTTTAGCCTGATAGCTTTGGGAAGGAGGGTTCAGGCAGTGGTTTTGCTCCATTGGTGAAGTGATTCTTCTGTCCTCAGCCGAGACTTTTCCAGAAAGCCATTGGCCAGGCAGCATGTGTTGGTCAAGTTAGAACAGTGTTGAGGTTGTGGCACTTCATGCCTGTTCCCTGTCGGTGTTGGCCAGGTTGCATGGGGCAGCTCTCGCCCAGGAGTGTGACCGTGCACATGCCCTCATGTCTGCCCTTGGCTTCTTGTGTGTCCTCCAAGGGGACAACTGCGAAGTGAGGGACCCTAGGCACGGCAACCTGTACGACCTCAAGCCACTGGGCCTCAACGACACCATGGTCAGTACCAGCGAGTATAACTACTACTTCCGGGTCTGCGGGAAGCTCTCTTTGGATGTCTGCCCCATCAGTGACAAGTCCAAGACTGTCTCGTCGTGTCAGGAGAAGAAAGGGCCAGGAGGGTTCCAAAAAGTGGCAGGTACTATTGTCCTCCCCTTGCTCTCCCACAAATGGGTGGGATTAAAATGGGAGGCGGCAGGGGAGGGGGAACAGTGGTCCATGTTTCTCTTGAATGGGAGGAGCAAATGGTAGCAGGGTCCCAAGTACTTGAGCCATCATCTGCTGCCTCCCAGGGCATACCTTAGCAGGAATTGGATTGGCACTGTAGAAGGAGTTGGGGTCATGGTGAAGCTGTGGGTGAGACAATGCCAGGGCAGTGAGCCTGGGCCTGCAGGACAGGGTCAGGGCAGGCTCGGATGTACATTGGCATAGAGGCCCAGACCCTGCTTCATGTGGTACTGCCGCTGTTCTGCAGGTCTCCTCACGCAGAAGCTGACATATGAGAATGGCTTGTTGAGGATGAACTACACAGGTGGGGACACATGTCACAAGGTGTATCAGCGCTCCACCACCATCTTCTTCTACTGTGACCGCAGCACGCAGAAGGTGAAAGAGGCTAAGCCTCTCCCATCCCCAGGTCTCATACCCTGCCCCTTTGCTGGCTGAAGGTGTTGTCTGTGTGGCCCAGAACCTCCATCTGTCTGCATAGCCTCTAGTGGGCTCCTGCCTTTCCCTTCCTGCTTCTATCACTAACTGGCAACATGTGGCCATTCCCTTCCCCTTTGGCAGCCCATGTTCCTGAGGGAGACTTCAGACTGCTCCTACGTGTTCGAGTGGCGGACCCAGCATGCGTGCCCACCCTTCCATGTGACTGAGTGCTCTTACAAGTAAGTGGCCACCCGTGGGTGCTGTCGTTTTCCAATAGAAGGGCAGACCCATGTGGTGGTACCTCCTGTCGAGGTCAGTGATCTGGCTGGGGGTGGGGCAGTGGGAGGATCCAGTGAGTGGGTCATTGTGATTAGCCTTGGTTCCTTGGTGTGACTGCAGGGTGTCATGCTCAGGTGGTGACTTAGAGGTTCTGGGATAATTGCGCGTGCAGTGCCCATAGAGAAGTGACGGGTGCTGAATGCAACATGGAAGCCTTTGTGGCTGCCTGCCTTGCCTGGCCTTGGTGGTACTGCGAGGGTGCCTGGGCTCTGCTCCATGGCATGAAAGTCCCCTGATCTGCCCTTGGACAGTGGTTGAGTGTGGGCAGAGAAGATGGTTTCATCCTGCTGCTCATCTTCATGCTGTCTCAGGTGCTTTTGAGTTCTCTGTTCCCTGCAACCCCAGCAAGCCCTAGAGGTCTGGTTGGGCGGCAGCTGGCGTGGTCAGTGGGGCCCACTGGGTGTGAGATTCTGCAGAATCGTTGGGTACTTCACCGACTGAAGCTGCCGGATGCAGCCCGGGGACCTGTGGTTGTGCAGTGTGTGGGATGTACTGGCCATCCTTCGTGAGCTTAGCAACTGTGGAAGCCACACAGCCAGGCCTGGATGTTCCTGTTGGTGGAATCATGTGATTTTCAGTAACATATTTAAACTCATGGTTTTAGTTGGTTTTTTTTTTTAATTTTCTAGGAGTTACTTATTTGAAAGGCAGAGATAGAGGTGGGTAGAGGGAGGGATAGAGAAAGAGAGAAATCTTCCATTTACTGATTGACTCCTGAAAGGGCTGCTGTTACTAGGGCGGGACCAGGCTAAAGCCAGAGCCAGAAGCTTCATCTGAAGCTCTCATGTGGGTGCAGGGACCATGTTCTCCTAATCTCCAAGGCCATTCGTAGGGAGCTAGATCAGAAATGAAGTAGCTGGGACTTGAGCTGGTGCACATATGGGATGCTAGTGCTGTAGACGAATGATTGTGTGCTACATCATTGCCATGCCCCTCCCCCTCTACACTATCTCTTAAGAAGATCGAGTGAATGTCAAAGGAGAATTTTGTAGTTGGTTATAGCACAAGTTACTGTGTGCATAGTGATATTAATTCGTAGAGGACAAAACCATGTGAAGTGAGCTGTACACTCACTCCAGCCTCACCTTCCAGCCTTCTGTGGTTCTTGCTTGTTCCCGGGGTCAGCCTCCTGCAGGGATACACTGACTCATGCGGCAGGCGCAGTCTCTCGTCCCCACCTGTGCTCCCTGCCCACCACTGAGGGCTGTGTTGGTGTTTTCTGGACTGGATTTCTCTGGAATGACAACCTGTCCAATGGGCTCCTGCTTGTCCTTTGCTCAGCTTATCCCTGCCCGTGGTACTCGCTTTGCCTGGGACAGGCCACGGGCCCTTTCCTTTCACTGTCCACTTGCCCACACCATTCTTTCCTTGGCTTCACGTGCTCTGCTTTTTTCAGCGTGTGTTCAGCAGTTGCTGCTTCCTTCTGCCTTGCCTGGCCACGTTGGCAGGCCAGTACCTGACCCCCATCGCCCATGACCATGGCACCCACTTTGCTGTTCCTGGTGTTTGGCTTCTCCTGATGAGTCTGGGGTTGCTGGGTTCTTTGTGTCACAGCCCCCAGCTCCAGCTCAGCCTGTGTTTCTGGGTGTGTGAGGGGTTTTGCTCCCCTTCAAATACCCGACAGAGGAGGCGTGAAGTCCTCTCCTACCTGCACCCCAGCCTGCCACTGTGGCACGGGTGCTGCATGGCATGGCACAGGGTGGACCTCAGGAACTCTCAACCTCATGGGTTTGTGTACAGTGAGCGTTTGCAAGGCCGGCTTGAACCAGCTCTGGGGGGCGGGGGAGTCTCCGGCTTGGCTGGCAGGTAGCCCATGGGCCTGCTGGATGCTGTGTGTGTGTGTGTGTGTGTGTGTGTGTGTGTGTGTGTGTGTATGCAGCTCTGCCTCTGGGTAGGGCTGGAGTCCAGGGCATCAGGGACAGACCAAGTGAGACATGAGTCCTTGGAATGTTCTTGGAAAACCGTGGATAGCAAGCCTTTGTTGTTACTGTTTACTCTGTTGTCCCATAACCATGGTGCTCAGTAGCCCGAAGCTTAACCACTGTGCTTTCCTTCCTCCAGAGACGACACTGGGGAACCATACGACCTCTCGTCCCTGTCACGGTACAGTGACAACTGGGAGGCCATCACCAGGACTGGGTCCTCCGACCACTACATCATCAACGTGTGCAAGTCCCTGGCACCACAGCCTGGCACCGGTATGAATGGGGGTCCCTGTGGAGAGGTGGGAGGTGACACGATATTATGGTTGTCTGAATATGTCTTGTCTGCAGACCCTTGTCCCCCGGAGGCGGCCGCGTGTCTGGTGGGCGGCCCAAGGCCTGTGAACTTGGGCAGGGTCAAGGACAGTCCTCAGTGGAAAGATGGTGTCACCATCCTCCAGTATGTGGATGGTGACCTTTGTCCAGATGGCATTCGGAAGAAGTCTACCACTATTCGCTTCACCTGCAATGAGAACCAAATGGTGAGTGATGGCCCCGTGGTCCATGCTTGATGCAGCTTCTGGAATCTTCCAGAATGGAACAGAGCTGAGAGCCTGTGAACCCTTATTCTGTGTGCCTGGGATGGGACTTGAAGAGTCCAGGAGGGTGGGGTTAGAGCCATAGGGTGGGCTGCTGGGGCCTCAGCCTGGCACTCTAGTGTCCACGTGGCCTCAGGTATCCTCAGAGCTGTAGAGACTTGACCCGAGGTGACTGTGCTGCCAATGGCTGTGGGGTGGGAGGAGGTAGGGCCTCAGGGGCCATCTCTGACAGCAGGTGCCCAGTGCACAGATGCCAGTCTTGTCTTTGTGATGGTGGCTGTGAAGGGGAGCGAGCACTGTGTGAGCAGCTTCTCCAGGGGCTGAGTGTGCTGAGTTTGGGCGTCCTTTCTAGCCAAGGCTGTGCCCAGCAGGAAAGGAGGAGATGGAGGAGGGATGCCCTCTCTCCTCCCCTCTCCTTCCCACTCCACTGGCAGCTGCCCTCCTGACCAGTGCAGCCACAGTACCAGTACCTCCTGGGAGAGAGGCAGGCATTTGAGTTAGGACTGTTGAGGCACTGGGCACTAAAAACCTGGGCCCTTGGCCCCTCCAGGCTCCGGCTGAGCAGGTGGTTGGGAGGGGCAAGGCTCATCCAGACACCAGGCGGTTGCCCAGCATGCAGTAGAGGCCCCAGGGCAGTGGAGACTCCTGGAGTTTGTAGTGTGGCTTACAAAGCCAGCCCAGGGCCTGTGTGGTCCAGGGTGTACTGATGGAATCAAAGTTGGCTAACGGGGAGGCGCTGGTTCCCTCAGTGGCCTGCCCTGCACTGACCATATTAGGAGTGATCCCCGCACTGCATGGAACCCTTTCCATCCCCAGAGAGTCCCAGCTGGTGCCTCAGCCTTCGGAGACTTTCCTGACCACTGCGTGGGTTACCGGGCCCTTGCCTGCAGCGGCAGTGAGCACTTGTCTTTGCTGGCATGTGCCTTGATCTCTGGTAATGCCCAGCAGAGGCCGTGTCCTTGCTGAGTTGGAGTCCTGGGCCCTTTGTGTTCTGTTGCAGAACTCCAGGCCTCAGTTTATCAGCGCTGTGGAGGACTGTGAGTACACCTTCTCCTGGCCCACGATCTCTGCCTGCCCCTTGAAGAGCAGTGTGCACGACAACTGTCAGGTTACCAACCCCAACACAGGTGAGAGTGGGGGTCCCTGAGCTCAGTTCACATGAGAGTGGGGGTCCCTGAGCTCGGTTCACATGAGAGTGGGGGTCCCTGAGCTCGGTACACGTGAGAGTGAGGGTCCCTGAGCTCGGTACACGTGAGAGTGAGGGTCCCTGAGCTCGGTACACGTGAGAGTGGGGGTCCCTGAGCTCAGCACACGTGAGAGTGGGGGGTCCCTGAGCTCAGCACACGTGAGAGTGGGGGTCCCTGAGCTCGGTACACGTGAGAGTAGGGGTCCCTGAGCTCAGCACACGTGAGAGTGGGGGGTCCCTGAGCTCAGCACACGTGAGAGTGGGGGTCCCTGAGCTCAGCACACGTGAGAGTGGGGGTCCCTGAGCTCGGTACACATGAGAGCTGGTGGGGGGGTCCCTGAGCTCAGCACATGTGAGAGTGGGGGTCTCTGAGCTCCGTACATGTGAGAGCCGGGGAGTTCCCCAAATTTAGCACACATGAGAGTGGGGTGGGGGTGGTCTGTGAGCTCAGCACATATGAGAGCCAGGGGGTTGGGGAGTTCCCAAGCTTAGCATAGGTGAGAGCCAGGGTGGGGATGGTCCCCAATCCCAGGCACAGGTGAGAGACCCCAGAGCAGCTGAGGGCTGCCAGGCTGCCTGAACAGGGTGTTGTGTGGTGTGGGGCACAGCTGGCCTTTCTCTGGGATAGCCTGTTATGTTCACAATGCATCCTTGACATCCTGTGGGACTGTGGGGTGTCTTGGCTGGGCTTCACTGACAGCTCCAGCCATACCAGCATTTCAGAGTGACCTACCTTGAGGCCAATGTGGTGGACGAGGAGGGGGCTTCTGCCTCCCTCGGGGTGGACACCCGAAGAGACACGTGTGCTGGTCCCTGCCAGTTAGAGGGATGCTGGCTGGCTCTTCCCAGGCACATGGCATCTCTTTGTGGGGGCAGTTTCCACATTGGGGACCAACTGAGTGGTCTTGTAATGTGCGTGATAGGGCCACAGTCAGCCCGCGGGTCAGTGGTTGGGATGTGAGCTCCCTGGCTCACCATGTGACCTCCCCTCCTCCTCCTCGCAGGACACCTGTTCGACCTGACCTCCCTCAGTGGCAGGACTGGCTTCACAGCTGCCTACAGCGAGAGGGGGCTGGTGTACATGAGCATCTGTGGGGAGAATGAGAACTGCTCCCCTGGTGTGGGTGAGTGCTGGGCTTCCCATGCCATCTTCTCATTAGCCCAGTCCCTGGAGCTGTCCTCAGCCTGAGCCTGAGCTGATGGCAAAGGAGCTGAGAAGCCAGGGTGGCAGACCCCCTTCTCCCCTGCAGCGGGCAGTTGCTGTGAGGTGGTCGCATGAGGCCCCGGGACCACATGCATGCAGTTCCTTGGCTAGCCCCATGTGGGACACTCACAGAGTCAGTGGACTTGGAGGGTCTGGATTTGCTTAGAATTCTCACTGAAACGCTGGCCCTGCAATGTTCCAGGAGCTTGCTTTGGGCAAACCAGAATCAGCGTAGGCAAGGCCAGCAAGAGGCTGAGCTACGTGGACCAGGTCCTACAGCTGGTTTATGAGGACGGGTCCCCTTGTCCCTCCAAAAATGGCCTGACCTACAAGAGTGTCATCAGCTTCGTGTGCAGGCCCGAGACGGGGCCCACCAACAGGCCCATGCTCGTTTCCCTGGACAAGCAAACGTGCACGCTCTTCTTCTCCTGGCACACCCCCCTGGCGTGTGAGCAGGTGGTGAGTGCCTGCCCCATACCCACCTGGCTGCACCCAGGTCCCTAGCTTCCTACACTCCACCTTCCTGCCCCCTGCACTCCCGATTGCCCCAAGGGTGAAGTTGGGGGAAGGGCTTGGTGCCGTGTCATGGGCGGGTGGCTTGACAGGCATCAGGAAAAGTTTCTGGTAGACTGAACTGTGGTCTCTGCCTTCCAACAGACGGAATGTTCCGTGAGGAATGGCAGCTCCATCATCGACCTGTCACCCCTCATCCACCGCACAGGCGGTTATGAAGCATATGATGAAAGCGAGGAAGAAACCTCGGATACCTACCCCGATTTCTACATCAACATCTGCCAGCCACTCAACCCTATGCACGGCGTGGCTTGCCCCGCCGGAGCCGCTGTGTGCAAAGTGCCTGTGGATGGATCTCCCCTTGTGAGTTGGGGAAGTGTGGGCTTTCTGGGTGGGGGCCCTACAGGTCAAAAGGGGGAAAATTCAGCCTGGCCTGTTTGTGTGTGTGTGTCCGGAATCCTCCCTGGAGAGTGTTAGCATAAGGCTTTGTGCAATGAGCTGTCAACCGTTAAGGTGATTAGCAAGTCTTGAAACCTCCTGGGGCCATGAGAGCACAGTGCAACCGCACGTTTCTGCCAGCCTGGGGGCCTCAGGGTTGGCAAGCCAAAGTCTTCAGGGTTAAATTGTGCGTGAGAGAAGACCTTGGCAGAGTGTGGTGCCGGTGTAGGGCTACTCGTACAATGAGTAGGAAACTGAAGCTGCTTATTCAGCAGCACATTCAAGGACTGGAGCAGATGTAAGGGCCGTGGGTGCTGGGGCCACGGGTGCTGGGTCAACGTGATGAGGTGTGGTCAGGTGATCTGGACGTGGCACAGGTCACAGCGAGGAGGCGAGCATGTACACGTGCTGCACAAAATCTTGGAACGTGGGATTCATGTTGATTGCAATGCAAAGAAAACAAGCTCTGCCCATGCTTCGCCTTGTTGTAACTGATCGGGTGTGATCTGCACAGAGGAAGCTTTCCTGAAATGTGCTTTGTTCTGCTCCTGTGTCCAGGACATTGGCCGGGTCACAGGCCCCCCAGTACTCAACTCAGCAGCCAACGAGGTTTACATGAACTTCGCAAGCAAGACTCCTTGCTTGAAAGACAAGCGTTTGAACTATACCTCCCTCATTACGTTCCACTGCAGGAGAGGCGTCAGCATGGTAAGTGGGTGTTGTGATCGCCATGCGTGCAGGCAGCTGGGAGCCAAGGCTGCAGAACCATGCCACATGTCTGGGGCTGAAAGAGATGCTTAGGTGAAATTCTAGCATGAAAAGGAGCAGAGGCCACTGCATCTGAGGCTGCTTCATGTCAAGGGCCATGTGTCAACACCCTCCACAGTGACGGTCCATGCATGTGTCCTTGCTTAGGCCTCGCTAGAGAGCTTGAGTCACTGCGGAAGGGTGGGGCTGCGTCCAGTTGGTCCCTCAGCGCATCCACACTTCCTGTGATGTATCTCTGTAAACACATGTTACACAAGACAAGGTGTGTGTCTGGACACCTGTGATGCAGGACAAAGTGTGTGTGTCTGTGGATACATGTGATACAGGATAAGTGTGTGTCTATGGACACCTGTGACACAGGACAAGGTGTGTGTCTGTGCACCCCTGTGACACAGGATAAGTGTGTGTGTCTATGGACACATGTGACCCAGGGCCAGGTGCTGTGTGTTTCCACAACTCCTACCTTTCTGGAGAGAACCCCACAGGCATGCCAGGACTCCCCCATCCTGTACATGCTTGATGGTCGCCTATGGGACATGGCTGTGCCCAGCCCTCTGTGTGCCTGCAGCTCTGCAGAGCCAGTGAGCCGGCCTGGGCTGTGTCTTGAGGGTGACAAGGAGCGGATGCATGAGCTCCCCGCTACTGGGAAGACTGTGGAGAGGCTTTCCACTGTGGCTCCCATCTTTTCCTGTTGGACTCAAAGCAAGACAGTCTTGGCAGTAGTTAAAACGGGCACCCCTGGCCAGCTGCTTTGCCTGTACTTGTTGGCTTGGGTGAAGTGGGGAGCGAATAGAGGGCCATGGGCCATGCTGCCAGGGGCCCAGGTGTAGAGCATGGCCATGAATGAGGGCCCTGGTGGGAGGCAGAACTCTGCCCCTCTGCCGGCCTTCCCCAGGGAGGGGACTGCGACCTGGAGGTAGCGCGGCAAGCAGAGTGGGGCTGCCTCTCTGAGCTGAGAGCACAGCCCTTGCTTCTTGCACCTGTTGCAGTGCTGTTACTGCTGTGGGCCACACAGCTGTCAGGCAGACATCCCTGGGCTTCAACACTTGCACTCTTCCCCCCAACAGGGCACACCTAAGCTGATCAGGACCAGCGACTGTGACTTCGTATTCGAATGGGAGACTCCCATCGTGTGTCCGGATGAGGTGAGGGCTGACGGCTGCTCCCTGACAGATGAGCAGCTGCTCTACAGCTTCAACCTGTCCAGCCTCTCCAAGGAAATCTTCAAGGTAACACATGCCAGGCTGGACCACAGAGAGCGAGTAGGGGGTGTGGCTCTCCTCACTGATTCTATCCAGGGTCTCTGGGGCTAGGGTCCCCACTGTCTGCAAAGTGGGAAGGTTGCCTGCCTCAACCTCCAGGCTCAGCGTGCACCTGTCTCAAGTTGAGTATTTTGGGAGGGTCAGGCTCCCCCTGAGGTTCCCCACGTCAGAGCAGGCTTGGAGTCAAGCAAGCAGCCGTAGACTTTTGGGTAGAGCCAGGTTCAGTGTGGCCAGCAGCAGGCCATGGGCAGTCTCTCTTCATCTCCAGCCTGACTTTAAAGACAGTGAGGAGCTGTTGGCACAGCAAGTGAGGCAGTGCCCCTGATGTGAAGAACTCGTGTGTGTGACCCAGTGCCGGTCCCTTGGCTGTCAGACCCCATTCCATGGGGACCATTGGGTCAGTCAGTGTCGCACCAGGCCGTGGGCCCCCAGCCCTGCCTGTGCTGGTGCTCCGACTTCTGTGACAGAGCCCTCTCGACAGGTACGCTGCTGGTGGGAGCCTGCAGAAGACAGTATGGGCAAGGAGGCCAGACCAGGGTTCAGGGTGTGTCCCTGCTGTTGGTTCTCACAGCCCAGCCCCCAGAGGAGGGAGGGAGCTGGGCCTGAGGGCAGAGAGGGGCTGGACCCCATCAGCAGCCAGAACGTGATGCCCTGAGAAAGGAGGGTCTTGGGTCCCACAGCCAGACATGGCCCTCACCGTCCTGCCAGGTTTAGGGGACCCAGCCACCCCTGCTGGCGTTCATGGCCACATGTTGTATGTGTCTGTCCAGGTGACACGGGACTCACGCACGTACAGTGTGGGGGTGTGCACGGCAGCTGCCGGGCCGGACGAGGGGGGCTGCAAGGACGGAGGTGTGTGCCTGCTCTCGGGGACCAAGGGGGCATCTTTCGGACGGCTGGCGTCAATGAGGCTGGACTACAGGCACCAGGACGAGGCTGTCATCCTGACTTACGTGAACGGTGACCTCTGCCCGCCAGGTAAACCTGCCCGGCTGGGTTGAAGCTGGCAGCAAGAAGCAGAGTAGTGAGGGCCCCCGGGCCAGGGTTGCAGCCCTGCTAACCCCCGAGCCTGGGGCACATCTGCCCGTGGCTAGTGAGGAGGGGTGGGGTCTTGCTCATCCCCCAAGCGGGTTAGGACAGAAGGCAACTGGGCAGCTGCTCAGGGGCTCCTTGGGCACAGTGACTGTCACACTGAGCCTCGTCCCTTCAGATCTTCTCTTTCTTCTTTGCAGAAACTGATGATGGCGATCTGTGTGTCTTCCCATTCACATTCAATGGCAAGAGCTACGAGGAGTGCATCGTGGAGGGCAGAGCCAAGTTGTGGTGTAGCACAACCGCCAACTACGACCGAGACCACGAGTGGGGCTTCTGCAGGCAGTGTGAGTGTGGGCGCTGGACAGCGAATCCCCATGAGGCCATGCTGATGGGACCAACGTCCTGGCTTGGGGCACTGGTGTCTTGGCAGGCCTCTGGGCCAACTTAGGGGCGGGTGTGGGTCAGGCTGGGGCTGGTGAGGCCCACGTGGTGTTGTGGCTCCTGTCACCCTGGACACTGGTGTCATGCGAGGGTCCTGTCACGGGCTTTGACTCCCCAGCAGAGCAGGATGAGAGGAACACAGGGGAAATAAGCCAGCAGTGGTAGGGGTTGGGGACCTGCAAAGAGCAGCACCTGTTAGATTGGAGATTTTCATTTTGAGGTGTGTACTGACATGCCACCACCCACCTCAGTCCCTCACTTTTATGCAAAGGAGTTGTGAAGACAGGTATTGGGGAGTGGCATGGGGCACCATGAGAAGACGTTGTGTCCCCAGGGCCAAGGCTCTGTTTCTTGCAAGAATGGATCCAAGTGGACCATGGCCAGGCATGGCACCTGGGGCCCGGCTGGGTGATGACCAGTGCCGGGTGGTGGGGATGTAGTGGGCTGGGCTGATCCGACTGGGTCTTGCCTGCTGCCCCCACAGCCACCAGCCACCGGACGTCGGCCATCATATTCAGGTGCGATGAGGATGAGGATATTGGGCGGCCGCAGGTGATCAGTGAGGTGCGTGGCTGCGAGGTGACCTTTGAGTGGAAGACCAAGGTGGTGTGCCCCCCTGAGAAGATGGAGTGTAAGTTCGTCCAGAACCACAAGACTTATGACCTGCGGCTGCTGTCCTCCCTCACCGGCTCCTGGTTCCTCACTTACGAAGGAGCCACGTGAGTTCCTTCTCCCGTCGGGTAGTGGGTAGGACCTTGGGTTCCATTGGCAGAGCTTGGGAAGTAGAGGAGAGTGGAGCACCTCCCCCTGTGTGATGATGATCATATTCCTCGGAAGTGTGGCTCACAGCGTGCTGTGGTGGGCGCCTAGCTTCCGCTGGCAGAAGTGAGAGCCCTGGGACCCACACTGGGGCCTGAGGGGCTGGGCTACTTGGGCTTGTATTCCAGCAGGTGGGGCTAGTATGGGGGCACATGATGTTGAACGTCACTCGTCCTTGCACGCATTGCTGACTGACCCAGGTGTCAGGCGTCCACTCTGCCTTGTAGCTCTGCACGGTTTTGACACAGGGCAGCACGACAGTGGCTTCAAGTTAGGCCAGCAGTGTGCCAAGGTTTGCCACTCTTGGCCCCGGCTCCAGGCTGGCATGGATGTAGGCATTTTACCTCTTATGTGTGCCTGGTGGGCAGGCTCCCTTCTGCAATGGTCACACCCTCTAGGGCCCAGCAGCATCAGAGAAGCCAGTGGTGGTCAGCACCGGCTCTTAGCCATCAGAAGCCCTGCTGAGGGGCCTCGTAGCCTCATGCTGAGTGCACCAGGGCAGGGCCTGATGAGCTCCCCTGGTCCTGCAGGTATTTCATCAACCTGTGTCAGAGAGTCTACAAGGGGCCCTTTGAATGCTCAGAAAGAGCCAGCATTTGCAAGAAGACCTCCACTGGCCAAGTCCAGTCCCTGGGCCTCGTGCACACACAGAAACTGGATGTCATGGGTGAGTTGGGGTTGGGAGGTAGGGCTGGCCTTAGTGTGCTGGCACAGTACCTCCTGGGCCTTTTGGAGTGCTGTGGTGCGTGCGGCTCAGGAGTGGTGTCCAAGCTATGTGCCCGGGAAGGCGGGAAGTGCAGACGCTTGACACCCCTCCCGAGTTCACATTCCGGCTGTGGATTGAGTGTCTGGTCCAAAGCCACATTAGCTCTGAGGCTGCAGAGCCAGGCTGCAGCCCAAGGCCTTGGGCAGGAGAACTCAGGATGTGGTGCCTCAGAGGCAAAAGTTATCATAGTGGCTTCTGAGCATTGCAATAGATAATGGACAGTGCAGTTGGCTGTTGAGCAGGTGGCATCTGTCATCGGGTGATGGAGGTGATGTTCTTGCTGGTATGAGGCAGGTTGCACTGTGCTGCGGACCAAGTGGGAAAGATACTGTCCTTTGCCTGTGAGCATAGAGCTGGTTTATCCCAGTTGCCCTAAAGAGACGAAGTGGCTTCTCTCTGCTTGAGACGCTGAAATGGTAAAGGAGAAGTTGGGGGCAACCAATCACCCCTGGTGCAGACCAAACCCCAGTCCCACAGGCTGGTCAGAGGGGAGCTGCCAACTGTTGGAGACCCATGTCAGCTCTTGCTGCCACACGCACATTGCTTGGGCAGGGCCCGGGGGTGGCCCAGCCAGCTCCCTCCCTGGTCATCTCAGTGGTCTCTGGATGCTTGACCAGTCTCCTATAGCCAGTTGAGCAGGACTGAAATATTTTAAGGTTTAGCTAAAATTTTAAGGTTGGTGAGCATCATCTTACCAGTCCAGCAGGTGTTACCCTCTCTCAGAGCCTACAGCCCTATTCCTTGGGCTCCTAATGGAACCCAAACTGAAAAAATCTCCTAGTGTCCAGCATGCTTGGAGCGGGGAGGGGTCTTTGGCTCCAAAATGTCAGGAAGATGCAGGCATGACAGCCGCCTGTGGGTTAAGGTTGCACAGTGTATGCACAGTGGGCCCCAGCACCTGGATCTTGCAGGCTCACTCAGGGAAGCACCCTTTGCTGGAGGCCAGGAGCTGGAGGCTTGGGCCCCAAGTGCTGGACTAGGCCGAGGCAGCCATGGCGGGAGTCTGGTGGCCACCGCACCAAGATCATATCATCTCAGCCCTTACAGTAGCTTCTGACGAGTGACACAGAGATCTTTTTCACACCCTGAAATGTTGGTTCTGCCTCATGTGTTTCAGATGACAAAGTCATTGTCACCTACTCCAAGGGTCACCCATGTGGTGAGAACCAGACTGCATCCTCTGTGATAGAGCTGGGCTGCGCCAAGACAGTGGGCAAGCCTGTGTTCATGAGGTGAGGAGCCGGGCCTGGCAGGCAGATCTGTGTGGAGTGTCCCGGGCCAGGAGTCCCTCTGGGCTCCTCTGGTTTCTACTGGGATGGAAGGTGGGGTGGTACTGTACTGCACGTGTGGGCAGCAGGATGTTCACATTGTTGCCATGGAGGCAGACTACAAGCCAGAGCTGCTGGCGCACTGTGGGGTGCAGGGCTTGCTCTCATGGATGGACATGGGGCCCTGCTTCTCCTGCTCAGCAGCACATGTTTAGCCCCCTCTGCACTAGCTGAGTGTTGAGCCAGCCAAGAGCCCTTGTTCCTGCTCCTGGTCTTGGTCCTGCACACGTGGTGGTGGGGGCTGCACCCGGATGATTCTTGGGTCTTAGTACCATGCTCCAGGCAGTGCTGTACCAGGTGCTAGGGGGAATTAGGTCAGCAGGGGGCATGTGAGCTATTGGTGAATAAATGTGTTGTTTCTGGAAGCCAGACTTGGAAAAGGACAGTCCCAGACCTTTGTCCAATGATTTATCAGTATATGAGTCTAATGAGTTTATAAAACAAGGATCCAAAAGTCTAGGAGCTGCAGACCCCTCTTGGGCTACCTGTGGTCCCCTCTGGGTGTCTGGGTTTGAGTCTTTGCTCCACTCCTGATCCCAGCTCCCTGCTCATGTGTGCTCTCAGAGGTAGCAGGTGACAGCTCTTGTCCTGGGGTCCCTGCCACCTGCACGGGAGGCCCCAGTGGAGTGCCTAGCTCCTGGCTTTGGGCATGTGAAACGTGAACCAGCAGTGGGAGCTATCTGCCTTTCAAATGCAGACATGCGCCCCACGGCCGCCCCAGCCTGGAGCTGCCTCAACACTGCCTGGGCCTGCACAACTGTGCCCTGGGTTGCCTCTCATGTCCGTTGCGTGGGTGATATGACCGTGGCTGTGCCTCCCTGTGCCCAGGTTTGACACGGACAGCTGTACCTACTACTTCAGCTGGGACTCGCGGGCAGCCTGCGCCGTGAAGCCGCAGGAAGTGCAAATGGAGAACGGAACCCTCATCAACCCCGTCAATGGCAAGAGTGTCAGCCTTGGGGACATGTATTTCAAGTAAGCGCAACGTTTCCCTTGGAGCCCTGAGTGCACCCAGAGAAGCTGGCCACGTGGGTCCCTCTGTAGCGGGAGTGCCGCAGGACCAACAGCCCTGTGCGCCTCAGGGACCTGCTGAAGCAGTTTTTGTCATGGTTTGCCTGGGAGTTGCTGAGCCTGGTCCATGAGTGGGGGAGGCATCAGTTTCTCAGCAGTGTCCCAGGATTGTTGGGGTGCAGAGGCCTGGATGGCTGCCATGCCTGCTGGCCTTGCAGGGGCAGAGGCAGGGTGGGCTCCCGAAGCTGGCATCCCTGCTGTCTCTGTGAGCTTGTGGAGGTGCTACCCCGGCTCGGGGAAGCTTCCTGCAGGGTCCCCAAGGAGCCTGGGACACCTTGAAGACCGCCTGTGTCACCTTCATCTCTCCCATCTCAGGCTGTTCAGTGCCTCTGGGGACGTGAGGCCCAACGGGGACACCTACCTGTATGAGATCCAGCTGTCTTCCCTCAGCAGCCCCACACACCCCGGCTGCTCTGGCGCCAGCGTGTGCCAGGTCAAGCCCAACGACCAGCGCTTCAGTAGGAAAGTGGGCACTTCGGAGAATACCAGATACTACGTTCAAGGTAACCACTTCCTGGTCATGTTACATTCAGGGTAACTGCTTTCTGGTTACATTCTGCTCCGGGTGACTACTCCCCTCATTCTGCTGTGTTAGGCTCCCTCAAGAAAGAGTTTAGCATCTCTACCCACAGATTCTTACTGTGGAAATCTGAGTTCAGCCGAGTTCTCAGTGTTGTATGACACAAACATGAAGATGCGATGTGGGAGACCCACACATCTCTCTTGGGGTGCACTCCATCCTGAGTAACACAGCCTGGTGCTGTGGAGGCCCCTCGGTGGCTGTGGTGCACGGGCCTGCCTGGTCAGAGCTGCCTCTGATTTGCTCGTAAGGCAGGACACATCCTTACCTGGAAACTTGAACTACAAAGTAGGGTGAGAAATCTCCAGCGTGTCCAAAGGATAAAGGCACCAGGCTGGAAAGCCCAGCCCCGGGGGAGGAACTTAGTGAAGGCTGTGTGTGAGCCTTGGCAGGCCTGGGACCTCCCAGGAACTGAGCCCCTGAATACAGTTGGGGTACGTGATAGGGGAGTTTGTCCTCCTCGGGCAATTGGTAAATTCCACCTCGTGTTTTCTCTGTTCTTGGGTCTGCATTTCTGCAAACCCTCCTGTCCCTGAGAGGCAAACCCCCACATCCAACATGCTGCCTGTCCTGCCCACTCTGTGTCCGGCCACGAGAAGTGCCCGGTCAGTGTTGGTTGTGGAGTAGAGGAGGGATGTCTGAACACTCCTGGATTCAGTCAGAGAGCCCGAAGCTGTCCCGTGGCCTGGGGTCCTTACACCTGCTGGTGTGTGCACAGCGTGGTAGCCCACCCCAGCCGGCCATTCTTCTGTCTCCAAAGGCTGCTCCTCTCCGACGTGCTGTGCATTCAGGCTGTGCAGCCTCACGCTGGTGATGACAGGCGTGTGCCTGGTGAGCCTTCTAGAATCCATCGTTTGGAGTTGGCACGCACACGTAGATGTGTGTGTGTGTATATGCATTCAGCCGTGGCTCCAGACTGTATGATTTTCATTCAGTAGCATCAGGAAGCAGCTTTACTTTTAGACTTCTGTGTGTCATGGAGAAACAGTTTTAACCTCTTAATGAGAATTGTCATTCATTCATTTCATTCATTCATTCATTCAAGAGGGCGAACTCAGACTCACACAGTTCCCTCTGTGCTTGGGGTGTGGCTCTGGCCGGCCTCTGCCAGGCTTCAGCAGGATGGCGACCCCTTCTCAGCCTGTGCCTTCCATGCCTCCCGCTGCCCTCTGGGTACCTGTTAGTCTTACCCACTAGACTTTTGTCCCCTCACTGCCTGATACCCAAACAGTGGCCAGCCACAGGTTAGGGAGTAGCAGAGCCCCTGTGAGGCTCCATGATGTGGATGCATTTGTGTTTGTCACTGCATGAGAGCTGGGTAAGGGTTCAGGTCAGCTGCAGGAGCACACAGACGCTTCCCCAGCCTCCCCGCATAGCATTCCAGTGTCGACAGGGGTACTGGCCTCTGGGAGTCGCATTCCCTGCCCAGGTAGCAACTTCAGTCTCTGGGTGGGCCGATACCACGCAGCCAGCCCCACCCTGAGCTTCGGATGAAGGGAGCTCTGGCTTTGGTCCCTGCAAGGTTGAATTCTTCCTTTCATGCTAGCACCATAAGTGTGTGTCGAGGCCTTCCGAGCTGCATGGGCAGGGTGCTTGAGCAAGCAGCCTGTCCTGTGGGTTTGCCTGCAGGAGGGTAACTTGGGCCTCCACAGAATGGCTGTCAGGAACAGTGCCCGTGGTCCTCCTTTGTTTTTCACAGACGGCGACCTGGACATCGTGTTCACCTCTTCCTCCAAGTGTGGAAAGGACAAGAGCAAGTCCGTGTCCTCTACCATCTTCTTCCACTGTGACCCCCTGGTGCAGGATGGGATCCCCGAGTTCAGTCACGAGACTGCCGATTGCCAGTACCTCTTCTCCTGGTACACCTCGGCTGTGTGCCCATTGGGGTAAGCCAAAGCCGGCCCTAGCACCTGTGGACACCCCACTGCTGTCTTTGGTCTACACTAGAGTCACAGCTGCCCGCCACCCCAGGAGCATTGGCTGTACTGCCTCTGTGTGGCCCTGGTCCAGAGCAGGTGCCTGACTTTCCACACCTTGGCACATCCTCTGTTCCTGGGGGTGGGGGCGGTCCGGGTGTCCCCAGGTCTTTGTGGTTCATTCTGGTGCGTGTGGTTCTCTGTGCATCCTGTGGCTGCAGGCCAGGTTTCTGTGGGCAGCCAGGGGACCGTAGCTGTGCCCCGAGAGCCCAGGCTGGGCAGGTTGGTACAACTGTTCTTCTCAGTCTTCGAGCTGGAAGTCTTGTGTCGGGAGTGAGGGCTCTGTGTGTCTTCCCCTTAGGCTGATTCTCTTCCTCTCTCGCTGGCCACCACTGCACACCAGCAGATCAGGAGGAAAGGGAATTCTGAAGAAAGGATTTGGGATCGGGGAGGGGACTCGGAGCCCAGTTCTTGGGTCTTAAACCCATTTTCTTTTGCATGAACTCCATCTCTAAGAGCCAGCTTGTAAACTTGTAGGTACATGGCTGTGAGGCCTTAGGGCCAGAGCTGGACAAAGGGGCTCTCGGTCAGCGTGTCCCTGGGGTTCCTTGAGCATGGGCATGTCTAAGCGTTCTGGTGGATTGTCACACAGTGAGAGGACAGGTCTTTGTGAAGAAGGCAGCAGAGCGTGACTTAAAATACATACAAATGCATGTCCATGCACTGTCGCTCCGAGGTTCTCCCCGCCCTGAACCAGCTCTTGCTTCCTGGCTCTGTGTGTGGGAGGGAGCAGCTACACCTGCTGGGAGTGGAAGTATGTGGGCTGGTTGGTGGGCTTGCATCAGAGGGGAGTCGGGGACACTGCTGCAGCCGGCCTGGCATTCACAGGGCCAGGCATCAGGAACTGAATAGGCTTTGCGTGCAGCTGAGGCTTGGGGGGCCCGGGAAATGGAAGGTACAGCCATGAGCAGAGCTGTCCCCGGAAGCGGTCCTGGCTGCTCCAGCTGGCACAGGCGTGGCTGCCGTCGGCTGGCGGGGAGCAGGGCTTGCTGCCTGCCTGCTCACTTCTGGCAGTTGCAGTTCTCAAGATGTCCATGTTTTCGTTCTTTCAGCTGTTTCTGTTTCAGTGTTCCGCCTGATTTTTACCAAGCACTACGTACTTCATCTTCTAACCTTGGTAGTGCTGGAAGCAGCTCCAGCCCTCTCACACCCTCCTTCAGCCTTCTAAATGGTGGTTTTGTGCCATGGTTAAAACTGGCTACTGTTGGCTTGTGCCTATGTAATGAGATAGGCCTAACACAAGAACACAGGCAACAGACAAGAAAATACTGGGGCCAGCAGGGGGCGTAAGCGTGCGCATTAGATAAGGTCAGATAGTAAAGAGGCAGAGTTAGCCCTGAGTGCCCGTTGCAGGTCAGCCTGGTCAGGATGGCAGAACACAGCAGTCTGCACCTGTTGGCCCAGGAGCAGCGCTAGGCAGAAGTGTATGTGGGAGACTCCACGAGGGGTCCCGGCCTTCTGGGTCCGCAGAAAGCAGGGCTGTGGCAGGATTGGAGCAGGCTGAGGACGAAGCCAGCATACCCAAACAGGTGGGCAGCATCACTTGCAGTGGTTGCAAGTGTGTTGCCCAGGAGCCTCTCCAGAACCATGTAAAAGTTCACCACAAGGCAGGCAGGCAGGTCTCTAAACACCTGGACAGGGACTGCAAGGAGAAGAAGGGTTAAGACTCTCTCCTGCCTCCTGGGGACTGCCTCGGGCACCATCTGCAGGACTGCTCTCCTGGGTGGGGTCTGTGGTCCGTGGGCTTCTTGGGTGTCCACTGGCCTTGCCCGGGCCGAGGCCACCATCCCCTGCCACACTGGGACAGAGCACCTAGCTGGCCCACCGGCCTGTTTAGATCAGGATGGTGGGCTAGCTCAGCAGTTCCCCATCCACAGGCAGGCTGGTGGCTGGTTGCCCTCTGGCCCAGTCCTTGAATGCTCTTGAAGCCACGCTAGCCCTAAGTGAGCAGTGGCATGCCTAGGGTCTGACGTCCTGTGGTGCCCATGTAGATAACCTCTTCCTTTCCAAGGTCACCTGAGACAAGAAGGGTCAGCTCTTGGCCCAAGCATGGCTCGTGGCTTCATCTTTTCACCTCTTTGCTGAAGCGCTCAGAGTCGCAAAGCGTGCTTCTTACCCTGTCGGCATGTGTGTCAACACCGTTGGGGGCTGCACCTCCTTTGCTGGCCTGGCAGCCTGGGGTGTGTGGCCGATGCCCACCCCAGGTCATGCCAGCTCTGTGGTGTCTGTGTCCAGGTGGCACTGTCCTGGGTTCAGCCCTGGTAGACAGTGTGACTGGATCCAGAAATATCCATATGGAGACCCTATCCCTGGGTGTCCCCAGAGCACCTCTGGTCTGGGGTCTCCGATGTGTGCTCCAGCCTCAGAGAATTGGGCGGTGGGAGGCAGGGTCCCTGCCAGAGAGGGGGTGGCAACACTGCCCAGTGACACGGCTTCTCTTCTCACATGCCCTTCCAGAGGGGACTTTGAAAGCGGGAGTGCTGATGAAGATGATACAGACTACCCGGGGCTGTCGGAGCGGAGCCAGGCCATTGGCTCGGTGCTCAGCTTGCTCCTGGTAGCGCTCATTGCCTGCCTGTTGGGCCTGCTGCTCCACAAGAAGGAGAGGAGGTGAGGAGGGTGGGCTGTCGCTGGCTGCCTGAGAGTTCAGGTTCAAGTTCAGAACTTGCCAAGGACCCATTGTGGTCATGGTGTGTGGTGGGGGACAGCGGTTCCGCCCTGCCCACTCCACCTCACCTCTGTCTCCTCTACAGGGAAATGGTGATGACCAAGCTGACCAGCTGCTGCCGAAGAAGCTCCAATGTCTCCTACAAGTACTCCAAGGTAGCTTAGTGCTGGGTTCCCACGGGGCTGTCGGGTTACAGTCGGGGCTCACACCCATGTGTGTTGTCCCTCAGTTTCCCCTCACAGTAGATCTAGCTTGTACCCACTGATGGTTTTGGGGGCTGCTGTTTGTGCTAGCATTTGGGCGATTTCTTCCCGATCAGTCTCCAGAAAAGAGGGCTCCTTCAGGTCAAGGGGTGTCCACACGGTGTGGGCTCTTGACACGCATCATCAGATGCCCAGGTCCTGCCTGTGGCTGCTGCGTCGCTGCCCCCACCCACGTGACGGAGAATCAGCCAGCACGGCCCTGTGCCCATGGCTGGGAGGCTCCACTTGGGTACAGCTCCTCTAAGCCCCTGCCCAGCCGTGTGCCTTCCTCCCTCGGGCTGAGCAGTGGGCTGTGAACCCAGCCCGCCCCGCTGGCGGAGGTTGGGCAGGGGGTGGGGGTCTGTGACCCGGCCGGGCGGAGATGGAGAGTATTGGCATGGGGGAGCCGCAGTCACTGACGGGCGTGTGTGTCTCCCTCTTATTGGCCCCGCGGCAGGTGAACAAGGAAGAGGAGACGGAGGAACACGAAAGCGAATGGCTGATGGAGGAAATCCAGCCTGGGGCCGCACGGCCTGGGAAGGACAGCCAGGAGAACGGCCATGTCACCACCAAGCCCGTGCAAGCTGAGGCCCTCACTGTCCTGCGCGGCGATGACCAGGACAGCGAGGATGAGGTGCTGACCATCCCTGACGTGACGGTGCAACCTGTCAGAGGGCCTGGGCCTGACGGCGCTGCTCAGCCTGGCCGACACCCCCAGTGCAGGGCTCCCCGGGGAAGGGTGGACGACAGGTTGGGGCTGGTGCATGGTGACAGGGCACGGCGGGGCAGGCCTCGGCCTGGCCCTCCCCATTCGGCAGCCTTCCACGACGACAGTGACGAGGACCTTCTGCACATCTGAGACCACCGTGCCCGCCGGAGGGCGCGGGGCAGGCCACAGCCGAGCGCCTCCAACCAAAAACGGACTTCCACTCGGTGACGCTTCTGTAATCTCTGCCTTTAACAAAAACTGCTTCAAAAGGGAAGCGTTTTTGTGACGGGGGTGGGAGGGTGGGGGGGTTAGGGGGAGAGGGAGAGGGTGGTCGGGCACGGCCCCTTCACGATTGTTTACAGCCACTGGGGGCACACGGCAGCATCTGCTCCGACCGATCAGCCAAAGGGCGGCACCTCGTGCCCAGGGCGTTGCCCTGAGTCCTCATCTCCAAGCCTGGCTACACCTCAGACAGGAGAGAGGGTCGTCACCAGGACCCCTCGCTGCTTTCAGGCCCTTGCCCAGGCTGCCTCATCTTACATTTCAGCGTTTAAAACCTCTCCTCCTATTTATTGACCGACAGTTACTCAGGTTTGCAGATAAAAAAAGGAAAAAAAAATCAACGTGTATCTTCCTTTCTGTCTGCAGGGGTGTCCCGTGCTGGCTGCCCGGGGAGCCTCTTGGGCCAGGCAGCTTCAGCTGGGATTCTGAGCTGCTTGCAGCTCGCACCCCCTCCTGAGTTAGAGCCCTCCATCTTGTCTTTGTCTCTTTTTTGGCTGTTCCCCCAACCCCGCCGAAGGCACGCGCAGGGTTCCCGCCTGCTCGAGCGCCCACGTTGTCACCTGTCCTGTCCGTGCAGAGGTGCACCTGTCAGTATCTGCTCCTGGCTGAAGAAGCCTGACAAGCCACCCAAAGAGTGATGATGTGCTTTACCTCGGTTTGACTTTTTGGTTAAAGATTTTTGGTTAAGGATTTTTGGATTTTGGTTTCCGGTGCGTGTAAGTGGAGGCGTCAGAGGAGATGATGTTTTGCCCGGCTTGGGCTGGAGGCATCGTGTCTTCTGGGTCTCATGATATCATTTTTACTGTGCTTATTATTACTTTTTTTTTTTTAAGAAGATGTGTATCCACCGTCGACTACAAGAAGCCTTAATTTGCACAGTGTGTGATTTAGGGAAGATTGCATGGCAAGTCCCGGCTCGGGGCCCTGGCGGGTCGCGGGCTGCGCGAGGGAGCAACAGCCGCATGGCGCCAGGCTCCCCCCCCCGGCCCTGACTCTCTCTTTTTTATTTTTCTCTTTTATTTTTTCTTCTGGAAGTGTTTAACGACTTTTCTTGCATTTAGAGTGTGTGTAGACTCGGTGGGATCATATACTGAAAAGCAAACCACCGTTTACACATCGGTTTGTACCAGTTAGTAAAGGCTGGCTTACCTGATTTAAACATGAGTGTATTTTTTAAGAAATCGATTTTCTTCTCTTCATTTTTTTCTCAATCAACTTTACTGTAATATAATGTATCAACAATTTCAATAAAAAAAATAAATAAATTACCACTTGGGTGTTTAATTTTCCTAGACAGTGGCGGCTGGTTTGGCTGTTGAACGGGTGTGAGGGGGTGTTACCATCTGTGCCCTCTTGGAGCCTGGCCTGCAGCAACATGTCGGGTGCCCCCTGGAGTCCACTCTGGCCCCAGGTGCAGCTCCTCAGCCTCATTCTCCATCCAATTTTGGGCAGACCCCTCCCCGCCAGGTGGTTCCTGTTGAGCAAAGCAACATGGGACGGGGGTTCATTCTAGGCAGTCAGGAGAGCTGCTGGGCTGTGCAGCCTGGTCTCTCGCGGTGAGGGATTAACACCTCTTCCCCTGGGAGTCCATGGCAGGTCACAGAGTGCTGCCTACACAGCAACACCTAATGCTACCATTTGTAGTATGAGTGACACACAGTCTACCATATTCTGGAAACAGTGAATGGAAGGTTCCAGAAAGAAATAGCTCCCATATTTTGATGCCTGCATTGTGTGATGAAGCCTCCCGCCAGCCCGTCTGTCCAGCACATCCATGGTGGCTCCCTTAGCGACCACATCGTTCTCAGAGGCAGTGACATGGAAAGTAGCCATTGGGTGGCAGAGACAAGGGGTAAGATGATTCAGGAGACTGGGAGCTGGTGCCAAGGAAAGTCATAGTGAAGCAGGCACCAGGCCTTGCCTAGCACTCCCTCAACCCCTAGCAGGCGTCACACAAGGCGATAGCTGACATCCGCTCTTCTCAAGTCTTTGGGGGTAGTCTTACTGTGTGTGCTGGATCCATGGACACTGGGCAGCATGGGAAGGATGGGATGAGACGAGGTTAGTAGCAGTGCTTTGTCAGCCACGCCTGTGTAGTGACCATGGGGATGGGTGTTGAGTTTAGAGGTCCATGCTGCCTAGGACACCTGCAACCCCCTGGGGAGCCTGGCTTCTGATCCCCACGGGATGTACACCCTGCCAGGCACCAGGTGACGGCTCAGCTGCTCGACCCTGTCATCTAGGGAGATGTGAGTTGGGCTCCAGCTCCTGGGCTTTCTCAGAAGGATTTTCTGTAGGTCCAGTTTTACAGGAAGATAACCTTGGCTCTGAGCCTGCACTGTGGGACTGATGCTTCAGATCCACCCTTCATCACTCCCACTCCCTGAAGTCCCAGCCCCACCCATGCACTGTGCAGAGAATTCAGGCTGAACTGGCATCTCATAGTGGGCCTTAGTTGGACCAGGATCTTCCTAGAGTTTAGCAAGTGATGTGATGGCTCTGGAGTGGGCCCAAGTCCCTGTAATGCTACCCTGATCTCAGACCAGCAGACCCAAGACAGAACCCACATGGGGATGCAGAGAGGAGTCAAGGACAGAGGTCGTGGATAGCCCTAGAACATGCCGTGCCTGCCCAGGCTCTGCCCCCTCCCTGTCTGAGGGAGCAGGTGTTTCCATTTGAGTCCCCCACCCCCAGCCAGAGCTCACAGCTGAGGAGGGGGCAGGTGGTGGACACATCTGTGTGGGTTGGGGGAGGGGCACAGCACACACAGATGCTAGGGGTCACCCTCCTGCCCCACAGAGAGTGGCACCTCTGGGTGGGGCATCCTGACTTCCCTCATCTACTGGAGCTGTGTGTGTGTGTGTGTGTATGTGTGTGTTGGCCAGGATGGGGCCCCATGAACGTGGAGCACGTGCCCTTGGGAGTGGTGGTCCAAGTCCTTGCCATCCTAACTGCCCCACGCACTGGGGGTCTGAACACAAAAATTTCTCCTATTCTGGAGGACAAAATCCCTGTGGCAGGTGTGGTTTCCACTGCGGCTGCTCCCCACTGTCTTCCCAGGGATGACCCTTTGTATGCCTGGGTCCTCATCTCCACAACAGCCCTGGTCTTAACTACCTCTTCATGCATATGTTTAACAGGCACAAGGGGCCAGCACTGTGATGTGACAGACTAAGCCTCCTGCTGCAGTGCCGGTTCGTGTCTCAGCTGCTCCGCTCCCCATCCCTCTTTCTGCTTATGGCCTGGGAAAGGAGCAGAGGTTGCTCGAGGTCCTTGGGACCCTGCACCCACACGGAGATGTGGAGGAAACTCTTGACTTCGGATAGGTCCAGCTCTGGCCGTCGCAGCCATTTGGAATGAACCAGCAGGGGGGAAAAATGCAGAGATACCTAATCCACAAGAGCTACAGCAACATCCACGTGCTGGTCCGCGCCCCCAAACGCCCTCAGAGCCAGGGCTGAGCCAGGAGCCAGCAGCTTCCTCCAGGTCTCCCAGGTCAAGGTGGCAGGGATCTGAGTACTGCTGCCTCCCAGGGCACACAGGAGCAGCGCTGGGAAGCGGGACGAGACCTTGATCCCAGATGCTCCCATGTGGGATGCTGACGTCCCAAACCGCCTCTTGACCAGTGTGCCAATTGCCCATTCATTCTCTGAAGGCTCCAAAGACAACCGCGTTCTGAGGTCCTGGGGTTGGGGTGGGACTGCTCCCTGGAGACAGAGAGCCCCTGTTGCTCCGTTCACGAGCTGAACATTTAAGCAGCCCTGGACACTGTCCTGGCTCCACCTCAGCAAGCACAGCCCATGCACTCTGGCCCATGAGAACAGGTTCGCATCCAGCTCTGAGCTCTGTCTCCCTCCTGCCTGCCTGCCTCTTCCTCTCTCTTCCTGGACTTGAATCCCTTCACCTTGCTCAGGGCTCCATGGTACCTGCTTCTGTTGGACCCACAGTCAAGAAAAAATTAAAGGAAAGCCGCCCAGGAGAAGGTTTGGAGGCACTTGAGAAAAAGAGGATTTGGGTGCAGGTTCTATTAGTTAGCAGAGAGTCTGACAGACCACGCCCTAGTGGGAGATGGCCCAGGACCACTTCCACGTGGAGGGTGACCGTGTAAGGGAAATGACCACCTAGGGTATGCAACACTGGGTTTGTTTGTTTATTTATTTATTTAGATTTAGTTACTTTAATCGGAAAGGCAGATTTAGAGAGATAAGGGGAGACAGAAAGATCTGCTGTCCAATGGTTCACTCCCCAACTGACTGCAATGGCCGGAGCTGGCCTGGTCCCAAGCCAGGAGCTTCTTCTGGGTCTCCCATACAAGTGCAGGATCCCAAGGCTTTGGGCCATCCTCTACTACTTTCCCAGGTCACAAGCAGGGAGTTGGAAAGGAAGTGGAGCAGCCAGGACACAAACTGGCATGCATATTGGATCCCAATGGATGCAAAGTGAGGATTTAGCCATTAGGTTATCGTGCCAGGCCCAGCACTGGGCTTCTATAATCTTGGGCCCCAGAATGGAAGAAGGTGAGATGAGGCAGAAGCTTCTTGCTCTGCACATGTGTATGACGTGTGGCACAGGGTCCTTGGCATGACGGGCTGAGGCAAGGGCCAGGTGCTTCCTGCATGGGGGTGTCAGGCCTCTGGCAGGTGTCCACAATAGCAGCCATCACTCCCTCTCACTGTACCTCAGACCAGCATCCCGCTTTGCTCAGCCTAACTAAAACATCAGCTGGAGTTTGAATTTCAGTGTCCATAAGGAGGGCTGTATAGGAACAGTAGCCGCTGCCACTCAGCCTAGCCCTTGGCACAAGAGTCTGTTGCCCCTGACCTTACTGTGGCACCCCTTTCACAGTGGACAGAACTGAGGCTTAGAAGAGGGGAAGCCATCTTCAGGCATCCTGGTAGGGTACATGTGTCCTTGCCTGCAACCCCAGCACCCAAAGCCGCCCAGAGGCTGGGAGAGAAGGCCTTGTCTTTCTGGTCCTGTCCCTGACAACTGCCGTGTCCTAGACCCTGGCCAGCCCCTGATGTCAGGTCTGCTTGCTTGTTGTGCTGGCTGGAGAGCTCACCTCATGGTCAGAAGCAAAGGGTCGGTGCTCTGTGTTTAGGACTGCCTGCTGAGAGCCATGGGTGGCAGAGCCTGCAGACCAAGTCAATGCCAAGAGCATGTGATCAAAGCATCACTTAGGAACGCCGCAATGCAGGCACCAGAGTAAATACGTCTTCTAATGCCTTCTTGCCCACGTCTGCAGGTCAGAGAGGCAAGTGGGCAGCGAATGCAGGGTGTCCCGTTCTCATGTTCACATGAATGCCTGGGCCCGGGGCTGAGAAGAGCTGCTGGGTGGACACAGGGAGTCGGGTGGCCTGTCTGGTGCCTGGGGGGGAGATTCAGATACACAGGATGTGGCTGTGCCATCCTCCGGCCTTGGCCCGTGGGAGTGCCTTTTGTATGCAAATATGTGCAAGTGTGTGGGAACACGGGTGTGTATGTCTGTGTGTGTAAGAGTACATGTGCATTTGCATGTGTGTGAGCATGCAAAAGGGTATGACCATGCATATGTGTGCACATGAGTGTGACTAGGAGTGCCTGGGAGTGTGTGAGTGTGTGGGCCTGTGCCTATTGTTGTAGGGTTTTCGACCCTGAGTATGGCAGCAACCTCAATTCTTATCTCGCAGGAAAGGAGAATTTTTATGTGGACACAGTTTGGTTTTATTTATTTATTTATTTATGAAAGATTTATTGGAAAGTCAGATATATACAGAGGAGGAGAGACAGAGAGGAAAATCCTCCATCCGATGATTGCTCCCCAAGTGGCCGCAATGGCTAGAGCTGAGGCAATCAGAACCCAGGAGCCAGGAACTTTCTTCCGGGTCTCCCACGCGGGTGCAGGAATCCAAAGTTTTGGGCCATACTTAACTGCTTTCCCAGGTCACAATCAGGGAGCTGGATGGGAAGCGGGGCCGCTGGGATTAGAACCGGTGCCCACATAGGATCCCGGCACGTTCAAGGCAAGGACCTTAACCACTACGCTATTGTGCCGGGCCCACGCAGTTTAGTTTTAAAGCAAGATTTATTATAAAAGTTGGGAAAAGGAGCTCCTGTCCTAGTGATGGGAGGGGGCTTCGAGAGAGAAAGAACCTTTATTTCCTGTCATTGTGGCATGAGGAAAAGAGTCCTCTGGAAAGGTTGAGCGTACTAATAGGACCCTAAAAACTCTCCTCACTAAGCTTACCCTAGAACTCCATCTAGACTGGGTGTCCCTACTACCCCTTTTCCTATTGAAACTAAAATCCCTTCCCAAAAAACCATTACTTATATCCCCTTTTGAACTTAAGTATGGTCACCCGGCCTTACCCCCCTCACTGGCTGCTGAACCTACACCCATTGACCCATCTCTCCTCACCCCCTTTTTAATCTATCTACGACACCTTCTTTGGTCACACGCAGACAAACCTCTTCCCTCACCCCGACCCCTTAGCTCCTGCTTGCAGCCCAGAGACCTAGTTCTCTACCGTCCCCCCTCCACCCCCCCTTCACCCCTGACACCCAAATGGCAGGGCCCTGGTAAGGTCATACTGACCACTCCCACGGCTGCCAAAGTTGAAGGCTTGCCCCTATTGGATTCATAATTCCCACCTCCCCACCTCCAGATACATCTGTTAATCCCCCTGCTACCACGGAGACACCCCCTGAGATTGAAGCTTCCCATCAAGCCCAATCCTCGGAGACCACATACTCCTGCCAGCCTCTGGAGGGACTTAAACTGCTTTTTAGCAAGACTTCTGATACATAAATCCCACTATCTACCGCAGTCCATTACTCTAGTTCTCAGGTAGTCTCGGCTCTGTCACTCTGCTTCCCCAGCACCTCTATAGGATGATTCTCTGCTATTGGCTGCTTGTCACTCTCCCCATGGCTGGCCTTAGCCAAGCCCCAATCCAACCCCTCCGACCTTGGTATGGCTGTTTTATGTAAGAGAAACTTACCAGGATGACACCCAAACTATTGGGACCCGTTATTGTCCCCCAACAGGGTGTTCCGCTCCTCTGTTCATACCTATTAAGCCTCGATCAATCGAGTTTTGGGCCACTTCCAACCCATATCTGTGCCTGCTGTGTGACCAGACACGTGACTATTGCAAGACAGACTCCCCCTACGGAGACTTTTATGGAGGATGCCCCTGTTGGTCATGTACAATCCACTATCCCCACTATCCACTATATTTTTAGATACAACTCCACAGGTGCGTACATAAAGAGACCCATGGAACAGCAGATGGTTTACCTCTCAAAAGGGCTGTCTTTACCCTCACAGCTATGTCACTTCCCCCTCTGGAATTATATATCTATACAGGCAGCTAGACCCCAATCCAGATAAAGTTACCACAGTAGTTGCTCACATTCTTAATTCTGAGACTTTCCTTTCCAATTCTCTTGAGTCAGATACCCATCCAGACGCCCCAACCTCCTGGTTCAAAATCTTTTTTTTTCTACTTATTTATTCATTAATTACATTGTATTACATGACACAATTTCATCGGTACTGGGATTCTCCCCCCTTCACCCCAAACCCTTCCCCCATGGTGAATTCCTTCACCTTGATGCATAACCACAGCTCAAGTTCTGTTGAGATTCCCTAATTAAAAGCTCACACCATACAGAGTCCAGCATCCCACTGTCCAGTCAAGTTCAAAGGCCTCTTAGGGAGGCCCTCTCAGGTTTGAAGGCAGAGCCAGCAGAGCGTCACCTCGATCAATTAGAAGCTCCAACACATCATCAGCAACAGTCCAGGTACGATGAGACTGGTGCAGAGTCCACTGATTGACATAGTCCATCTTAGAGTTTCCCCTTGTCCAGTTTTTCGCTGCAAACATATAGCTGAGGTGGTTGATTGATCTACTCCATCTTCTATCTTTTCTTGGTTAATGTTTTGATTCCTCCATTTTGTTCAGGGGAATCCCCAAAGAAACTTTGAGGTGTTCCCAGTCCAGGCTCCTACATGTACTACTAGTAAGCACAGTACCCGCCACAGTCCATCACCCCGATCAGCTGGTGGTTGTAACCCCTGGGTTGGTTCTATTCTGAGCCCCGACCTCCATTGGAACCAATGAGTATTGCAGCTCTTCCCGGCTCTGCCCATCACACACTCGTTCCTCACCTAAACCAGTGGGAGGTGTGCTGGTTGGGTGCTGCATTCCCTACTGGCACAGGCCATTTCACCTTGGCATTTTGTGTTTTGTACTGTTTTTATTGCAACCAAACCTGGCCAGGCCCCCACACAGTTCCAGCGCTTGGACTTGCCAGTGGATGACGTGAACTGACTCAGCCTGGTCTGCCCCAACCCGAGCCAAATGTATGCCAGTGGGTCACTTTCCGAAGCCTCTTCTGGGTTGTTTACCTTCATGCTTCCTGCGTTTATTTGTAGGGTCAGTGTCCTGTCAGAGGAACTGTTCAGATTCCTCCATCAGACCCCTTCCTGGTGTCAGGCTTCACGCATACCAGCAGGTCCTTGGGCCAGCACCGCTCTTCAGCCCATTCTGGTTCCTGCTGTTGAGAGTTTCAGCCCAGCCACGGCTCGTCCATACCCACATATAGCTCATATATGGCTCAGTTGGGGTTGAAACCTAGCCGAGCCCATCCCACATCTACCCTGGTCCTCCGGAGCACCAAACTGAGTTGCGGTCTAACCCGGCATGGTGCGTCAAGTCCGAATCCATATTTGTGCCAAGGGATTACAACTGTGACCCGACCAGAACTCAGCCCCCTTCCAGTTCCTGCGCCCCTTAGTGGTAAGCTCCACCCAGCCAAGGCCTCCCCCAAGCTCCCCAACCAGGCCTGTTCCCAGCCAGTGTTAAGTATGCCAACGGTTGCTCTGGGTCAGCCCAGCGCACCCCATAGACTGTCATGCCTCCTGCATAGTCTCCACCGGCCCTTCTAAACCATCCAGTGGGGTCAGAGTTTCCATGGGATTGGTCCACACATACCTGACACATTCTAGCCCCGAGTATGGTTCTCGAATGCCAGACAATGTCATAGTCTTGCCTTCTGTGGCCCCTCTGCTGATCCCTCATCCTATCAGGTAATGGGGTATCCTACTGGACAAGCCTGGAATTTTGCCTTTTGAATGAACTGGTGTTGGCAATCTGCACTACAAAGTGACTACAGGTTCTTCAGAGGAAGATTTACTGCCATTGAGAATCTTAAGGACTAATATATATTCTCAGAGAACTGTGGGTTCAGCATGGAGTGACTCCTGTAGCATATCAAAGAAACCAAATTCCAGAACTTCCTGGCCGGGCGGCCAGCAGGCGCAGCCTGGCTACAAATGGCGCACTGGCCGCCTGGGAGCCGCTCACCCCATGTACGTACGTACGTGGTGGTAAGCTTGGCTGTGCTAGGCTGGAATTGTGGCGGGGGACCTGAGCCCTCTGGGCAGCATGGCTGCCTGGGGGTTGAGACGCTCAGGCCTCCGCCCGGATCCTCCTAGCTCCTCCTCCCCTCAGCGTGGCTCGCTGAGGAGTTCCAGATCCGGTTCTCAGAGTCCTGGGACAACCCTCCCACTCCCAAAAGAGGGCCATCAAACCAGGATTCTGGCAAATCAGGAAGCCGCCTGGAGCCGCTCACCCCATGTATGTACGTACGTGGTGGAAAGCCTGGCTATGCTAGGATCCAAAATCTTAACTAAGACTTTAGACATGCTCAACTCCACATCTCTTTTGCCCAACCTCACTGAGTGCTTCCTTTGTGCCTCATTGCAGCGACCCATTCTGGCTGCGGTACCCATTATCAACGCAGGCAGCAGTCAAGCCCCAACCCCTTTCCAACCAGTTACTCCGTTAGGCGCTGATCCCCTATGGGATCAACTAGCTTATAACCTGACTTGCTGTAACACGTCCAGGACTTGTCATAAACCTCTCTCCTGCTCTACCATAGTTCAGGTAACCAAGCCTACTTCCTCTCCTAAAGGCTCATCCATGTGGTGTAACGGCTCTGTATATAACACCATCAATTCCGCCTCCCCTGGCCCCTGCCTCCCAGTAGTAATCATGCCCCAGCTGTCTCTAGTTAGCGAGGGAGAACTCTCATGGATGCTTTCTTCATCGGAGTGTCAAAGGCGTGCGGTTCTTCTCCCAGTACTTGTGGGGGGGGCATCCATAGCTGCTTCCCTGTCTTCTCTTGGGTTAGCAGCAGGGAACCTGGGATACTCCATCACCTCAATCTAGCAGCTGTCAGAGCAGCTCAAATCAGCCCTAGATAACACTGCTCTCTCCCTAGCCTCTCTCCAGTGCCAACTTACCTTCTTGGCTCAGGTAACTCTCCAGAACAGCAGGGCCCTGGACCTTCTTACAGCCGAAAAGGGAGGCACCTGCATGTTCCTCCACAAGGAATGCTGTTTTTACGTTAACGAATCGGGGTAGTTGAGCAAAATGTTAAACACCTGTTAGACATCAAAGATCGTCTTCGACAGTCTGGAACTAATAGCAATCCCTGATGTTCTTGGGCTCAGTCTCCTCTGATGTCTATGCTTGCCCCTCTTCTCACCCCTCTGATATTACTAGTTGCAGGACTCGCCATGGCCCCTAGCTTCATCAGTTTTCTTCAAAAATTTATTCTCGCTCAAATGGAAAAAATCGTTAACAACACTGCTAACCAGTTTCTTTTGCAGGGTTACGAGCCTCTCCCAGTCTCGCATTCCTCCCCGACCACCAGGAGACCACTGATTAGAGAACACTACACCCAAACTCAGCTGGAAGAAGCTATAGAAGAAAACTGTGCCCCTTCTCCTTTTATATATAGAAAAAGGGAGAAATGTGAGGAGCGATTTGAAGGTCATCACGGAGACTGGTACCCTGCCTGGCGCCATTCCTTTTTCCTCACAGCTCACCAAATTCGCACAGGTCTAGCCATCCACCAATCAGATGTAACCTGGCATTCCACCTGAGAATCCCATCACCAATCTTCCAGCCCCTTCCCCAACCCTGCCCACTCACCAATCATCCCCTTTTTCCTCCTCGCCTCTCCACCACCTCCACCCCGTTGCTGCCCCACTGGAATAAACCTCCTAAGATACCTCGTCGTGTCTTGTGTTTTCAGCTCATGGTAAAGAAACAAGTTGTGGGAATTAGCTGCGCGTAAAATATCGTAATATATGAACTAGAACTCTAACACCCTTTTAAAACAATTAACACCCTATACCTCTGTCATTGTGGTGGGGGAAAAGACAGAAAACCCCCCTGACTTCCTGCCATAGTAGCAGGAAGAGGAAAGAGAGAAATACCCGAATTAACAGTGGGGATAACATCTTTCAAAGGTTCCCCTCAGAGATGTTTCTCCATAAACAAAGGAAGATTCTTGGTTTCCATGGAACCTGCCTGGCTCTGGGACAAAAGGCCAGAAAGGTGTCACTGGTTACTCACTTAGTCCCTTTTTAATGATACAGAAGCCAGTCTGAAAATACTCACTTGGCAATGGCCAGAGGTGGAATTGGCCGGGTGCTTGAGGTGGGGAATTGGTATATTAATGTCACCCTTGTCTCTTGGGGAAATGTGTTCTTGATATGGTAAAAGATGTATTTGTCTCGGGAGAAACGGGCTCTGGTGAATTCAAGACATGGTGGGGAAAATACCCTTTTATATTTGAGAAAAAATGAAGACTCGGGGACCAAGAATACCCTCACTGCCTACTACCCAAACTCCTCTCTCACTAAGCGTGCTTGTGAGCGTGTGTGTGAGTGTGTGCCTGGGAGTGTGTCTATGAGTGTCTGTGAGTATGACTGGTAGTGTGTGTGTGAGTTTGGTTGAGTGTGAGTGCCCTGGTGAGGAGCAATGGAGACATCAGATCCTGCTGGGGCGGAGGTGCTGGGGTGCTGGGGTCCGTGCTGGGGTGTTGGGGTCCGTGCAGTGGGTGTGGAGGACGCAAAACTGTGAAGAGAATTGTTCCCCTGCAGGCAAGGCTGCAAGGAATTTCCCGCTGCACGGCAGGGCCCCGAGGATGTCTCTGCAAGTACCTGGAAGCCTTTCCACCTCCCTTTGCAAGGACACTGGACCAACCTGCTGAGAATTCTGTAATCTATTCAGGCATCGTCTGCCACTGTGGAGCTGGTTTTTACTATCAACGTGAGCTTGGAAGTTGATGTTGCTTATAAGTCTTGCAAAGGGGCCTTTTACAATTCACGCTGTCTCTGTCTCTGTCTCTGCTGCCCCCATTGACCATCCTTGATCTTTAGCTCCCTCCTTCTGTGATGCATTTCCTCCCTTAACTGACTCAAGATTAAGTTGTAGGATGAGGATTGTAGTAGGAATGTGTTACTGATTGATATGTACCATCTATTGAGAACTTCCTGACCAAGGGGTCAGGACGGATAACATCATGCTTTAAGGTGAAACAAAGGCAGAATTGTCCTTAGAAACACCCACTGGACCATGACGTAAAAAGTCTGTGCCAGAGCTTGTGACTGCTTCTGTATAAATAAAGGGGACAGTTTCCTTGTATTGTCCATTATGATCATGAAATCGTAGTGGTCCATTTCTTTCCTCTCTACACCTACTCCATGCACCCTTCTCTGGACTCTGGCCCTGGGGGAGCAGGCTGGGGCAATGCCTTGGAGGGCCCAGCTGTCAGCTCGGCCACCATCTCGTGTTGTTCCCATTCTCCTGGGTAGTGACCTACAAGTAAAGCTGCTGTTTCAGAAGAAGGTCGGGGGTCTGCCCTGGCAGGGCGCTGTCCTCCTGGCACAGAGTGGAAACACCCAAGCCCAGGAGCCCAGGGTGGAGGCCCACAGTGCCTGGCAGGCTGCTGGGGGCTGGGCATAGCCTACGAGGTAGGGGAGAGAAGCCCAGGGCAGGAGGCAGCAGTTCTACCCTGGGGACAGCCGCACTGGGCTGGGCATCCCCCAGCAGCCAAGCTGCTGACTCAGAGTTGGCATGTCCAGGCCATCAGTCACCTGACTCGGGAGGTCACTTGGATTTGCACAGGCTAAATGTGCAAACCTGGGCTTGTCCCTGACCCCAACTTGCCACCAAGTGTATCCAGATGAGCCTGGTACCTGCCCTTGCACTGTTGAGGTTCCCTCTCCCCTCATCTTCCCTGCTCCCCACCGCCCCCACCCCCAGGGAGGGTCTCATCTGGTGGAGGCCCATCTGGAACTTGGTGAGTGTGCTGGAAGGCCAGGAAGCTTTAGTAGCCTGGTGCCTGTTCGGAGCCAGCTGTAGCACACAGGTGGGTGATCTGTTGTCTTCAGCCCTTTTCTTGTGTACACCCAACATGAGCGATTCGCTCGTCCAGCCCAGAGCTCTGTGACACTGTGGCTGACCATGGCAGGACACAGGTCAAGAAGTGGTGAGAACATGGGGGGGCCGGGAACTCCCAACCATATGACCCGCTGCCACTCCAATACAGCTGCAAAAGCCCAGCCACGCCAAGCATGGTGGAGGCCCAGTCCCTGGGCTCTGGGGAGGCCTCTCAGCCATTAGATGGGTGGCGGCTGCCCTTGATGGCTTCTCCCTTTGTCATCTTGATGCCAGGGTGCCCGACCATCCATCCATGAACCCAGTCCTTGGAGTGGGGTTCAGGCAAGGTGGGAGTAGTTAAGGAGGATGAGGAGGGCTAGTGGGCCCTGAACTCCCAGCAGGTATCTGTTGCTGGGTGGAAGAGGTGAGCGGCGTGTGTGGTCTGGCCTGCCCTCAGAGCAGGGGAAGGGGATGTGGCAGGGGAGGAAAAGGGCGGCCTTGTTCAAAGAGAGGCCTTGGCCTCTGCACTGCCTTCTAAGTACACACAGGACACTGGTATCAGGCAAGTACAAACCTCTATCAGCTGCCAACCTGGTTCAGCCTCCCCCAGCCCGACACTGGGCTGTGCTCATCCCTCCCCCAGCACTGTTAAAGCAAGCCATGCAGAAGAGGCCTAAACAGGCAGGGTGGGCTGGGGGGCGTGGGGTGAGTGTGGGAGGAGCTTGAGCCCACAGCCCCTGCTATGGATGTGCGTGGACCCCAGGCTGGGCAGCGCTGGACGCCTCCCATCACCAACTCCCCACCGAAGTCCACGGGGCTCTCACATCTGGGTGGAGGTAGTGCCTGGGGGCTTCCAGCTATGTCACAGTCGGACAACTGCAGAAGTGCCCAGTGGACTCCGGAGGCCTGGCTGCCCAGCTCCAGGCTGAGGAGAGTTCAGGGCCTCCAAGCATGGGGTTGTGGAGGCCTTGCGACCATGCCCACTGATTACCTGGAAACCTGTGATCCACGGGTAGAGGCCAGCTGAACTTGGAGGCCTGGGGCTGTCCTCTGTCCCGGAGTGAGCGGGCCAGGCCACTTCCCTGGAGTGGGGTAAGGAGGCCCTGAGGGAGCCTTGGAGTCAGGAAGGGCGTGGCCAGCACCCTCCACCTGCTTTGTAGGAGCACAGTGGTGGGGTAGGTGTCTCACCACTCCAGCACGGCTTTGGGAGCCATCCTGGACTCAGGGCCCAGAGGACTAGCTGGGCACACATGGAGCATAATTATAGCTGAGCTACAGACTCCCCACTCCTGGGGCCTGTGCTGTCTGCTGTGGTGTATGAAGCCACACTCACATCCCCCCATGGCTGGGGGCCGGAGCCCAGCTGGATGTGCAGCTGGACACAGGGTAGGCAGGGTCTCTGGGCCCACCCTCGTTGCAAGGCGCAGCTGGGATGCGACTGTTGACTGGACTGGATTCCAGCAGCGGTGAGAATGAACCCCTCAGTCCCTCGATTGCTGTCAGCTGGGGGCCCCCCAGCAATGCTGGTGGCTTCCACAAAAGCCACCGAGTGCATATCACATGGGGGTGTCCTATTGCCATTGCCATCGTCCCAGGCTTGTGCACCCAAGGCCAGCCTGCCTGTGTCCCTCCCTCTGCTTCCACCTGCCCCTGGTAAGGTGTCTGTTGGGCCCAGGAGCCAGTGTTGCCCACTCCCCCGAGGAACCCAGTGCTGCCCACCGCCATGGCCCTGGCTTTGTCCTTTATCGAGTCAACCACCTTCATTGGATTGTGAGCTGCATGGAGTTAGGGACTGTCCCATCTCTTGGTCCCAGAGCCTAGCACCCTGCCTGAAACGTCCAGGGACCAGGCACAAAACATGTGTGTCGAGGGGGCACAGGAATTTATGTGTGTGCTGGAAGGGGTCCCTTGGGCAGCCAGAGGCAGCTGGATAAGAGAAGGGCAGAGCAAATTCAAGTTTCAGCAGAGACCCTGGGAGCGGTTTTTGCCCCTCTCAGGCTGTTTTCCCAGGTGCAGCGCATGCATCTCCAACTCCGGGGCTGCAGGAAGAGAGGCCTCGCTCCTGCAAGCCTCGGCCCCACAGGCGTTCTGCAAACCCAGGCAGGCGTTGCTGCCCCAACCCTCACTCAGTGGGCCCGCTTCCTCTCTGTGGAGTGCCTGCGGTCGGTTGGTTGCTGCTCCCTTTTCCGTGAATTTGTGGGTCCCTCAGGGAGACCAACAGAGCCCAGGTCTCCTTGGGAAAGGCAGCTGCTGCGAGGAACTTGCGGAGGTGTCACAGAGCCTGCAGCCAGCCGAGCTGCCGGTCGGCCGTCTCTGAATTACGTCTGGGCTGTAAAGTCTGGATGGGTCCTCGAGAGGTGCGGCCACAACAGCATGAATTCCCCGGGGGCTGCCACGGGCTCCCCTTGTGTCTTCCCCATAAAGCAAACAGCACGGCTGCCAGTTTTGCGCCTTCCATCTTGGCCCTGGCCCCAGTAGTCAGGGTAAAAGGTCATCTTTAGTTGGTCACTTTCCAGCCGCGTCATGCTGGGGCAACGACTCCACTTCAAACCACCCCAGTTCAGCAAAATTTAAACGAGACACTGAAGGCAGCCAGCGCAGAGCAGGTCAGGCCGAGCAGGTGCCAGGGCCCTTACCACTATGCCCTCTGTGGACGATGTGTTGGAGCAGATTGGGGAGTTTGGCTGGTTCCAGAAGCGAACCTTCCTCATCCTGTGCTTTATCTCCATCATCCTAGCCCCCATCTATGTGGGCATCGTCTTCCTGGGCTTCACCCCGGACCACCACTGCCGGAGCCCCGGGGTGGCTGAGCTGAGCCGCCGCTGCGGCTGGAGCCCCGAGGAGGAGCTCAACTACACAGTGCCCGGCCTGGGTGAGGCCGATGGGGCCTTCCTCCGCCAGTGCATGCGCTATGAGGTGGACTGGAACCAGAGCTCCCTGAGCTGCGTGGACCCACTGGCCAGCCTGGCTCCCAACAGAAGCCACCTGCCGCTGAGTCCGTGTGAGCACGGTTGGGTGTATGACACGCCCGGCTCTTCCATCGTCACCGAGGTAGGAACCGCCTCTAGATTCTAGCATTTGGAGGGGGGAGTTGAGAGGGGTGAGCTTTGGAGGCAGGGAGGGACAGGAGGCAAGTCTTGGGTAGTTCGGTTCTCCAGCAGGGAAGCGGTAGGGGTTCCTGTGTCCTATGTACCTAGCAGGGTCTAGCCGCTGCCCACTCCTCTCTGCTGCCATCACCTGCGAATCCCAGGTGTGATTCAAGTCCATCGGGAGTCCAGGGACACCTTCTCCTTCTGCCCTGCCAGCTTCTCCCAGGACCTGCAGAACTGGGCAGCTTATACCCTGCCCAGGAGTGGTGACAAGGGACCCGCATGTGGGCCACTAGGCTGGTGCATCTGTGCTGCTGCCAGCTGAGCACCCCCAGGAGCTCTCTTGCTTCTCTGAGCATTTGTGGTACAAAGGTCTGCTGGGAACCTAGGAAAACCCTGAGCATCAGGAGCATAGCTTCCTGGAGTGCCCCCAGGTGTGGTCTCTTGCAGTAGCCAGAGGCCTGCAAGGAAGAGGCTGGCATTGGCATGGGCTTTTCAGCTTGCCTTGCCTCTTGGCTCCTGACATCTCCTTGCCTTTATCCTTCTCTGTTCAGCCTTGCCAGGGTTAGGGCAGTCGCTGGAGGGAGCTGTCATATCTGGTTGGCTTTGTGTACCACCTGCTTACCTGGGAGCAGCATTGGTGCTGGTGCTGGTGTGGCACTCTCTGCATGTCTGGCAGGGATTCCTGGCTTCCAGCACAGGATGATAAACTTGATCAATCACCTGTCTGTTGCCCAGCTTGACACTGGCATTTCTACCAGGCATTCCGGGGGTATAGTGGGCTGGGGATGCAGCCATGGCTCATTCAGTGAGCCCTGGGTTAGTGGGAGATGGGGTCCTGCTGCAAGCTGAGAGAGATGGAGGTTCCTGGGAGGAGAGGCCAGGGTTGTGCATGGTCAGCAAGGAAGGAGAACCATGGGGAGTGGAGGGGAGGAAATCCCAGGAGTTCCGGCTCAGAGAGAGAAAGATGTGTCTGTGCAGGAGCTGTGGAGGAAGGGGGAATGATGGAGGCGACTTCTCACATCGGAGCCAGGACACAGAGTGCCCCGTGTGGGGGATGCCCAGTTCCACCTGTTACAGGGCTGATCCAGTCCTCAGGATCGTTAAGTGCCAGACAATGCCTCATATTTGGTGCTGTGAGACCAGGAAGACCCAGGATACATTTCTTTCTTGGGAGGCTCCAGGTGATCTGGGTGCAGAGGGTCAGGTGGGGACTTGCCCCCTGGTGGCTCTCGGTGGCTTTCAGCCGGTGCCTGTCCCACCCTTGTCCACGGCAGATTGCTGTGAGGGAATACAGGACTAATGTTTAACCTGGCCCTGCCTTGGACGTTGGAACTTGCATGAACGCCAAGGGAATTAACGTGTTTGTCCTAGAGGATGACTCCAAGCCCTGGGCTTAGGGCCCTGGGGGATCTCGGGGGTCTCTGCTGAGTGAATGTGGGCATTTCCTGACTGCTGACCTAAGGGAAGGCCAGGCCAGGGGGCCACTGGCTGTCAGCAGCCCTGGACACAGGAGCGAAGAAAAGCTGCAGGCTGTGATGAGAGGCAGGTGGTTCTGTCTCAAAGCACCACACTCCAAGGCTCCCAGCTCTCTAATTAGCAAGAATCCCACGTGGCTGTTGTAGCATCGTGATTTGGAAACATGGTCCTGCTCCCCCTTCAGCTGTGCTGATGGCATAGAGGGCTGAGGAGCTCCTCTCCCTGCCTGTGACCAACCTTGGATCCCTCAGGCCACATGTCCTCTTTTTGGAGGGTCATGAATTTGCCTGATTGCAATGGAGTGGAGGGAGGGGAAGCCTGTGGCTTGGGGATAGAGGAGGTGTGGCCAGTTTGCAAGTCTGGCGGGGGAGCCAGTGCATAGCTTAGGGCAGTGGTGGTGGCAGGGGAGCCAGAGGGGCTGTCTCCTGCTGGGAAACAAATGACATCTGCCAGACACTGACCAGCAAAGACAAGAAGGAGAGCCAAGCATCCATTTCCAGGAATGCTGGCACCTGGGGGCAGCATTTCCACTGGTGTACCCCCAAATGGGGGCGTCAGGGAAATCTAGCCCAGGCATGCCATCACCTGGTGCCACGTGGGTGTAGGTGGGAAGTTGTGGACATAGGCTGTCAGGCAACCAGGTAATACCCAGAACTGCACATGATGCTGGTGGGAAGTTAGGTTTTAAACTAATAGATCTACTTATTTTATTTGAAAAGTAAAGTCACACATACACACACACACACACACATACACACACACATCTTCCATCCACTGGTCCATGTCCCAAATTGCTGCAGTGACTGTGGCAGGCTGCAGCCAGAGCCTAGAACTCCGTCTGGGTCTCCTGGATGGATGCAGACACCCAAGCACTTGGCCCATCCTAGGCTCATGAACCGGGAGCTGGATCAGAAGTGGAGCAGCTGGGACTTGAACCAGTGCCTCAATGCCAGGGCCCAAGCTGAATGTTAGACAAAAATGCATTGGCTCTAATGGAATGGATAAGAGCAAGCCTGGGAAGGACTTGTCTTCCTGTACCCCTCTATGGCATCACCAATCGGCGGTGGGAGGGGTCCACTCCTCCTGAAAGTCAGTGTGAACATGGAGTTCTGCCGAAATCTCAGAGAACAAAGAGTTTGTGGCAAGAACTGATCAGTTGGTGACAGTCGCAGCCTGCCTGGGTCCAGAGTCCTCGAGGCTCCAGGTGTTTGAACATTGGGCTGTGACAGGGCATGGCTCAAGCTGGCAGCAAGACCGGACCGAGGGTGTGAGTGTGAGCTGGGGGGACGCAGGCCTAGGGGGACGCAAAGCCAGCCTTGGGACTCAGAACCAAATGGCTTGTTCTCTACCAAAATGGTCACACAGGGCTTGTCCCGTTCAACACCTGCAGCAGCCCTGGGATATAACTGGGCAGGGGCTATAGCCCAAGCTGCTGTCGCCCTGGACAGTGCCTTGTTTAGGTGGTCACCGATCTCAAGTGTGTGTGGGGAGTGGGCAGGCAGGTGTGACACAGACAACTCCTCTTCCTGCAGCCCGTCCTTCCTGCACCTCAGCTCTGCAGCAGAAGTGGCCAAGCTACTTGTGCAGGTAGCCCTTGCCCCATGTCTGGGCAGAGGCCAGTGTTGCTGTGCCTTGGGCCATGAGCAGGTCCTTGTCCCTGGTTTTTGCTCCATCTGCTGGTCTGTTCACAGTAACTGTCCATTCTGAGTTGAAAATGGATCCCCCCCAGACCCTCCTCTGTGGGTGCCAAGCACAGAGCCACCAAGGACGAGCGTGAACAGGAAGTAGGAATTGGAAGCGGAGTTGGGATTCACACTCGGACTCTCCGACATGGGCTGTGGGGGTCCCACGCAGTGTCCCAATTGCTGGCTATTCAGAAAGCACTTAATTATTGGTAGAATTCTTCTAACTAGTATGTAGCTAGTGGAGGATCTTTGGCCGGGCCCAGAAAACATGCTTTTTTTTTGGCTTCAGTTCAGGAAGATGGCTCAGATGTGTTTCCTTCTCTGTTGACTTGTCTTTCTCGTCCTCCGACAATAAAGTGAATGGCACAGCACATGACAAGGGGCCCTCTTGTTATTGTCAGGTGGTAGTCACACCCAATATCAGGCACACTGGGACCCACTGGGAGTCCTCAGCAGCCCTGGGTTGTATTTCATGAGAACGTGTGGGAGGACATGGGATGCCAAGTGTGGGGAGGCGGGTCTGCTCGTTGCCTGGAGTGTGGACAGAGGGGGCAGCGGTGGCCTGGACTCATGCTGGGTCCTGTGCTGTGGCTTCTCCTGGTGTGCACATGCGGTGCGGCTACAGTTCAACCTGGTGTGCGCCGATGCCTGGAAGGTGGACTTGTTCCAGTCCTGTGTCAACCTGGGCTTCTTCCTCGGATCCCTGGGCATTGGCTACATCGCAGACAGGTATGTAACTGCCCTGCCTTTCATGCAGGAACCAGGGAGCACGTGACTGGGGTTGGGGGCAGGGGTGCCATGGCCCTTGTGCTGTGCCCATGGTGTGTGCAGATGGCAGGGGGATCAAAGCCAAGGTCATGCTCTTAGCAGGTGGTGGAGGTAAGCCATCTCAAAGTGGGGGAGAGTGAACCAGGGACAGATGGCTGCAACTATATGTAGGAGCTAGGCATGGGCTGCGGCATACGCAGGAGGGGTGGCGGGCAGGCAGATGCTGTAAGGTGAGCTCAGAGCTGTGACCGGGGAACTCTGTGTCTGGAGCCTGCCCCCAGGTGTTAATGTTCACAGCTTTGGTAATGGGCCGGAAGGGTACAGGGCAAGAAGGGGCGCAGAGGTGAGGAGGGCAGGTGCATGGGCAAAGGAACCTTAGATGGGGTGAGTTAGTTGGGAGAGCACACAGAGTAGAGGCTTCACGCAGGGAGACTGCGCCGTGGAGGTTAAAAAGGGCCTGTGCTGGGTGTCTGTCTCAGCACCTGCCGCAATGCCATCTGTGGGGAAGGAAGGCCGTAAGGGTGCCAAGGTGACCACTGAGGACTATACTGCTCTGGGCACAGCTACTGTGAGGCTGGCTGGCCTGACTGGGGACTGGCCTTGAGACGTGGGCAGTTTACGTCAGCAGAGCACAGAGCTGGGGTCGGCCTCATGCGGGCACTGCCTTCTGCCCCCTTGTCCCCCACCCTGCTTGCCGGTCTCAGGATCCCTTGTGCCCACTGCTGGTTTCTCTGTTGCTGCAGGTTTGGTCGCAAGCTGTGTCTCCTGCTGACCACACTGATCTGCGCCGTGTCGGGGGTGCTCATGGCTGTGGTGCCCGACTACACATCCATGCTGCTCTTCCGTCTGCTGCAGGGCCTGGTCAGCAAGGGCAGCTGGATGTCCGGCTACACACTGAGTAATGATGTGGGCACAGCACATCCCTCCCACTGCCCCATCCCATCTCCACAGGCCACAGCTCCTGCACCTGCCTCCGGCCACTGCTTCTCTAAGTCCAAGTCACAAAGCCCTCTGGGGCCCCCAGGGCAACCCCAGTCCCTTCCCCCTGCCTTTTCTCAAGACCTCTGGCCACTGGGACTCCTTGCAGCTGCTGAGCACTGCAGGTCACTGTGCAGGTTGCTCTTGCATTGATAGCATTCACCGTGTCCTCAAGTCAGGAGCTCCTGGGCCTCCCTGCCACAGGGCCCCCCTGTGAAGCTGCCACCCTGCACTTGCCATACCCTATGTCCCTTCCCACCCATCCTAACATGGCACCCCCTGTACTCGCCTTCTGCCCCTTCTCATGAGAAGCTGGGTACCATGGTGGGGACTCTGTGAATGGGGGTCCCCAGGGTAGTACCAGAGTCCTTGAAGGCCCTGGAAGGTACCCGCCAAGCTCAGGGACAGGGCTGGGTTCTGAGATATGGCCCTCTTCCAGTGTGGCCAAAGTGCTGAATCATGACAGGAAGAGGAATGGGGGCAGATAAGGCGACTTAATAGGTGAGAGTTGGGGCTCTCACAGCCTAGGGAAGGAGTGTTGGAGGACACCAGAGAGCAAAGCCAGGGCAAGTGGGGATGGGGGTAGTGCTGAGGCTGCAGCTGCTTGGAGGCCGGGACCTTGGCTTCCTCCCACAAGCCCCATGTGACCACACACATGTCTCCCAGTCACAGAGTTCGTTGGCTCGGGCTACAGGAGGACTGTGGGGATTCTATACCAGGTGGCCTTCACCGTGGGGCTGATGGCCCTCTCAGGCATCGCCTATGCCATCCCGCACTGGCGCTGGCTGCAGCTGACTGTGTCTCTGCCTACTTTTTTGTGCCTCTTGTACTACTGGTAATGCTATCCCTTGGTGTGCTTGGGGGAGGGGGCTTGGGTTGGTTTCTGGGCCCTCATGGGCTGTCTCCAAGGGCCGAGTCCTCTGCACTGCTGGGGCACAATACCCACACACCACGTGTGCTGTGTGGGCCACTCTGGCATTACCTTGGCAGCCGTCAGGACTCCGTCCTCAGCAGGAGCTGTTTCACAGCCGCATCCCCCTGGATGAAGGCTCACGGGGCTGCCCACGGCGCAGACAGAGGGTGCGGCTGTCTGCATCTTCCTGGATGCCGACCACAGAGGGGTGGGCCTTGCTCCAGGCGGCTTTCCCTGGCTGTGGGCAGTCTTGGAGGGTGGCTGAGCGTGGCACTGTCTGGGGAAGGTGTGCACAATTTGGGTCTAAGGCATGACAGGTGTCGCTTGTGGCCTGTGCCCCATTCCCAGGGTCTGAAAGGGAAGACAGCTCTGGTTTTGAGCTGGAGGGCTAGGGCACGCAGGGGGCAGCTCACTTAGGCACCTGTTGTCACCATGGGTGGCGAAGACCCAAGTCCTTGGGCCATCTTCTGCCGCTTTCCCAGGCCACTAGCAGGGAGCTGCATTGGAAATGTGCTCCCCTACGGGCTGCCAAGGCTTAACCTGCTCTTCTACCATCCTGACCCAAGCGTCAGGAAGCTGAGAGTGTACTTGAGTTTCCAAAGGAACCCGATGTCCCCACATCCTCAGCTTGTAACATCTTTGTCCCGTCCACACTGGCAGCATGGTGTCCAACGGTTTTAAAGGAAAAGTGCAGACACACACACGTTGGGGCTTGGCAAAGGCTCTGGGAACTGGCCGACAGCCCTTACATTACCTGGAGCTGTGCCTGCACAGTGTGGAGGACAGGTAGCACGTGGGCGTTTCCTCCAGGCAGGTATTCAGCTGCCAGGGGAGACAGGGCGCTCTGCTCCCCAGAGGGAAAGCCTCCAAGGTTCCCACCTGCTCTGTGCCTCTTTGTAGGCAGGTGGCCCTGGAGAGTGAGCGACCCCCCAGGGCCTCCCGCACGCCCGGCTGTGGCCAGTAGGCAGCAACTCTGGGTCCTTTGGCCCTCTGGGAAACTGCAGTCCCCAGGTGCTGAGAGGTTGGGCCTTGGGAGCCCATAAGAATGTCCTCTAGTGGCGAGCTGCATCCGCAGGTGTGTACCCGAGTCCCCGCGGTGGCTGCTGTCCCAGAAGAGAAACGTGGAGGCGGTCAAGATCATGGACAGCATTGCTCAGAAGAATGGGAAGCCGTCTCCGGCTGACCTAAAGGTGGTAAAGCTCGTGGGCTTGGCCCGGGCTTCGGAGCTGGGCATCCCCAGGGGTAGAGGAGACTGGGGTGTGTGTGGAGGGGGTATGGGTACCCCCGTACAGCTGGTGTGTGTGTTGAGGGGGGCCCCTGCACAGCTGTGTGTGGGTGTGGGTGTCCCCTGTACAGCTGTGTGTGTGTTGAGGGCGGGCCCCTGTACAGCTGTGTGTGTGTGTGGGTGTTCCCTGTACAGCTGGGGTGTGTGTTGAGGGCAGGCCCCTGCACAGCTGTGTGTGTGTGTGGGTGTTCCCTGTACAGCTGGGGTGTGTGTTGAGGGCGGGCCCCTGCACAGCTGTGTGTGTGTGTGGGTGTTCCCTGTACAGCTGGGGTGTGTGTTGAGGGCGGGCCCCTGCACAGCTGTGTGTGGGTGTGGGTGTCCCCTGTACAGCTGGGGTGTGTGTGTGTATGTGTCCCCTGTATAGCTGTGTGTGTGTATGTGTGTGTGTCCCCTGCACAGCTGTGTGTGGGTGTGGGTGTCCCCTGCACAGCTGGGGTGTGTGTGTGTATGTGTCCCCTGTATAGCTGTGGGTGTGTATGTGTGTGTGTCCCCTGCACAGCTGTGTGTGGGTGTGTGTGTTCCCTGTACAGCTGGGGTGTGTGTTGAGGGGGGGCCCTGTACAGCTGTGTGTGTATGTATGTGTGTCCCCTGCACAGCTGTGTGTGGGTGTGGGTGTCCCCTGTACAGCTGTGTGTGTGTGTGTGTGTTCCCTGTACAGCTGGGGTGTGTGTTGAGGGGGGGCCCTGTACAGCTGTGTGTGTGTATGTGTGTGTGTCCCCTGCACAGCTGGGGTGTGTGGGTGTGGGTGTCCCCTGTACAGCTGTGTGTGTGGGTGCCCCCTGCACAGCTATGTGTGTGTGTGGGTGCCCCCTGTACAGCTGGGGTGTGTGTTGAGGGGGGGCCCTGCACAGCTGTGTGTGTATGTGTGTGTGTCCCCTGTACAGCTGTGTGTGTGTGTGTGGGTGCCCCCTGTACAGCTGTGTGTGTGTGTGTGTGTGTGCCCCCTGTACAGCTGGTGTGTGTGTTGAGGGGGGGCTCTGCACAGCTGTGTGTGTGTGTGTGTGTGTGTGTATGTGTCCCCTGTGCAGCTGGGTTGCTGCTGATGCTTCGCTCTCCCCTCGCAGTTGCTGTCTCTGGAAGAGGATGTCACGGAGAAGTTGAGCCCTTCCATGGCCGACCTGTTCCGCACGCCCAACCTCAGGAAACACACCTTCATCCTGATGTTCCTGTGGTGAGGACACACGCACACACCCCAGGGCTGCCAGCAGCTGGGGCTCCCAGGCTGAAGCCAGAAGTTGGGAACTCCATCCAGCTCCCACATGGGTGGCAGGGCCTGATGGCTCTTGGGGTGCACATGAGCAGGAAGCTGGGATTTGCCAGGGAACAATGAGTGACAGCTCACAGGCAGCCAGCAGGCACGCAGGCAGGTCCTTCACAGGGACGTGCACTTTATGGGTTCTGCCACAAGGTGGCAGGTGTGCACAGTGGTGAACCCATTTGTCAGCCCTTCAAAGCTACTTGCCTCCCTCCTGGTTCTCAGGCTGTTTGTGACCCAGGACAGCTGGGGTTTGGGGCATCTGTACCCAGGCTTCTTGGGGTTGGTCTCTGTGCCGACCGGGGTGGAGCTGTTACAGAGGAGACGGTGAGGCCTCCAGCCAGCCCGACTGCACTTTGGAGCAGGTGCTACCGTCTCGCCCTCCCAAGTCCTGTCTCACTAGCCAGGTGCCGATGTGGTCATGAATATTCCAGCTCCCCAGATAACATTGTCTCCCCAGAGGGGTGGCTTGAGGGAGCCACGAGGCTGGGCCCCGCAGTTGGGGCACCACAGCTGCATGGGCACGTTTGTGCATGAGCTTAGTGGGAGGGACTGCGATGATCTCCTTTAGCGCCGAGGCCCAAAGAGGTGGGTTAACAACCTGGAGGTCACATGTTTTCTATGGCCATCTCACACCCAAACCTGCTGCCTCACAGTGGCACGCCCTGTGACGGCGTGGCCAGGGACTGGATGCTGGGGTGTAGAGTAGCAGCGAGTGCTGAGGGCCGTCCTGCGAGTCCTGGCCCATCGCTGGCCTACCTGGGCCTGCCTGCCTGCCAGCGCCCTCTTCTCCAGCTCCAGAACATTCTCACTCAGGCAGGCTCTTTCCATGGGACTGGCCATCACATGTGACTGTGCCCCCTCCCGGTCCAGGTTCACCCTAGCCATGCTCTACCAGGGCATCATCTTGCGCATGGGGGCCACGGCTGACAACCTCTACATGGACTTCTTCTACTCTTCTCTGGTCGAGTTTCCTGCAGCTGTCATCATCCTGGTCTGTGTCGACCGTGTGGGCCGCATCTACCCCATGGCCGTGTCCAACCTGGCAGCCGCGGCAGCCTGTATCATCTTGATTTTCATCCCCCAGGGTGAGTGGCACATCCTGGGCATTCTGCAGGGGCTTGCCGGGGGCAGGAGCTGTGCTGGGTCCCTCTGGCGGGGCTCTGGGATCGGGGCAGGGGGGTCCCCTTCACCTGGGCATTCGCTGTTAGTGGATGTCTCGTGGAAGTGTAGCAAATAGGTGAGGAGCGCATTCGAAGCGCACAGCTCCGCAGGTTTCCCTGGAGTGGACCCAGGGAGCAGGCGCGAGGGCAGGCCAGCTTAGCTGCTGGGGTGCTGCAGTGATCTCTCATTTTGAATTGTGCCCCGTGCACCTGTTGTTCCACTGCTGATGGTTGCTTGTGTGACTTGTTTTCAAAAGATTATTTTACTTCAAAGTTTTAGTTACACAGAGGGGGAGAAACAAAGAGAGAGAGAGAGAGAGAGAGAGAGAGATCTTCCATCTACTGGTTCATTTCCTGAACAGTTGTAATGGGAAAAGCTGGTTGGTCTGCAGCCAGGACCCGGGAGCTTCCTCCATGTTTCCCGTGTGGGTACAGAGTCCCAAGGCCTTGGGTAATCCTCTACTTCTTTCCAAGGTCATTAGCAGGGAGCTAAACTGGAAGTGGGGGAGCTGGAACTCGAATTCCCCTATGGAGTACCAGTGTTGCAGACAGAGGAACAGCCTGTTACACTACCATGCTGGCCTCAATTATTATTATTATTATATTATTATTATTTGAGAGATAGTGGGAGAGGTCCTTCATTTGCTGGTTTGCTTTTCCAAATGGCTGTTAGAGCCAGGGCTGGTTGGGCCAGGCTAATCCAGGAGCTCCGTCCTGGTCTCCCACATGGGTGGCAGCGGCCAAGCACTTGGGTTGTCACCGGCTGCCTTGGCAGGGAGCTGGATCAGAAGTGGAGCAGCCAGAACTGGAGTGTCTCCTCCGACAGGGGATGCATGACAAACGGCGACTTAACCTGCTGTGTCACATGCCAACCCTGCCACTCATGTCCCTCCCAGCACATGCCTGTTGGCTTACCGCTGCGTGAGCGCTCTCATCATGTGGTTTTGGCGCTGGGCACAAGGCTTTGTTTTCCTGGCCGTGTGTCTGTGAGCACCACTGGCCCCGGGGGAGATTGGGAATTAGCTTGGCAGATGCGGCCAGCTCTCCAAAACACTTACTCTTCATTTATCACAGACGTGTTCTGCTTGCCCGCCGCCTCACCGACACTCCCCGAGTCTGTTCTTGTCTTTTTCTGTAAATTTATTTATTTCTATTGGAAAGGCAGATTTACAGAGAGGAGAGACACAGAGAAAGAGCTTCCATCTGTTGTTCAGTCCCCAAGTGCCAAAACTGCCAGAGCTGAGCTGATCTGAAACCAGGAGCCACGAGCTTCTTCTGGGTCTTCCACGTGGGTACAGGGTCCCAAGGCTTTGGATCGTCTTCTGTTGCTTTCCTAGGTCACAAGCAGGGAACTGGATGGGAAGTGGAGCAGCCAGGACACAAATGGGTGCCCATATGGGATGCTGGCACTTGTGGGTGGAGAATTAGCCAGTTGAGCCATTGCACTAGGCCCGAGGTTGGTGGCTGTGGGCTTTCGCCTGTGGTTCCTCCCAGCTGAGGGGAACCAAGTGGCTTGTGAAGATGGAGCCCTCGCTGCACCCTTTGCTCTGCGACTCCCCCTGTGTGTGCTGGTCTCTTGAATTGTGTTGGCAGTGTCTTTGCAGCATGCCAGGGAAAATGTCCCCCAAAATCTCAGTGTTCTGCAGAACTGGGGCTGAGAATGCCTCGGGGCGAAGAAGAGAGCTTGCTCACCTTGCTCACCTTGCCTCCTTCAGGGGTGGTGGAGGTCGCGGTACCGAGAAGACAGGCAGGGACAGAGAGTGGCTGACCTGGGACTTTCCCATCCTCTCTCACATTCGTGTCTTCACTTCTGGACCTGGGGCCAGACAACGAGGGGGCGGAGCTTTGGAAAGGGACAGTGCTGCGTGCCAAGAAGGATGCGGGTGATCCCGGGAGTGCTGGTCTGAACATGGCTCAGGCACTGTCCCTTCCAGGACCTTCCTCCCCCACTCCTCCTGTCCTCTCTGTTTGCCTCCAGCTCAGCTGCATCACAGTCCAAGGCTGTTCTTTGGGAGCTGCTTCAAGACCATGCACGTAGGGTTGGGATGCTCCTGCCCTGTGGAGCTGATGTTTGGGTGGGAGAAGGAAAGAGAGGGACTGGCAATGTGGCCTCATTCTTCCTGTGGTGCTCAGAGTTCGTGGGAGTCTGGGGAGAGGCTATGCCAGGTCGGTTGGGGGGTGACTTTGGAGTCATAGCTCCAGGGCACACAGGGGAGTGGCTGGACGGAGGTCTGAAGTGAGCCGGGAGCCAGTAGCTGTGGACTTTATTCTCAGGGTGGGAGGCACCTGCTGGTGGCAGGGACTAGGGGGCACTGGGCCTGACTGGTGTGTTGCATGAAGCTGGCAACCCCAGGAGGCAGGCAGTGTGGTGAAGGTGTGGCCGTGTGCCAGGCACCTGAGCCATCCCTGTGTCCTTCAGAAGTTGCAGGGGTTGTGGGCTTGCCGACAGCCTGGCCAGGGTCTGCACTGAGGCACAGAGACCCGGGATGGGGGCTGGCTTGCAGACAGGCCTCAGAGCTTCCATCCATAGCTGGTGTCTAGGGACAAGGGTCAGGTGTGTGACCTGTGACCTGCCTGGCCGTAGCCACTTGTGTTCTAGTGTGGGGGGCAGAATGGGAAGGTAAAAATGGGTGTGGACAACCCGGCTCTGGCCAGTGAAGGCTTCCAGGGCAGGAGCTTCTGGTCACCGAGACCCCTCACAGCAGCCTGCTTGGGGGAGATCAGGCCCCTCCCCTGTCTTCCTGTGCTTTCTGCTGAGATGCGCATCAGAAGGCAGGGGTGAGACGAGCCCACCTCGCAAGCTGGCCCGGCTCTGAGCTCCCATGCCTTCCACCCTGCGTCTCAGGGACCTGCGTGCCCGGGCTCCCCAGCCACCTGGCCCCGTCTTCCCTGCGTCTCAGGGAGCCGCGTGCCCGGGTCCCCCAGCCACCTGGCCCCGTCTTCCCTGCGTCTCAGGGAGCCGCGTGCCCGGGTCCCCCAGCCACCTGGCCCCGTCTTCCCTGCAGACCTGCACTGGCTGAATATCTTCCTGTCGAGCATCGGTCGCATGGGAGCCACCATTGTCCTGCAGATGATCTGCCTTGTGAACGCTGAGCTGTACCCCACATTCGTCAGGTGAATATGCGCAGATGGGGCAGGACGAGGTGGGGGACCCACATCTGCAGGCATGTCTATAGGGCCCTGAGGGCTCTCGTGTTTGGATTTTGGAGCATTCACTTTGACTTTCCTGGTGGAACACTCCTGACCCCCAAATCTGAAACCGAAACTCCTCCATCACGGATAGGGGTTGCCCGAGTTCTGCGACTGTGAAATCTCTTGCCGTCGTGTAGCGGTTCCCTCACCCTCTGTCCTCATACCGATGGTTTCTGAGGCCTGTGCAGCCTCCGGTCCCCGGCCACCTCGGAGCACGAGCCACTCAACTCCTCAGAGCCTTCCTTGTAAAATGTGGCATGTGGCACAGCCAAGTCCAGGCAGGCTGAGGCTCGCTCCAGCAGTTCTGAGTCCAGAGACTAAGCCAGCTGTGCCCAACAGTTCCACTGTCTCAGACACAGGGCCAGGGCTGACTCAGGTGTCAGCTGTCGCAGGTCCTGCTCAGGCCAAGTGACCTGTCCCTAAGGGTTTCTCAGTTACTGGGAGGAAAAGCCATTGCTTAGCGGTGACCTCTGTCTTGGTCTGCCCACACTCCCACGCATGTCCACACAACACAGAAGGGACATGGCTGTGCTTGAGGGGATGACATCTCAATGGCAGCAGGGGGCAGGATTCCATCACATGACAGCTTCCTGGGCACCCCAGATTTTTAAGACATATTTTTTCATTTTTGTTTCATATTTTTTCATTTTGTTTGAGCTACAAGAGGAGAGACAGAGAAAAAGAGCTTCTGTCCGCTGATTCCCCTGGCTCTCCCCTCCCCCCCACGAATGGCCACCATGGGTGGGGCTGAGCCAGTCCGAAGCCAGGAGCCAGGAACTCCTTGAGGTCTCCACGCAGGTCAGGGTCCCCAAGGCCTTGGGCCATACTCCACTGCTTTTCCAGGCCACAGGCAAGGAGCTGGATGGGAAGTGGAGCAGCTGGGACACAAAGCAGCATCCACATGGTAGCTGGTGAAGGATTAGCCAGTCAAAACATCTTGCCAGTCCCTGTCACTCCAAATTTAAACACCAAGTCCTTGGGCCCTGAACCCATGTGGGAGACCTGGAAGAAACTCTGGGCTCCTGGCTTCGGAACTGCTCAGCTCCAGCCATCATGGCCATTTGAGGAGTGAACCAGCAGGTAGAAGATCTTTGTCTCTACTTTTTTTCTCTGTAAAAATCTGCCTTTCCAGTAAAAATAAGTAAGTGTTTAAGAAACTATTGGGAATGCATTCCCTGGCCCTCACAGTGGAGTTCGAAGGCCCGAGGCACGGCTGCAATACTGGTAATGCTGGCATGTACAACTTGTTTGCACTGACAATAATGCTGCTGAGACAGCTGCAGGACTGAGGCGATCCACTCCCGCGTCCCATGCCTTGCTCTTGCCAGCCCCACCCCGTCTTCCCGTGTGCTTCCTCTGAAGGTCACAGCGCAGGGACAGGACTGCGGCGACCTGGAGCGATGAGGACCAGGGCTGGCCTCGCTGGCCTCCCCAGGCTGCCAGCCGCTGCTCCAGGTCTCCGCGGCTTGCGAGCTGCGAGCTAAGCAGGCACATCATATGTGTGAGAGGGCAGGCACTCTTGCCCCTGTCATGGGCAGCTGACTCAGACCAGCTCAAACCCTTGCCCGCTGTGTCCCCCACAAGCCTTGTGTCAGGGTCCCAGACTCCTCCTGATCCCTGCCATGGCTGAGCCGCTGCCCGCTGGGTGTAGCATGGTGCTGCCCTAGGTTAGTGGGGAGCTTATTCTCTGTGTTCTCCAGGAACCTCGGCGTGATGGTGTGCTCCGCCCTGAGCGACATCGGCGGCATCGTTGCCCCCTTCCTGGTCTTCAGGCTCATGGAGATCTGGCAGCCGCTGCCTCTCGTTGTTTTTGGTGAGGTGCCGGGAAGCCCCTGCGCTCCCTCTTCACAGCCAGCAGGGGGCAGTGGGGCTCAGGAGCACTGAACAGGTGGGGTTCCCAGCAAGCGGGCAGAAGGGCCGGGGGTGCATGAGCTGCAGGCATCTCCCCACTCGTCCAGTCCTACTTCAAGGGACAGGAACATGCCGCTCCCAGGAAGGGGCCAGAGATCATGGTCCTGGTCCTGAGCCAGTAACATCCTACATGGTACACTCCCAGGAGCCGTGTGACGTAGTCTCCTACTTGCTATGAATTTGATTCCCAACTCTTCTATATAACTTTATTTATTTATTTGAAAGTCTGAGTTAGAGAGAGAGAGAGGAGAGAGAGAGATCTGCCATTTGCAGGTTCATGCACTGGGTAACTGAATTGGCCAGAGTTGGGCCAGGACAAACCTAGGAGCCACATTTGAATCCCTCGTGTGGGTGGCAGGGACCTAAACACTTGGGCTCTCTTCCACAGCTCTTATCAGGTCATTGGGAGCTGGACTGAAAGTGGAGCAGTTTGCTGGCATCGCAGGTGTCGGCTTTATCTGTGATGCCACTGGTGCCGTGGCGCTGTGATGCCTGGCTCTGGCCGGCTCTAGGAAACTTGAAGATGTTAGACTATTACCCCTGTTCTGCTTTGGGGTCACAGTAATTGAGGACAGGCACAAGGAGACACACAGGCATCGAAGCGCTCCCTCGGTTCTCTGGGTTGGGCAAAGGGGGAGGTGACTCACACTCCATGGGACCTCCAAGCTCCTGTCTGCCTACTTGGTGGAGGACAACATGACTGTTCTTGTCGTGGATACAAGGGACAGGAGAGAAGACACAGGGAAGTAGGAAGAGGGCCCTTACTGCCCACGTATGGTGATGCTTACTCTCCATGCTTGTCTGTGCCTGGAGCTGCGTGAAGGTCCAAGTGCATCTGTTTCATTTGAAGGCGTACTGGGGCTGCTCGCCGGAGGGATGACGCTGCTGCTTCCCGAGACCAAGGGCGTGGCTTTGCCTGAGACCATTGAGGATGCAGAGAATCTCCGGAGGTGACGTCCTGGGACCTGGGGTGGGGCGCTGCACCTGCCCCGGGGAGGGGCCGGGGCTACTGCACACCTCCCTGTGATGTGGCTGGGGTAGGGCACTGCACACACACCCCGCCCCCCATTCTCTCAGCTTTTAAACCTTAGAGTGTTACTTGCATGTTTTGGCACAAGTTTATTCCCAAGGCTGCTACGTGGGGAAACACTGCACCCCTGTCATGGCTTCCAGGCGAGGACGGAAGAGGGTCCACACTTGTGGGGCTTCGGTTGATGGCTGTCTTGCAGGGTGGAGGCTCCTGTTTGTCAGGCATAGCACCCTAAAGTCAGCACCTCTGAACTGGGAACAAAGTAGCCGCTGTCCCCTCGGAACCGTTGGTTCCTGTTGGGGGGACTTTGTGAAGCAAGAAGCGTGACTTAAAGTCTTCCTTGTACCCTAGTGGAGCTTACAACAAAGAGCAGAGAAAGAACAGGGACATGGAAACAGTGTCTCAGGCCCTTCCAGGCTCAGCTCTGTTCCCAGTTGGGGTGCAGGCTTCCTTATAGTATGGAGACAGAATGTTTCATGGAGTCAGAAAGACCTGGGTTTCTATCCAGCCATGGCCCTGGGGATTGGAAGGTTATGGAACGTTGCCTGCACATAATAAGCCATAATCTAGACGTGAGAATCCGTGGAGGTGACCAAGCCCTTGCCAGGCACCTAGTAGGGGCTTGGTAAATCTCAGATTTTCTCGTCTCTTCCTGCAGACTGGACAAATTCCTCAGTGATCTCAAAGCTTAGCGTGCATGGGAATCATGCAAAGGAATTGCAAAAATGCACATCTCTTGGATTGTCCTTGACACGAATGGTGGGCCCCTGGCATCTCCACCCACGATGCCTGTCTGGATCAGGACCGTCTGATTTCTCAGTCCTCGACCCCGAGTGGTGGGAAGACCCACTGGTCCCCTGTTTCCTGATGGGACTGTCCTGTGGCCCAGGCTTGGAACCGGTCGCAGACAGTTTCAACTGCTTTGGGGTGTGGAGCATGGAGCACCAGCCTGGGGAACCAAGACTGGGGGTGCCTAGCAGGGAAAGAAGGTCTAGGCCAAGAGGCCCAAGCCTGACGAAGTCCCTGATGTCCTGGTCCCGCACATGTGGGACAAGGCGTCCTCACCCTGCAGTTTAATTAGGAATGCAGTTGTCTTTGACAAGGTTTTGCTGGTTTGCTTCCTCCTCTCAGCTTTCGTGCTGTGCTGAGTGGGGCTGAGCCCCTCGCCCTGTACCTGCTCTTCCCACCTGATGCTGGTGTACCGATTCTGTGGGAGTCCTGGGCTCTTGCCAAAGACAGCTTCTCCATTCCTCCTGCTCCCTCGCTGCAGGGAGGAGGCCAGGCAGGGCGGGTACAGGTGGAACCAGCTGACCTTGCTGAGGGCTGACCGCTCCAGCCGCATCGGTGGCACCTGCTGCCTACTCCCTGCAGCCTCTCAGGACCCCGTGAGGCAGGGCTGCTGCTGTGGAGCCTCTTCTGCAGGTGACGGGTGCATGCTCACGATGGTGAGAGGGGGAGGCAGTGAAGCCAGCCCAGGGCCACAGGCCTCTGGGCTGTGTGTTCTGTTGGAAGGGGCCATATGTACTACAGAGGCACTGGCTGTGCCCTGGTTCTAGCAATGGTTTCTAGAAAGACATTAGCCTTTGCATGTTGTTCTGGTGTCCAAGTCTCAGGAAACATTGCCCACTTGGATTTTTTTTGCCCCTCCTTATTGAAAACCCTTCTCAGCTCACAGGCCGCTTGTGTGAGCCGGTCCCTTGTCTGTGCTGTCTCTACGCCCACCCTCTCGTTTTAGGCTGAGCCTCATGCCTGGTGCAACGTGACCACTGCTTTTAACCCAGGCACTGTTCTTGACTGATTTTCACTTTTTCCCCTCTGTGTCCCTGCAGGAAAGACAAGCCCAAAGAGAACAAGGTTTACCTCCAGGTGCAAACATCAGAGCTCAGAAGCCCCTAGGGCAGCACCTGGTGACCCCTACAGAAAAGCTGCCACAGCTGCCGCTCACCTCTGCCATGCTCCCCAAGGAGCGGATCCTGAAGGACTGTCTGGGGGTGGGACAGGGGCCTGGGCTTGATCTGGTTTTATTCTGATTCAAGGTGTTTGGTGCCCTGATAACCTCTGTCCTGGGAAGACCACTCACTGGAAGCATTCCCAATATCTAGTAGAACGTTTTTGTGTGTGGAAACAGCAATTTCATTTCATTTCATTTTATGACAGTTTCCTAGGCTCTGGGATTCCCCCAACCCCATCCCATGCCCTCCCCCCATGGTGGATTCCTCCACCTTGTTGCAGTGTTACAGTTCAAATCCAGTCATGATTCTTTCATTGCAAGCATGTACCATGCATAGAGTCCAGCCTCTTATTGTCCAGATAAATTCAACAGTTTCTTGGGGAGACCATCTCTGCTCTGAAAGCAGAGCTGGCAGAGTATTATCCCATCCAATGAAAAGCCACAACATAACATCAACAACAATTTACATTATGGGGTTAATTGACATGATTTTGAGTGACCAATATGTTAGAAAATGCAAGTTCTTAACCACAACCTGTGACTACTTCATTGACATTTCAATTTTAGTTTATACACAGAACCGGCTGCTAGCACCTTAAAATGGCTGTAGGGTGCTATTCAGCTGTCTTGTGTCTATTTTCATTTTTGTATTTAGCTGTTTATAGTGTTGAAGCATAATTTTTACTGAACTTGGTGGATTTTAGGTAGTCCAAATTGGCTTATAACTCTAACAAGGCATATGTCAACAGCTGAAGTGCAGAAGTTTTACGAGGGGTGTGCAGAAAAATCTTCAATATCTTAGTGAGGAGTAACTAATCTTTGTGTCCTACCTAGTAAGGTATATGTGAGTCCAAGCTGACCATTTCCTATTTGGTTCTAAGCTTTCCTTGTTGTTCTCTGTCTATCTAATCTAATTTATCTAGTAGAACTTAACTGTGGCTGTGCAAGGTCTTCGTTGCTGGCTTTTCTAAAATGGTGGTTTTATTCACACTTTGGGAGGGATGCCGTCACAGCCGCAGGCATCTTCATTGGCCAAAATGTTTCCACGTGAGACAGCTTGGAAGGTCTTTGGGTTTTAAAAATGACAGCTCCAACTGTGGACTGCCTCTAAGTCACGTTCAAGTATGAGTATACGTTATGCAGGGTCGGGGTGGAGCCCCATGGCCACTCTAGGTCAGACATTGCTGCCTGCTGTGTCTCGGGCTCGCTCTTTGTGCCTCCCGGGTTTGGTTTTTGTTGTGGGTCTAGGCTGAACTCCCATTCCAGCTGTGTGTGTCCCAGGAAGCTCGTCTCAGCGCTCACTCTGCCACGGGCTGTGTGCTTCCTGAACCTGCTGCACCGACTTTGCCGTTTCCAGAAAGACCACGGGCGTGCCATTTTCAGCACCACTGGGGTGGGGGTAGGAGGTGGGGACTGTTCCTAATGAGACATAGAGCTGACCGTGAGGGTGATAGGGTTTCTGTTTAACTCTGCCAGCCTGGTCTAGTTGGGGCAAGCATGGCCACAGGCCTGGGGGTTGGTACCCTGCACCTCTGCCTTTCTTGGAGAATGGACATATTTTGACTCCATTTCCCATGAGCCTTTTGCCTCTGGGACCCCTGGGGTGGTAGTCCGGGAGACAGCCTCGCTTTAGGACCACAGTCTGCACCTGGGGGCTGAGGGACCCTCCTGGGTATCCTTCCACTTTATCTTCCTCACTCTGGCATTCTGAGTTTTTTTCCCCACTTAAATGAGAGGACAAAGAGTCAGTGGCAAGGATTCGATAGAAAGAGTGATAGTGGGTTACAGTGTTCCCCCTTCCACCCTGCACCCCCAGGGGTGCCGTGGTGACTTCCCAACTCCCTCTGTCTGTGCCAGCTGGTGGCATGACCTTGGGAGGCACTGGAGCATGTTCCCTGATCCTGTGCCACTTTCCACCCCTATTACCACCACCCACAGCCCAGCCCAGCAGTTGCATAAGGAAGGGACAAGGAAGCCGACTAGACAGGAGCCTGCAGGTGGGGCTTGGCAGAGAAGCCTCAGCAGAAGAGGAGCAGGCTTGTAGTGAGCTGGGCTAACAGCAGGAGTCCTGTCCGCCTTCCGGTCTGTCTGAGATCAGTTCCATTCCTGGGCTTGGTCTCCTTACTTGGACTTGAGCATGGAGCTGTTTGTGGGCATCCATCCATCCACCCCATCTTATTTGCTGCACCCCTGAGTGGCTGCAACAGGCTGTCCTTTGCTGGTCACCCAGGGTCCTGCAGCTCCTGGCCCTGGCCTTCCTTCCTGCAGCTCACTGCTGGGCACCATGGACTCTGACACTCCTGTGCGTTTATGATGCTCACCACCCCCGTTCTGGTGACTTCTCCCTAATGCTGCCTCCACATCACCTTTTTCCCTTTGGCTTATCAGAATATCAGATTTTTTCTCTGCATCATCCCACCAGAGTTAACAGAGAGAGAGAGAAAACAAACGAGATGGAAAAGAAAGATGGTGCACCTGTTGTTTGATTCTGCAGAGTGCTACTACAGCCAGTACTGGGACCGGCTGAAGTCAGGAGCCAGGAGCTTCTTGCAGGTCATCCTGCGAGAAAGAAACACTTGGGTCACCTCCGCCGCTTTGCTAGTCTATCAGCAGGGAGCTGGATCGGAAGTTGGGGCAGCTCAGGCTTGAAGTGGCATCCGAATGGGATGCTGGTTTTATAGGCAGCAGCTTTTCTTTGCTATGCCCCAACACCGGCCTCCGGTCTCCTTATAAAGCCACAGCTGCCCCACCCCTTGGCTGCACTGGACCCTACTCACCTCCCAGCTCCCACCCGATCAGATTACGAGTCCATTCTGCTAGCAATGCTCCAGGTTGAACTTCTAGGTGAGCTCTAGAGGTTATAGCACGCCCTGGCGACCTTAAACATAAGACAAAGTGCTTTCAACCTTCTGACCCTGGTGGTGTTTCTGTCCCCTCCTTGGAGACAAGCAAAAGGCAAGTGAACAGTAAGGACTCAGAAACATCGAGAGCAAGGTTCCAAAAGACAAAGATGTCGAAGTACGGAGGCTTCCCAGAGGCTGAGCTGAGAGAGTTCCAGAATCAAAAACAGATCGAGAAGAGTCAATTGGAACCAGCTGGGCCCCTAAGGAGTACGCAGCCTGTGCTAAGGCACCTATGAAGGGCCTCAAGGCAAGGCCAGCCTAGGTACACACCCCCAAGGAGGTTTCAGCAGCTCACCCGCAAACCGCCCTGTGAGATCAGATGGAACTTTTGCTGGTCTCAGAGGGGAAGCATGGGGTGAACCGAGTGCTGAGTTGAGGCTGAGAAGGGGTAGAAGGGTTGCCTCTGAACCCTTATTCCCTTGCGTCCCATCAGATGTTAGTTCTGGGTCGGCACAGCCTTGTATGGACTGTGTGTGCTGGACAGGCTCCTGCTGTCCCCAACACACCTCAAGGACGCCCTAACCTCCACCCAGAAGAGCCACCGCCCACCTCCCTGCCCCATTCCTGCCGCCCCACCCTGCGCTGATTCTGCTACCTGCAGTTTTTCAAGAGCCACCAGCATCTCCTTTCTGACCCTCAACCCTGGATTCTGGGATCCGTTGTCTGACTGCTTTCCACCTGCTCATCCATCCCCATCGTTCAGGGTCATAAAAGAAAATCCAGTATTATCCTTCCTTGCCACGAGCTCTCTGACATGTGCCACTCGAGCCACAGCTGGCGAGGTCCTCGTGGGTCGTCTTTTGAATCCTACTTGATGCTTTCAGCTCAATGCCTGGCAAACATTTGGAGTTCCAGCTCTTTCCAGGCGTCATAACATCTGGCTGTCTTTGTCGTTGCTGACCAGGGCCACTGGGTTAGTGTCCTGGAAGTCCTTCCTTGTTGTGATGGGGCCTCCTGCAGTTGGGGCAGGGCAGTTGCTCCTGTAATCATTCTCCCTCCGTCCTCGCACCCCCCCGCCAATGAAAACCACTTGATGATGGCTGCTAAAAGCACCGAATGATTGGACAGAGGCAGCAAGCACGAGGAAGCAACTCGCAAGGGCCAGGAGGGCTGAGGGTGTGTTTGTGTCCGCAGGGGCAGGCGAGGGAGGAACTGGAGGTTGTGGCTTAGAAGGACTCTGTCGCAATGTTTGCACAGACACACAGACACTGGCACTTGTCTATGATGTGGCCGTCCCAGCCCTGTGTGTGATGGGTGCGCCTGCTCCCCGCACACCTCTGACCCTAAGCTGTTGGACTACCCGCTGTCTCCGTTTGCTTGGGTGTCATGCCACTGTTGGATGATTTTTTTTGTTTGTTTCTTTTCAAGAAAGACAAATGAAGAGAGATATGGCTTTGGATGTTTTGAATTTGGAGATGTTGTCTGGGAGGAGGAAATCAAACGTGGTGTATGGAAAAGCTTTTTTTTTTTTTACTTGAAAACATGATCCTCAAGGACTCAGTAGTAAAATCTAGGAGGGTGGCTTGTGTTGGGCACTATGCAGGCTCCCCAGTTCCTTCACGCTTGGTGCGTGGGCTGTGTCCTCTGGGGGTGCCACATACTCTGCAGCACCCACATTGTAGTCCGTAATGCAGAATTTGCTAACAAATATCATGCAGCGGCAGTGTGATGCCAGCATCTCATATTTAATAAGCCAGTTGGAGCTGTGGCTGCCGCACTAATGACTCAGCTCCCTGATAATGCGCTTGGGAAAGCAGTGGGCCCCTGCTGCCCCTGTGGGAGACCACGGTTAAGCTCCTGGCTTCACCTTGGCCCAGCCCTGGCTGTTGCGGTCCTTTGGGGAGTGAACCAGAAAATGGAAGAGCTCCTCTCTCTGTCTCCCCCTTTCTGTTGCTCTGCTTTTCAAACAAAGGCTGGCTGAATCTTAGGAAAATAAAAAAGGAGAAAAAGGGATTCTGAGAAGGGACAAAGAAAAGGCAGGTGAACAGTAAGGACTCAGAAATATCGAGAGCAAGGCTCCAAAAGACAAAGATGTCGAAATACGGAGGCTTCTCAGGGGCTGAGCCGAGAGAGTTCCAGAATCGTAAAGAGAAGGCAGAGAGTCCGTTGGAACCAGCTGGGCCCGTGCTAAAGCCAAGGGACAGGGACAGGCTGGGAGCAGAGGAACAAGTGCACGGAGTCTCCGCCCAGTTCACAAGCCGCTCTGCTAATTCGGGGCAGCCGAGCGTGGAGTCCTGCATTGGGCAGCAATAGTTCCAGAATGGTATTTTGAAATGACACAACTTTTTTTTAAAGGACTTGTGGAATTAAATTAGGAGTTGAACTACCTCCTTTTTAAAAAACAAAAGATGATATATTAATTTTTGTTGGAAAGGTAGATTTGCAGAGAGAGAAGGTGAGACAGAGAGGGAAAAAACGAGAGATCTTCCATCTGCTGGTTTACTTGCCAGATTCCCACAGTGGCTGAAGCAACAGACATTAAAATTGTGTCTTTAGTCGGCGCTCAGAGACTAAATGTTTTCATACAAGGGTCATTGTCAAACACACAGTTTTGCCACTCAACACCATAAAACAAGCATGTATGTGGCGCCCATGGCCATGCCTGGAGCCTGCCGAGAAGTAGGGTTTATTCACTCTCTTTGTTGTTGTTGGAAAGCCTGCTTTTTCTGGAATGTCTTCCTTGATGATGTGTGATCATTCCATTCAGGGGCTGTAGATTCTGAGCCAGAAGGGCCACACTCCCAGAAGTGTGTCCAGCTAGCAATGGAACCTTCTGTTATGTTGATGGGTGTGCAAGCTGGCCCAGCCACCGTGGGGAACAGCCAGTGTGGAGGTACCCAGAAGCCTACAACTGGAACTCCCCTGTGTTCCAGGAACTCCACCAAAACGATGGCCAGAGGATTAAGGGACTGTTTTAACACAGCCATGGTTGTCACACCATGTGGGCATCCCCCAAAAGCCTGTGTGTTGGGGGTGCGGCTCAGGGGTGCCAGTGTTGGAGGATGGGGTGGGCCATTGGGAGGGGCGGGTCTACTGGGAGGTCCTTATATCACTTGGGCTGTCCCTTAAAGGGGTGAGAGTGTTGTGGGAACCTGCTTAGTAGGCACAGGAGGAATTTTCTAAAAGCCTGGGCCTGGCCTTACTTGCCTTCTCTGGCTTGCTGATTTCAAATGTGACCACTTGTTGTCACCTCTGCCACCTGCCACGACGTTACGAGGCTCTGACTGGAAAGATGCATGGACGCCACACCCTAGGTCTTCAAGAGCAGTGAGCCGAGTGGACCCCTTATCTTCTTCACCTTCCCTGGGGACCCATTAATGTATGTGTGCGTGTTCTCGGCAGTTATTCCCAATGGCCAAAAGGAAGAGACAGTTCAGTTGTCTGCGCATGGATGAACAAACGAAAATGTGGTTTGTACAAACAATGGAATATCACTCAGTCTTCAAGAGGGAGGGATCCCCACATGTGCTGCTGTTTGGATGAACCCCAAGAACAGTGTGCTGGGTGACACATGCCAGCCACTTAAAGACAAATATTGCTATTGGTTGTGCCCATCTGAAGCCCCAGGAGTAGACACATCCATGGGACACAGTAGAACCGTTGGGGCCTGGGCTGGGCAGCGGGAGACTGAGGTGTGGTCCAGCAGGTACATGGCTTCAGCTTGTGGGGGAGAAGGGCCCTTGAGATGGGTGCTGGTCACTGCCCAGTGACGGGAGAGACCTCAGTGCCTCTGATCTAGCCACGTGATGTGTCTGAGATGCTGAGTGTGGTGTCGTGTGTATTCTAGCACAATAAAAACTGTCCTGCACTAAACACCCACAGTGCTCTGTTTTCTCCACTCACAGCAAAGCAGACTCAAGTCCCTTTTGGGTTAGGTTATTTTCCATGTCTTTGACTTCTGACTGGTTAATCCCAGTTCCTTCTGAAGGTCTCAGTGGAACCATCTCCTCCTCTGAGAAGTCTCTTGGTCAGGTGTCCCCGTATCACCTGCTTCTATATCTTAGGGTTGTCTTTTGTGAGGTGTGCTCCTGGTACTACTGCTGTAGATGGTGTCTCTAGGTTTCTGTAGATGGGGATGTTGCCCTTGCTGTCCCCTGTAGTAGAACTTGCACAGTGGACATTTCATGATTTTTTTTTTCAGAATCTTCTCAAGCTCTGACAATAATGAACCCTATAGCCATGGAGAGTAGAATGTCAGCTAGAAGCGGTTCCTGCCAGAAACCCTCGGGACACAGCCGTGAGCCGATGATGTGGGCCTCATAGCAGGTGTCTCGCAGGCATAGAGAGGGCTTGCTTTTGAGGAGCCGCTGGGCACACAAGGGCCTTGTGTAATTTATGGCACCAGGGCTCTCTCTGATGCAGGGTGACTGCTGGTTTCCATAACACAGTCGGACTGGGTTAAACGATTAACGTCCTCTGCCCTTCACACTCACTTGGGGGCAGAGTGCTCGGATTCTGGGGCACAGTGCTTGAATCCTGTGATGTGGGGCTAGGAGAGCTTGCTTAGTGTCTCAGGAATAGGCCGGGGAGCAGCCTGGGGAAGAGGATGGGCAGGCGGGAAGGTGGCCAGCAACAGGGGAACGTGGGGCACCTTAGTTTTGCCAGGCTTGGTTTTAGAGCTCTGTGCATGTGGAAACCTGCAAGATAATATTTGTTCCCTCTGGATCAACCAGTACAGGGGCAGGTGCATGCTGAGGGAGCAGTGGTGTTACTGGCATGGAGTGCCTGTCACACAGGATACCTGCTGGTCCCATGGCTGCCTTCCGTGGGACAGGCTTCTGGAAACTTCTAAGCAGCAACTTAAGCCTAAGTTCCCTGTGACCTGGTGACACGGAGTGGGAAAGGTGTCTCTGCTGTCACAATGGAGTCCTGAGGTTAAGGGAGAGGCTGAAGTAGTTCCCGTGACACAGACAGCCTGTGCCAAGGTCCCCTGCTTGAGCAAAGAGGACATGAACAGTGTCCTGCGGAGACCTGGGTTGAGTTCCCAGCCTCTAGCTTTGACCCGGCCCAATCCTGGTCGTGGTAACCACTGGGGAGTGAACCAAGTTCAAAGGAATTTTACGAGAATGAAAAAGGATCAATTTTAATTTAATAATGCCACTGCTGCTGTTCATTAAACTCAAGACTTTTTATTTGTAGAAGTACACAGTTGTATTTGTTCAGTGTACTGACCACTCAAGGTGTGTTCCTAAGTCTGTGTGGGTTTCCCACTCAAGTCTTACACCAATGATAATTATCCCCAAAATAACGATCAATGCGTTTTAAAGCGCCCTCACTTCTGCTACCAAAAGAGTTTTGTAAAGTTTGACCTAGATCCCAGAGAGCCTGACTGAGTTTTGGGTGTTTTCTTCTCTCCTTGACTTTATGGTTTTTCAGATATTGCCTGTAGGGTTTTCCTGGCCCACAGCTGCCAATATTTCGGTTTGTGGTCATTGCATATGTAGGGGAAGATACTCAGTGGAGAAATACAAAGATGGAGAGATACTCCAGGAAACCAGTGGCCATGGTCCTAGCGATGCTGGTGGGGCTTGCGTGGTGTGAGTCAAATCCTGCCTGTGGTGGCACAGGAAGGCGGGGTTCAAGGGCAAGTGTGGTCAGACTGGAAGGACTTTGTGGTGAGTGAAGGACTCTCTGCTTCTGGCCTTGGCATTCCAGAGCCAGACCACTGTGGGAGTCCTGGTCTTCCCTTACTTGAGTGGACCCTCCGGCTTCTTAACTTGGAGGTAAATCAGTTTTTCTTGACTTTTTCTTGGTCTGCAATGAAAAATAAAAGTGGGGAGGAAAGAAGGAAAGGTCAAAGGACTGCAAACCAAAACAAAGTGGTCCCCAAGCAAGTGAGGCAGCAAGTGGGCATGGCTGGGTTAGTCTTGTCCTGTGCTCAACACGGTGATTCTCACAAGGAAAACAAACTGAGCTTGCTGAGTACTGAACACAGCCTGGCTAGTCAACAAAATGCCCTTCTAGAAGTAGGACTACCGTGTACGAGCTCCTTTTTAAGGGTGTCCTGCTCACTCTGTAATACAGTGTGAGTGAAGACTCAGTTTATATCCATGGCATAAATAAGATAATGATTGTAAAACCTAGGAGCGGTTGTTATCAGCTCAGCCACCAGAATTTAGGAAATTATTTGACCAGAATTCATCTACTCTTGGTCAGTTTGACAAGCTGAAGAATGTAACTAAAATACCTGTTCAACCTCTACTTTGTCTCCTTGTTTCTAGGAAGGCCAGGACACTGCTGACGCTCATTGTGGACATGTTGCTTTCTCCACGCTGCCATTCTTGGCCATGTCCTTCAAACTTGTTCCCATTTTCAGTACTATTGAGTATGGTGTGGACCGTTCCTTAGCCCCCAGCTCCTCCAAGAAGCCTCTCCACTCGGAGACGATTGGTTACCAAGTTCTGCACCAGTCCCATCCAAGATGGGGGAGTAGCAGAAACTCATCCATGTCCCACAGTGACATCTTAGGCCCAACCGTGCCTGCTGAACAACTATGCTCTCTGTGTAGCACCAACAGACAAGCCTGCCTACCACAGCAGGAGGGCAGCAGTACTGTCAACGACGACCTCAGCATTCCAAACAACAACAACAACAGTAACAACGCAGCCACAGCTATGGCCACACCTGCCTTGGACTTAGTGTTACTGAAGTACCCACCTGGTCTGGGGGCTCCAGTACACTGCTGTCCTGCCTGGGAACCTGCCCAGTGAGGTTGAGACAAGTACATGGGCCAGAGAATCCAGCGGCCAAATAGGAACTGTGGCTCCATCACCTTTGGGCAAGTCCTTTAGTCTCTGGCTTTCTGGGTTGTTTTCAGTTATCAATGAGGGCAGGCTTGCTGTCTGTGCCTCTGAGTAAATACACAAGAGAAGCACTTGGGAATGTTAGCCTTGCTGCCTTTTTTCAAAAGAGGCTTATAGGGAGTAAGGGTGTACACTTGGGAATTGCTTTAGCTGCAACTAGGGTGGGCCTAGGGTTGTGTCCTTAGGAGCTTAAAGACATGAGGGCTGGGGGAGGGGTTCCTGCCCTGTCCCTCTGGGCGGCTACACACATGGACAGCTTCAAAGTCAACTGAGGTCTACACTCCTACTCTTGGATCCCCCCACCTTTAGGTGGTGCATCCTCCCCCTCTCTGTGCAGGTGGGACCTTCTCCCACCTCTGTCACAACCCTCAGATCCTTACTGGCCCTCTGCAGCTCCCAGACCGAGCATGGATCTGTCTCCTAACTGTGCACGGTGGCCTTGGGTAGTGGAGTGCAGAGAATGGAGAAGTGTGCACGGAAAGCATCTACAATAGCAAGGATGAAGCACTTTGGGCTGGTGGGAACCAACCTGGTGAATACCAAAGCCACCAGAAGCACAGGTGAGTGCTTGCGTGTGCACATGCGCACGTGTGTGTATGCTGGAGCTGCACTTTGCCACCTCAGAACAACTCAGAACATTTTAAAGCTTCATTTCCAACAAGCAAATCAGGTTGTGCTCTCTGACATAGCAGCTAGGAAAGCTGCTTTGAATAATGGTGGCCTCAGGCACCTGACAGATGTGAACTCCTGCTACAGCTACCAAGACCCAGGGCACAGGTGCTGTTGTCCCATCCCTCAGAGCGGAGAACTGAGACTTGGCAGTGTGAAGACCACACGGACAGGAAGAGTGAGGACGGCTGGCTTCTACATCCTATACCCCTCAAACTGCCTGGGACTGCTCGCTTAGCTCTGAGCTAGCAAGAGAAAAGGGACCCCAAAAAGTATGCCATCAACACTTGGTGAGCTCTGTGTGGGTGATGGGGCTAGGCACACATGGTGAGCAGGACTTGGTCTCTCACCTTTCCCACAGGGAGGTATTCATGCGCACTGGTAGCTGCACGAATGTAGGGGCACAGGGCAGGGAGCTGGTCTGGATCAGGGCCTCCATGTCACAACACGGACTGTGACCAAAATAGAGTGCCTACAAACTCAGCAAAAGGAAGAGCCTGCTCAGTGTTACCAATGGCCTTTTTAGCAGATCTGGAACTCCAGTTTATATGGCATGTACATGGGCCAAACACGGCGTTTGGGATCCAGGCAACCTGCAGGCTCCCAGCACGTGACCTTGGTGGGGGGTCACCAGAGCTGGTGGGGGGGTCACGTTCTCTGCATTCCCACCCTGATTGGTCCCAGTATGGAAGGTTTTATGAGACTGCCGAAAGTCAGTTCAGCTCCTGGTCATCAAAGCAACCAAAAACAGACTAAGGACAAAGCTGGTAAAAACCAGCTGAGCTCACATAGACCAGCAAGAAGGGTGCCACCCAGCTGGGACCTTTTTCAGATCTTCTATCTCCAGCTTGCTATTGGAATAGGGTCATAGGATTCAAACTCAGAAATTACAGGATGGGATGCATGGGCTTGTCTCCCTCCTGAGTTAATTTTCAAAGCCAACCAGTGTGAAGATTCGTGCTCATTTTCCCAGAGACAAAAACATCAGTAGACACAAATACATTGAATATCTATACTCTATTATAGGCGTGTATTTTATATTTTTACAAAATAGCAGAATATATACCTTACCATGTATTGATTTTCCCTCCATTAATAATCTAACTTGGAGAACTTTTTTGAGCAGTGCTGCCTCATCCTTTGCAGTGGGCTGTATAATAGCTCATTTACTATGATTTATTTAGTTGGTCTTCCAGCTGATGGGCACTTTGGTTGTTCACAGTTGCTTGTTACAGAAAGAGAATGCCTCAGTTACTAATCCTGCACGTGGTGTTTTGCACATGCATGTTCCTGCCGGAGTGGGTTTGTTAGGCTGGAGGACAGGCACACGCACATGCCCAGAGAGGAATAAGTCATGCACTACGGGCAGTAACGCTGGCGACAGCCACTTTGCCGCGTCCTTTGCCTGCACACGACCTGGTCATTGGATCCTCAACAATCCAGGTGGGTATGAGCACGTCATTCATGTCCCCTGCTCACGTGGTGAAGGAGGGTGAGCCTGCTTTATTCCTTTGTCACCGAACAGCGTCTGCTCCAATCCTTTGTCCATTTTCCCTGTGCAATGGTTGCTCTTAGGCTGGCTAGGGGCTTGCTATGTTGGGAGAATCAGCTCTGGGTGGACTAGGCAACTTTCTCCCTAGGCCTGACACTTTAGTTCTCACTCAAGGCAGTTTATCAAAGCAGAATTTTTCTTCTGTGAGGACAAGCATACTGATTTATTATCCCCTCTGGGTCCTGGGTTTGGGGGTCACCTTTATGTAGACCTCCCTGCTGTGAAGGTGTTTCTTGGTACATCTTGGATTGGCTGGCTGCCACTCAGTGCCTGCTGTGAGGCATGGCATCCTGTGGAAAGCGGGGTGCAGAGCTGTGCGGTGGTTCCAGGAGGGGAGCCCCTCCCCTTACCTCTGCATGTTCTCAGCCTCCTCAATGGTCTCAGGCAAAGCCTTCCCTTTGGTCTCCGGCAGCATCAGCACCAGTACTCCTGCCACCAAGCCCACCACAGCTGCAAGGCAAAGACACAGAGCAAGCCGCGTCCAACACAGAGTCTCGCGGCTTCTAGAGGGACAGCTCCCTTCCTTCTATTTCTTGTGTTTTCCTACACTTATTTATAGATTTGTTTTTACCATCTATTTTCCATCATAAATACTTTGCCAATTCCGAATGCCACTGCATTACTACTCCTTTTAGGGAAATGAAATTCTCAATATGTTGAGTCAAAATTAGTCTAGGCCAGAGGACACTGCCACAAGTTGTGGACACTTTGGAGTTAGAACATAACTCTGAAAAAAATTAACCCTGGGAAAAGGACAAGGGTAAGTTGCCAACACATCAGTCAGAAAGTTGGGTTCAAGTCAGGACTCGAAGAATGACAGCAGAGCAGCATTCAAAAGTCTAAGCAGGCCTTGTAGATCAAATTAAGGAGTTGGCTACATTCTGTTGTTCCCTTTTTCCTTGGTCCCCAGCTCTGATTTTGCGTATGTGTCTTTTCAAACTGTGACAAAAGGTTTTTTTTATCTTTACAATTGTGTTTTTTTGTGTCTTTCCATAGTATGATTCAGCGAGTAGATTTATGTGTTTTCTACCAGTCTGGGTGTTTTGAAGTGGTACGTTTCTCATGCCCTCAGTGGCAGGGGAACCCAGCTCCAGCAGGAGTTGGGGTCAGCTCAGACTCCCTGCCCTGCTGTGTGCAGGGGCACCCTGGTTCTCCCAAGCACCTACTCTCACGGGCTCACATGCGGCTGAGCTGAATGCATATGGGTCAGGCACGTTGCAGAGTGCCCTGCCCACACAGTGAACTATGGACGTGCTTACTAAATAGCGTGCCTCTCCAAACCTCTCCAAACTGCCCAAGATTCACTTGGCTATTGTGTTGTTATTGTTAATCATGTTATAATTAGTTAATGCCAGTAAGAGACACATTGAGCTGGCATCTGAATCTCAGAAATCAGTGGATCACAGAGAATGCAACATATTAATCCAGCTACTGTCCACCTGCATTTTGTATTTTCAAAGACAAATTCAGTTAGCAGGAGGGTCCTTGTCCATCTTTCCAGCTCTTTTAATGAGGATTTTCCAACAGGTTGATTTTTTCCCTCAAGGCCTCTTGGATTACTGCTTAATGGTTAGTTCAAGTCCACAATTATCACACCAGCATTGGGTGAGAAAGAAATGGGAAAAAAGCCAAACTACAAAACTGTTAGCCAAGTGACACCCGGCTCTGGCCTGACTCTGGGAGGCACGGGGATGGTTTACTAACTGGGTTATTGCCACCCACGTGGGAGGCCTGGGTTGTGTGCCTGGGTTGCCAGTGTTGGCCCAACCAAGACTTGGTTGTTCTGCGCACTGGGGAGTAAAGGAACAGATCTCTGTCTGCCTCTCTCGTTGCCTTACCCGTAAATACACACAAGCTTAAAGTTGTGAGACATTATCAGCAAGCGAGCGTCACTCCCTTACCTTCTTATCTTCTTCAGGGGAATTAATGTGAGGCTCTACTTTATTTCTTACTCTGGGTGTGGACTCTGCATTGTCAGAACAGGAAGCATCCACTCGCTCTCCAAAAATATCCTGCTCACCCCACGACCACCCTCTGTCCCCTGGAAGGTTTGGGGTCAGGGCCTGGACCAGTGCTGGGGAGGAAGGAATTTGGGGCACAGATACCCCATCAGCCTCCCTGTGGTCACAGCACAGCTGTGACGTGGGGTAAAGAGCCCGCGTGCTGTCAGCTCTGGCTGTGCTTTGAGCGTGTTTTGAGCTTTGGGATGTTGGCAGGTGCACGTGGTGTGTCTGAATCTGAACACAGCTCTGCCAGCAGGGTTGGGGTGCTGGCAGCCCGAGTGGGAGAAGGCAGAGACTCACGTCACGTTCTGCCTCTGTGTGCGGAGTGCTGGTTAGGGGACTTGCCTGTCACTTGCCTGTCATCTGTCACTTACTCCTGGAGGCAGGGATTGGGGAGGAGCAAGTGCAGCTTGGTTCCTTTCCAGCTGAGCGTTGCTCCTGAAATCCCCCTGGCCAGGAAGGAGCCGGCAGGGATTTCTCCTGGGATTTGAACTTGTCCTGTCCAACATTTTCAATGGCCTCGCCTACAAGGGGAAGGGCTCTGTGTTTCACTGAGTAGGGTACAGGCAGCAGCCGGCTGCGGCCCCTGCCTCTGATTCTGACGTCTTGGCCTTTGGCAAAGCGAAGAGTTCCCACCCATTCAGTCCTCAAGGCAGGAATCAAACCCAGGCGCGGGGTTTCTCACCGAACACCAGCAGGGGGAGCTGCAGCCAGACGGCCGTGAGCCGGTAGACGAGGAAGGGCGTGAGGATGCCGCCGATGTCGCACAGCGAGGAGCAGACCATGACACCTAGATTCCTGTGACCAAACCAAAAGGAAGCCTCCCTCCTACAAGCACTGCCCACATAGGGTCAGTGCCGTGTCCACGCGCCTCATCAAGGACCCCACTCTTCTTCTTCCCTTCCCTTGCCCCTGCCCTCCAGTGCACCTGTCTGCTGCTCTCTCTGCTATAGCCACGGGGGAGACACTCTCTCCTAGCTCAACATCAAAGTCTGCAAACCTCACTCCTGCCTGCGCCTGTGCCACCCTGCGTTCTGGCTACTGCTTTCCATTGCCTGATTGGGCAGTCCCAGCCTGGAGCGAAGCCAGGGCACTCACCTGATGAAGGTGGGGTACAGCTCAGCGTTGACTAGGCAGACCATCTCATAGCTCATGGTAATCCCCATTCTGCCCAAACAGGCCATGGCAATCTTCAGCCCCTGCAGATCTGATGGAGACACGGCCCCTTGGACCACTGTGGCTGCAAGCTCTGAGCGTGTGTGTGTGATTCTAACTCCAGACTCAAGCCAGACAGCAAAATTCCATCTTCACAGGTTCCAGAAAATGCTGGCAGATTCCTTGCGTCTGTTTCTACCTTAGATATAATTCTAATACTTTGCTTTATATTTTAAAAGATGGTTCTTTTAAAAGTAGTTGTTGGGTTCATGGTAAAGTTAAGACGATGGTCTAGAGATTTGCCATCATCACTGCGTGGCCTCCCCCATCACTGTCACCCTCCACTTGGTGATGTTAGGGCTGGTATACCTGTGTGGACCCACCAGCACTCCTTCTTAGTGGGGACGGACATTCTACATGCAGCCATGTCCACCATATCAGGGTCTCTCATGGTATGGTACCCTCCAGATCAGTGTGGGAGGTATTCCGAACAGGAATCTCCGCAGATCTGGCTCCTAGACCTTGGACCAGAAACACAAGCCTAAATCTACCTCCCTTGTGTGCTGTCATGGCCCTGCACATCCTGTTGAGTAGTCTTAACTCTTGTCTCCATTCTCCTGCCTCCAGGACTCTATTTAGACCTCAGCGGTTAATAGTGCTGTGCACAGAACTGTCCACATACCCACTGCTAGGCCACCTTTGCAGGGGCCACTCCCAAAGAAACAGCAAAACTTGGACTTATTTGAGATGATTGCTGACATTGTTGGGGTTCCAGAAACAATCCACATGGCTGCCAGGACCCTGTCTTGTAGGCTTCTGCCTCTGCCCCTCCATGGAGAAAGCATTTTAGAAGGAAAGAAGGGAGACTGAGTACTGCTTACTGATGGCATTATTCTGCAAGGCCATGTGGACAGGGCCAGGCTGTTGCCTGTATCATATCCTGGAAGCACTGGGGTGGGACTTTGAGGTGGGCCTGCCCTTTCCCAAAGCCCACATTGTCTGCTGCAGGCCCACTTTGTGGCCTGTGCTGTAGGTGCTACCACACCAGGCAGTGCCTGGGGCTCAATGTTCAGAAGGGCAAATGTGCACCTGCTCCCAGGCCGGGAGTGCCTTCTTTCCAAGTGGACCCAAATGATCAATTACCCATGCTTCCTCTCAAAAGGCAGTGACCAAGGCCTCATGGGTCAGCCCCCAGCTCAGGTTTGACTTACTGTCAGGGATGAAGACCAAGGCTAGGCAGGCGACCCCTGCTACCATATTGAACACAGCCCAAGGATAGCGGCGGCCGATGCGGTCGATGGTGACAATGATGATGATGGCAGCCGGGAATTCCATCAGGGCAGAGTAGAAGAAGTCCAGGTAGACGTCACTCCCGGCAAGGCCCATGTGCATGATGAGGCCCTGGTACAGAACTGAGCCCGTGAACCTGAGTGAAGGAGAGCACAAAGCAGCATCCAGCGGAGAACCAAAGGGGACCAGCCCCGGGCAAGAGGCTCCTGGAAAAACACTGCTGACGTAGCTCGCTCCACCCTACCTGCTAATGCTCTACGATGTGCCTCATGGTTGGCTGCAACCACCAAACCCACAAAGTGGACGAGAGCAGTGTGGCCTTGACACAGTACCTGGGGGCTATTTTGTGACATGACACTGAGTTATCTGTGACTGTGAAACCTCTCTCTTTGGGGTCTTCAATATGGTTGGGGATCAAAAGGGTTGACAGCTGCATTCACGTTTTAGGGGGTCCTAGGACCTGACCCATGTATCCCCTCTTTCTGATGGTTTCTCTACTGGCAACATGCAAACGTTTTTGGCAGCGTTTCTGCTTGTGCCGCCTACAGCAGCCACTGCGTGTCATGGAACATGTGAAGTCTGTCAGCAAGAATCCCAGTGGTTCCGAAAAGGAGAGAAAGGGAGGGTAGGAGGGTTTCAAGCGCGCTTGTCTGTGCAGGGCGGGAAGGAGCTTGCTGCCTTCATTCCCCAGTGCGGGGCTGCCCTCCGTGGTTCTAAATCTTTCCTGAGTTGGCACTGGGAGCCACTGCTGGGGGAGGAAAGTGAGCTGCTCTAGCAAGGCCTAATTCTGAGCTGTGGATGGCTTAAGCCACGAGTGTGGTTCAAGTACAAGTCACAGTGGATTGTTCTTGTTCAGATCTTTTTTTCCCCCTGTCTGGGGAGAGAAGGAGAAGCAATGGTCCTCTTCTTGCTGGTGTATTGTTGAGTTCTACACTCATGGTCAGGGTTGGTTGACCTACACCAGCAGTGCCCAGGGGTCAGCCCCATTTGAGAATCACCTACTCAGAAACATTGATTCCTGGGCCCTGAGACCAATCATATCAGTCTTTTTGGAGATGAGGGCGTGGCTGTGGGAGTCTGCAGCCTCCCAGGGGATTCTCCTGCTTAGGGACCCGAGAAAGCACAGCTTACCAGGGGCCACACATGGCTGGCTGCCATCCATGCTGGCACCAGGCTAAGTAACATTGGGAAGGTGCCCCAGCTGCCTCCTTAGTGTGGAAGGAAAGGCCAAAGATGGGACATCCACGTGAGCCGTATGTCTTACCAGTTGTACATCAAGATGAGTGTGTGTTTCCTCATCTGGGGTGTCCTGACCAAGTCAAGGAAGGATGGATTGAGCTTCTCACTGACTTCCTCGTCCACTCTCAGGCTCTGAAAACAGAACAGGAAGATAGGTATCTGGTCAACGATGGCCCCCACGGTCACTAGGGAATAGCTACAGTGGCTTCTGTCAGCACGTGCCTGCCACATGCAGGGTGGTACCCGCACCCACTCCCTGACTCTTTGTAAAGCCCTGCAGGTGCGGCCTGTTTCTTTTGATCCTGTTTCACAGAAGAGGAAGCTGGGGTAGGAGAAGCTGAGGAACTCCCGGCGTTTGCCGAAGGGACACTAACTGTGACACGCAGCAGGTGAAGAAGGGTATGGCCATGATGGCCAAGGAGCAAGCCACTGGGTGCCTACCTGGACCCATTCAGACCAGCACAGGTGCCCCCTGGAGGTGCTCAGAGAAGTGAGCTTGGGGGCTGAAGCCATGCGTCAGGAGGAGCAGAGACGGCAACCTGGGAAGCCATGCTTTCCTGTATAGCTGGCAGGCGGCAAAGGAGGGACTCTATCTGATGCCTCCTCTCTAACAGGAATGTGTGACGGGCGTGAAAGAAGGGGACTCATGGCCCACAGCAATGCCCACCCCTGCCCTGCACCTCCTGTCAGCTGAATCCTCTGGGCGACAGCCAGAAGATCCATTCTTGCTAAGAGCTGGTGGCACTTGGGTGTCCACCCCATCTACACAGACTGGGGCAGGAGAGGGAGAAGGAAGAGGGACTGGCAGGGAATGCCACAATTGCCAATGCCAGGGAGATAAACCTCAGGCTCTCCCGGGCCACCTCCCTTGGCTCTTGGTCAGAAACGCTTTGTGTGTATTTTGCTGTACCTTCTCATAGGTTCCTGCTCTTTCAGCCCACTCAGATGAAGAGGTCTGAGTTCAAGGTGCTGAGATCTAGCTGTCAGAGGCAAACTACACCCCCTCCCATGGGGAAACAGACTCCCCAGCACTCAGTGCTGCTTAAAAGGCAGGGAGGGCTTGGTGCGTGGTGTTGGGGTGATTTCTATCCAAAGTGTTTAACACTCCTCAGAGAGCCTGTGTTTTGAGGAGCTGTCCTGCTGGATGTGACGGGGCAAGAGAGCTCAGGGTGTGGAGGGCAAGTGGCCAGTGGAGATTTGAGGGGCTCATACCCCTCAATGGGCTTTGCAATGACCTCCAGTTGCCTCATGGCTTGGTGTTTTCTGTCTGCTTCCAGCACCTGCCCAGAGAATCATTCTTGGTCCACGAAGGATTCTATTGCATTTCACCATGGCAGGTGCAGCACAGCACCGTCCCCAGCTCACCTGGAGAGATGCAGGCAGATATTTTCCATTCTTCTTGGCAATGTATTTCATGATCCTCAAGGCTTTGGCATTTTTGTTCTGAGAGATCAGCCACCTTGGAGACTCAGGGATGCACCTAGGGCCCAAGATCGGGGAGGGGAACTTGTTATCCACATTGTCAGCCCATGGGCCTCTGACCATGCGGAATTCCATGGGGTTCACAGGGGAGTAAAGACGGCACTTTGGGGGTTCTGCCAGCTTCCCTCCCTCGACTGCTGACATGTGCCAGACTTGTCCGGGAAGCCTTCAAGGACTCCTGCTTGGTGATTGCTGAGCAGAGGTGCCACCTCTCTAACAGGAACGTTACACGAATGCCACCTAATGCCCATCTGTGTGCGCAGGGAGGCCAAGCAGGACAGCAGATGGGCCCTGGAACTTGGAAGGCCCTGAGAAGCAACAGTGAGGGGCTCGGCAGCAGTGCAGGTGAGCTGTGCAAGCAAACCAGCTAGGACGGGGCGAGGGAAAGCAGGGATTTCAGAAAGTCCGTGGGAAGTGAGATGAACAGATAGCTATTTTTGCTTAAAAAATCTTGAAGCCCATGCCTGCATGAGAAGATTCTTCAGGAAGTGGAGAGTGTTATGAAAAGAAAGAAAGAAAGAAAGGAAGAAAGGAAGAAAGGAAGAAAGAAAGAAAGAAAGAAAGAAAGAAAGAAAGAAAGAAAGAAAGAAAAATAGTATGTGGATTTCCCCAATTTTTTGGCAACCAAACAAGCTTATCTTTTAATTCCATTTTCCTATCAAGTCTTGGAAGTGCCCTTGGGTATCTCAGAACTTATTTCCCAAAGGAATGTTCCAAGTCAGAGTGTGGGGAATGCAAAGCCAGGCTGTGTAGTTGGAGCTCTCCATCCGGGGCGGGCTGCCCACATAGATGGAGAACAGGAGAAGGACCGTCAAGGTCACCATGGCGTAAAGGTAGAAGGTCGAGTGGGGACATCCCTCTAGCCCAAATGGGAGTGGTGTTTGTGTAGCAGGTTCAGAGAGAAGATAGGGGCTGGTCCTGGGCTAAGATTTGCTGTGGGCTTTCAGCTGACAGCCACCGGGGTTTGTAGCATGAACCTGAACATTGGGATGGTCCTCCTGCAAGGCCATTTTCCAGCTGGCTCCTAGAGCCTTGGGAGCAGCTGTGGCTGACCACAGTATAGGGTGCAGCAGTAGCTGTACCCACTCTTTCCTGAGCTGGAGAGCCAGAGACCGTGGGGATGAGGTGGTGGGATTGGAACAGTTTCAGTCTCGGGGCAGTGAGAGGAGTCCAGCCAGATGTGGGTAGCCACATCCAGATAAGGGAGCTACCACATAGAACTCAAATGGGATTTTTTTGGAGACTTATGAGCATGGGGTGAAAATGAGAGACCTAGACAAGTATGAGGGAGATGTGTCCCGCGGCTCACATAATGGTGGGGCGACGGCGGTTTTGTGGGGGTGATGGCAGCTCAGAGCGATCTATTATCTGTCTCCTGGAGACCTGGAGGATGGAGCTCCCAGGCTTCAAAGGGAGAGCGGAAGGAGGATGGAATAGCAGCTGCTGCGATAGAACCAGAGGGCACCACGCACCTGCATTGAATTATCACAGGGTCTCCCATGTGTGTGTATAATCATTCCATGTGAGCAAAAATCTTGTGTGAAAATTACAGAAGAAATATAATCAATGCCTGAAAATATAGTGTCAGGAAGGGCTGGCTACTCAGATTGGAATTTATTGGTGTTCTGATCCATGTCCTCTCCCCACAGCGACAACAAAGACACACATGGACTTGACTTGAATTCCGGAACCTTTGATTTCTCTGGCCCTCTGGTATCTGGCTGTGGTGTCTTTCCAAGACCTCAAGTCCAGCAGGTCCAGACCTGCCCTCACCATACTCCTCCTCAACTCTGTGCACACCACTCTTGGCTCGATGCAGGTGCACGGCCTGCACTGGGGCTCACCCGCCAGACATCTGCTCTGTCATGGCCACCTCATCGGAGCAGCCTACCACCTCTCCCTCATCACACCTGTGGTGTCGGTCTCAGTCTAGGCCCTTGTCATTCCTTGCCAGTGCCCTGTTCCTGCTTCTTTCTCCAGAGCACTGTGAAGGATCTTTTGAGAAATGGACTCCCTCATGGAGTGTGGGGAATTGTAAGAAAATTTAAATTGATTCTATTGCCTGACAAGTGTCCGGGGGCCTGGGGAATGGATGGGTCTGACTACTGTTGAATCACTCAGTGCCAACAAAATGGGGCCGGTATAGTGGCTCAACAGTCTAATCTTCCACCTACAAGCACCAGGATCCCATATGGGCACCAGTTCATGTCTTGGCTGCTCCACTTCCCTTCCAGCTCCCTGCTTGGGGCCTGGGAAAGCGGTAGAGAATGACAGCCCAAAGCCTCGGGACCCTGCATTCATGTGGGAGATCTGGAAGAAGTTCCTGGTTCCTGGCTTCGGATTCACTCAGCTCCGGCCATTGCGGCCACTTAGGGAGTGAGTCAGTAAATGGAAGATCTTTGTCTCTTCTTCCCTTTGGAAATTTGCTTTCCCAATGGAAATAAATGCATCTTAAAAAATAAAATGCCAACAAGAATCTTGGGTTATAGGAAAATGAAGCAATGGTCAGAAAGGCCATTTGGGAATCTATCAGAGCAAATTGGGGTGAGAAAAACTATTTCCTAACGGGCATAGGAAGAGGGAGTAGATTCAGAGGCACAAAGAGGTAAAGATAGGAGGCAGGGGGTGGCAGGGTTCTCGCAGAGCACCCGACACAGTCTTGGGCTGGGCCTTCTAATCTGTACATTGAAGCCCAACCGCAGTGTGTGGTTTGAAGGGACTTTGGGTAGGCGGCATGAGATGGATGAGGTTTGAGCAGGGTTCCATTTGGGGACCCAGCTCCTCCTCCAAAGAGGAACAAAGACCTGAGCTTGACCAGAAACAGGCCTTTGCAGGAGGGACTTCCCATCATTTCTGCCATTTTCCTTGTGTTTCCCTTGGGGAGGGATGACCAATACAGATTTCCTGCCTCGCAAGCTGGGATTGGTACAGTCTAGCTCAAGCATTATGTTGGTCCCTTCTGGGATGAAAGCCACTGTGATTGACTGGGGATGTCTGTGTTGGGCATGGACATGGAAGAGTGGGATATGAGTGTCATTCTATGCCCTCTTCATCCTCCAGTGTCCACTGAGAAGACAGGGAACAGCCACTGTGACATTGTGGATGTGCAGTGGCGTGAAGTCTCATCTAGGCACAGCAGCTGCAGCCTACTACAGCTCGAGTAAGTAAGGCGTGTGGAATTGCAAGATGAAGCCCGAAGCGAGAGGCACACTTGATTTCCCAAAGAACTGGGTAGTGTGTAAACAGGCCTGAGCAGGGAGGAAAAACTTTGAAGTGCAAGGAAAGGCAAACAAGCCAGGGCAGGTTCTCTTCCTTCGGTTCCGGAGACTCACCAGTAGTAGAGCAGGAAGCAGAAGCTGGGCAGGGTCACAGCGAGCTGCAGCCACCGCCAGTGAGGGAGTGCGTAGGCCACCCCGACTAGCACCAGCAGGCCGAAGGTGAAGGCCACCTGGTAGAGAATGCCCACCGTTCTCCGGTAACTCGGTCCGACGAACTCCGTAACTGCACAGAGATTCCAAATGTCAGCACCGCGCAGTGCCCATGAGGGCTCTCCAGGAAACTCCAACATTCTATATGTTCTATATAGCTCACTGAGAAATTTTTAATGTCCCCTAGGTGGGTGGGTGGGGCAGAGTTTGTCATAATTGTCACTGTTGTGCTAACTTATAGAACTCTTGCATTCCCACTTTGGATGGGAGGAAAAGCCTGCCAACAGAAGCCAAGCAGTAGGATTTATATATAGAAGGGCAAGGACAAATGCAACGATGGTAACACAGTTTTATCTGGAGCATGTGATAAGGTAGTGATAAGCAAAGACTTGAGCAAAGGAACCAAACACTGTGTCCAGATTGTAGATGATTTTTACATAAATGAGCACCTGAACAGAATGCGTTCTCTCCAATAGGGCCAGCATTTGCTTTGAAATACTGTTTATCTGTGTAAGTGGTTTGCAAACCCAGCAGTGGGGCTGGAGGCCTGCTAGAATTGGCAAGAATTCAGTTTCACATTCTCAGAAGTCCCACAGCCCTGCTGTGCAAGCTCGGTGCCTTGGAGTCAGCTGTGGAGGCACATGGAAGGAGGCAGACACAAGCCAGGGGCTTGGAGCCCATCAAGAGCCCATTCCCCAGCACACCCGTGCGCATGGCGTGACACTCAGCTTCCACTCCCCCCACAATTGGGTCCTGACAGATACACGAGGTCTACTTACCCTTTTCTAGGCAGAGATTTCAAAATGTTTATGGAAAGTGAAGTCAAAAGATAATAGGCTAGGGCTCGGCAGCGTGGTCTAGTGGCTAAGGTCCTTGCCTTGATCCCATATGGCCGCTGGTTCTAATCCCGGCAGCTCCACTTCCTCTCTATCTTTCCTCCTCTCAGTATATCTGACTTTGTAATAAAAATAAAATAAATCTTTAAAAAAAAAAAGATAATAGGCTGGATATACATCAGGTGAAGCCATTGCCTGCTGGTGTGGCATCCCGTATGAGCGCTGGTTCAAGTTCTAGCTGCTCCACTTCCCATCTAGTTTCCTACTAACACACTTGAGAAGGTAGCAAAAGATGGCCCAACTCCCCGGGCCCGGCCATCCATGAGGGAGACCTCGGTGGAGTTCCAGGCTCCTGGATTTGGGCCGGCCCAGCTTTGGCTCTTGTGGCCATTTGGGGAGTGAACAGTGCAAGGAGGATCTCTCTCTCTCTCTCTCTCTCTCTGTAGTTGTCTTTCAAACAAATAAAATACATCTTGCTTTTATTAAAACAAAGATGCATTTCTTGTGAACTTACTGAAGATCCTTGGTGGATCGACCAAGGCAGTGTTGAGATCCTGGCTGCCACCTGAGGCCTGTTTTTGCTTTAAAGATCTGGCAGATGTATCACAGACTTCAACTAGTATAAACCAGACAGAAATGCACCCTGAGAGCATCTGCCTGTACGAATCACCTGAAAAGGTCTTAAAGAAGAATTGAACGGGAAGATGTAAGTGCTGAGGAAAGGGACAGGTCTGTGGTTGACAGTGGCTGAAGTTAAGGACAGGGTTAGAGTAAAGTGATCAGAAAGAAGCCGTGACAAGTATGTCAGGGACACTCAGAGGGACTGGTGAGGCAATAAGCGGAGGTTGGGGGGTCAACCTCTGTTGAAATTGACCTTGACACCATTGAATGTTGCACGTTTCTCTCCATTACATATTCTAGGATCCAAACAAGTGGCTGAAGAACTGCGTGCGTTCCTTCCTCCTCTGTCCAGACACTCCTCAGAGGCTCCCTGGCAGGTGTAGTTTTAAGAACTTCTTTCCCCTGATGGGATTTCCCCTGGTTAACTTCTCTGTGTGCAGTTGTAGGCATGTGAACGTGTTCTGGCTTGCACTTGAGTTGTAAGAGCTGCACCATTTAGATATTTGTATCCCAAGTGTCTGTCAAGCAGTGGGATGTGAATTCTATTCCTGGCTCTGTAAGCGGTGGGTGGAGTAACCCGGGTGGGCTGACTATGGGACCTGTACTGCTGGCTTTCTCGTGTGTGTATGGAAGGGAACTGTAGTTTGCTGCAATGGATTTACATAAAGCGACAGAGTCCTTGAGAAATAGAACAAATCCTGATCACTCAATCCTGCGCTTGACCAGGCCTGCTAGGCTTCACTTTTTTTGTGTGCCCAAGTCCTTAAAAATAATAATAAAAATAAAAACTTCTTTTTTTTTTTTTTAACTGCAAGACCAATCTCCCCATGTGCTGGTGACGCTGGGTCCACCTCTCTGCACAGCACGCCCTGCCAGCCTGCTTGTCGTGGCAGCCTTGCTGCTGTGTTCCTGCAGCCCCAAGCCCCACATTCTTACTCTGGATGTATCCTATCATCCAGCTGGCTTTGCTGACCAGGCCTTGGATCAGGCGGAAGATCAATATCCAGGCGTAGCTGGGCGACACGGCCATGAGGACTCCAGACGACGCATTTATGAGGATGGTGACTAAGAGGCAGAGCTTGCGGCCAAACCTGCAGGTGGAGAGATGGGAGAGAGGGGGAGTGAACAAACCTGGAGGAAAAACCCCGCTAAAATAAAATAGAATTCACGGGGGTTACAGAAATCCAGACAAAATCAGAGATTAGCTCTCAACCACGGACATGTCATGGAGAGAAGTCACCTCAGAATCCCTCGAATCAGTTCCATTCTGGACTCTTCCTCAATGTCCTGCGCACCCACTTAAGTACAAGGAGCCTTGCTCACACCAGGTCAGTGCCCCTTCTGGTCCCACCTTGAGGTAGGTGGTTTGAGGAGTGGTCGTCCTCCCAGGTCCTCCCTGGGCCTAGCTAGCAATTACGTCACCCTGTGAACTGGGGTAGGGGGCATTGTGAATCTATTCTCGGCCAGCTGCCTACTCAGGGAGGCTTTTTCTCGGGAAAAGCCAGGATTTCCCTTCACTGTACTCTTCATCTCTTGTCAACATTGTTTGGCCTTGCGTGCTCCATGGAAACCATGTGTCACATGTGTGACCACTCCCTGGGGTCATGGCCACGCAGCCCCTTCTATGTGTTTTCTTGGTCTCAGGACACAGAGTAGAGGAAAAACCTGGGTGCTGGAGTATCCCCAAAGCCTTCCCCCTCACCATGAGCAAGCTGGGCAAGTTGTCCACCCTTACTCGACCGCTTCATCTCACCCCTGCCAGGGAGCTGGTTACAGACACAGGGGCAAGCACCTGCTCTGCTCTTGCTCTCATTTGTGTTCTTATTTTCATCACATCCACCTTGGTGCTCAGAAAGGTACCTGACTCTGACTCTGCTGTGAATGCAGATTCCAACAATTCTTCATGGCAAGCAATTATTTAACTTTCAGTTATTCACTTCTGTCTGAACCTGTACTGTTTGTCTGTGGCACACCCTTCTGGGCAGGCAGCTCTGTTCTAGTGGTCGCTGCAAACACTCACTGTTGAAAATGTCGGCAATGTTAATGTTTTTAAACCTGATAACTACAGACTGAGTGGCCCACGATTGATTGATGTTTCTGGCTTTGGATTGGCCCAACTCCATCTGCTGTGGGCCATTGGGGAGTGAACCAGCAGATGGAAGAACTTTCTCTCCTTGTCTCTCTTTTTGTAACTCTCCCTTTCAAATATAAAAATCTTTGAAGTCTTTAACAAAAAATCTGTTAAGAGCATAAGTGAAATAGCTGAGGCTGCCCCAGAAGTGACTGTTAGTTACACAGCTGGCAGTGAGCACTTCGGGAAGACCCTAAGTTGGGGGGAGCCATCCATCCAGCTTGAGCTGCTTCCTGCACGGCACAGGAACAGTGGGTGCTGGCTCTCAGGACCATCAATAGCGTGGATTTAGTTTTTCTCATGATTTTATCCACTTGACCCAGATGCTCATGAGGCTGCCCTGTTGTGTCTATATGGCGACATGCTATGTAACGGCACATTTCCAGCCACCTCTGACCAGTGGCCTCACTTCCACAGCTTGAAATGGACTGTGTCCATCACTGTGAGCCAGCGGTTAAACATCTACAATCATGTTGCACTGAGAATTTCCCAGGACTGAATGATGACCTGGAATTGGTGAGGGATTACTCTTTCGTGTCCAGTGACAATAAGAGTCATTGCTTGAGCTGTTATGGATGAGGGAATCAATGAGGTGACTTACAACAGATTCATTTTCAAAATCTCTGACAACTTCTCCCTTTTCTTCTCCCTTTCTTCCTTCTAGTTATAAAACTGACCCTCAAAAGAGTTGACCTGGAATAAAACTTAGTATTCTTGCTTGCAACCTTTTCATAATGTCTTCCAGTTTTTGTTTGTCTGAAAGACATTCTAACCAAACATTTGAGTGTGGTTTCAGAATTCTTCATGGAAGATAAAACATTTTTATTGAATGTTGCTTTGCTCTGTGGATGAAATGGGCTTCTGTGAGATTCTTGTCACATTGTAAATGTCTAGAAGTTACTCAGGGAACATTGAGTTTGCAAAAGATGCCTTCTTTTCCTATTTTCCGGATCTATAGTGACTGTCTTATTACTTTTCAGGTGTGGGGAATGCCCAGATCACTGGCTATGTCCGGCTCCAGAAATCATTTGATCTAGTCCTACCAGGAGTACAGCAAGTGGAACTCAAAATGTAGTCAGTCTCTAGCAGGCAATTTATAAGTTGGTCATTTTGTACGGCCTGCAAATCACATCCTAACCATGTGAACGGCCCTTGGCAGAGGCACTGTTTCCCAGCCTTGCAGGGCCCCCCTTCTCACTGTATGCGCGATACGTGGGACCGAAGCAGGGACAATCACAACTCAAGAAAACATGGAGGCACGCAAGAGAGTGCTCCAAGCAGCTTGTGAACATCAGAATAAAAAAGTAAGTTGATTTTAGTGAAAGGCCTTTTTGAAATCAGGACCTATTGGGAATTGAAGCAGGGGGGGGTCTTCCAAAAAGTTTAACACAACTATATGTGATCAGAACATCATGCATGGGTGTCTTAAGTTTTTGCAAAATAAGCTTCTTTTCTGATTCCATTCTTTATGAGCTTTTTGACACATCTCAGACAGAAAGCTTTGGGGAAGAGCAGCGAGTAACCACCATTCCAGCGCAGACTTTAGCAGCAGGCATAATGAGGTCACTCAGCAGGTGGATCGCTGACTCAGGAATGCAGGGTCAGTGGGGAGTTGGGACAGGGAGGCCTCCTACTCACTGAGTCAGGAACAGAATCATTAACTCATTGCTGTGGATGGTCTCCAAGGTGCTCACTCGCCTGGGGTCTGGTCCTCCCACTCCTGGCGGAGGAGGGAGGAGAGTCGAGAGAGGGCAAAACCAGGCAGACCTTGCTGAATGATGAGTCTCTTTTGACTCAAGGGGTGGTCTGCTGAGCTGGCCTCATTCCTGGGGCAACCAAAATCAACACTAAGCCACCTGCATCTACACCTCCCACAGTGAGACCAGAAATAACCTCAATTGGGAGTCTGAGCGGAGGGTTACAAGTATGAGTGGTAGATGGAGCCACTGCTGGCCCAGAGCCTCAGGATTACATTCCTCTCTCCTGTGCCGGCAGACCCCAGCTCCTCAAGGGGTGTGCATGTCACACAAAGTCACCTTAAACATGTTTGAAAGCTTGCATGCAGCCTAACCAGGGAGAATGGTCTACTTGGGGTTGATAACTCCCAGGCGTGGGTTATCTCAGGAATATGGGCAAGGACAGCCTTGAAGAGCAAGGCACCAAACTTGTGTTTAAGAGTTAGTTACTTAGGTAGACAGATTTGTAGACCACACACAGCTATATCATTTATATATACATCATACAAAAGTGCTTCTCAGAGTTTGTGGAAAGATGGAGCTAAAAAACTAAGCTTATTTTAGTGCAAGAAGTTTTAGGAGCCGTGCGTAGGGGTTTCAGGATATGTATTTTCAGTGAGCTTTCTGCAGACCTCACAGGGAATTTTATGTCCTAGAGATCACTCTCTCCTTATCTGATGAAGAATAACACTGCCCTAAACGTTGAGGTCAGAGCCTGGCCAAAAGGCAAGCCCTCAGCATGCAGTGGTCATCAGCAGTATTCAATAATTAACCCCAATGGCCACATTGGCAAAAATGCACATCAAATATAAGGTCAGTTATTCCATTGCTTTCCCTCTGGGGGGCTCCTAGAAAGTACCTGACTGCTCCTCAACAGACAAAAAGATGCATGTTCTGAGGAACTTCCGGTAGAGTGAGCCAGGAATTCCAAAATGACAGTTAAGCAAGAGACACTGGGCAGCCCAGCAGAGAGCAACACCACACAGCGACCTGCTGAGGCATGGATGTATCTGGGAAGATCCAGCATAGGGAGATATAATTGCCCAGCCCTGTCTAGGCATGTGCCAAGTGCTCTCTGGATGTCAATGGGTCCTGTTTCTCTCTCTGGAGAGTATATGCTGAATTCATGCAGATCGTCACATCTGCCCATGGGTCCAGGCCACACGGAAGGGAGTTTGCCATTAGACAGGCCATGGGAGAGGGTATACAAGAGACAGTAGAGGACAGGACAGAGCTCAGGGTCCCTGAGAGCTCGGGAGCAGGTAGGTGGTGGTGACCACAGACCGGAGATGATAATAGGGATTGAAAAGTCTGTTCCTCTTCCTCTGAACCCCAGACTGCTGGCTATGCCACAGGGAAGAATCTGCCTGCTGTTGTAACATCCCTTGACTGCCCCAAGCACAGAAAAATGAAAGCATGAGTCACCACCATCCAAGCTAAGATTACAAAAGCAGCAGGTCTGAGAGCCAGGAGGCCGCCACCCATGCCCCCCCAACCCGGGGAAAAGGTGGTTCAAGTGCCATCAGGTGAGCACCTGGGTGGGGTGGGGGGCACTGCAACTCCCCAACAGGTGCTTCCCTACCTGTCTGCTAGGTAGCCGATGCTCATGGAGCCGATGAAGAAACCGCCATTCACCACTGACTGAAACAGGTCCAGCATCCAGGAGTGGTCACACACCAGGTTAAACTGCGTGTCCGTGGGTCAGGAGAGAAAGCAGGCAGGGCTCTGTCAGCATGTGGTTAGAGCCAGTCACTCAGCTCTGTGCTGGCTCTCCTCACACTTCCCACACACAGCCACGGAAGCCGCTGAGCGCACCCCCGGCCCTATGGCATTAGCCTGAGCCGCAGTATGGGTCACATCAGCTGAAATCCATTGTTTCCTTTCTAACTTGACCACCCAGAGACCAACAGGTGTGTAGGAGAGGTGCATTGCAGCCAGGAGGGGGCTGGGTCACTAAGCCATCTCCTGGCTGTCTTGCCAAAGGCTGTTATATTTGCCCTTGCTGGAAGAGGAGGAAGGTGCTGGGCTGCAAGGAGAGCTGGCCCAGGAATCCAGAGCCCCAGCTTCTGTAGCCAGCTCTGCTGAGCCACTCTGAGGCCTGGGGCAGAGCTCTCTGCTTGGGGCATCTGACCCCTCAACTCTAGGCGAAGGGCTGGGAGGGGTCACCCTGCGCAACCTCTTAAAGCCATATGATACAATCTGCAGCCTTCACACTCCGTGGAACTCTGACCACTGCAGGTCCTGTTCAGGCCAATTTACTTCCCATGGCGGCCAAGCACACTGTTCCTAGTAATCCAGGCAATGTAAAATGTCATAGTAATTTCACCTCTCTCTTTTGCATTGCCCCAATAATAGGCTCTCTCTTAATTATGTTTTTGTTCTCTCCATACTTATTGAGATGGGGCCTCACGATTAAAATTCTTTCTAGAACAGAATATATTTGTTTATATAGGTAGATTTGTTACATAGGTACACTCAGAGAGAGAGATCTTCCATCTGCTGCCTCATTCCTTAAATGACCACAACAGCCCGAGCAGGGCCAGTCCAAAGTCAGGAACCTAGACCCTCTTTTGGGTCTCCCAAGGCAGTGCCAGGAGCCCAAGGACTTGGTGTACCTCTGCTGCCTTGCCAAGTGCATTAGTAGGGAGCTGGATTGGAAATGGAGCAGCCGGGACTTGAACCTGATCTCATATAGGATTGCAGGCAGAGGCATGTGCCACATGCCAGCCTCTGCAATTAGATTTTAGCATGACTGCATTTTACTTAACTAATAGCATCATCTCCAGCCTAAAATGGTTTAGTAAGAGACACTTGGAGCAGATTACAGAGAGAAATGTGACAGCCACGTGGAGAAAAGCACCTTGTGTCTCATGGTACAGTGCACTTGAGGAGAGCCCCCGAAGCTTTTGGCATTCCACCTGCGCCTGGAGCAAGCACAAAACTTCCAGCAAAAGAGAAAACTCGGTAATCTCTCCCCTGGCCTCACTGCCAGGAGCTTCAAAATGTGTGACGTTCGCCTCCTGCTGCGACTGGCACAGGCTAGGATCATTGCTGTCAGAGCTAACACACTCTCACTCCAAAGAAAATTAGAAGCTGCCTCTCTCCCTCGACAAGGGGGATTTTTGTAAGCTGCCCTGAGTCCACAGAGCGTGTTCAGGCAAGGTTACGAGGCCTAGATTTTTCGTGAAAAGTTCAGTCATCTGGTTTTTCTCTTTTTCTCTGAGCTCACTTACCTCGGTGACGATGGACGAGCCGGGCATGTAGTACACCCAGCTGTGCTCACACGGGCTCAGCGGCAGGTGGCTCCTGTTGGGGGCCAGGCTGGCCAGTGGGTCCACGCAGCTCAGGGAGCTCTGGTTCCAGTCCACCTCGTAGCGCATGCACTGGCGGAGGAAGGCCCCATCGGCCTCACCCAGGCCGGGCACTGTGTAGTTGAGCTCCTCCTCGGGGCTCCAGCCGCAGCGGCGGCTCAGCTCGGCCACCCCGGGGCTCCGGCAGTGGTGGTCCGGGGTGAAGCCCAGGAAGACGATGCCCACATAGATGGGGGTGAACGCGGCCGAGAGCAGCGCGAGGAGGAGGAAGGTTCTCTTCTGGAAGAAGTGGAAGTCCCCTGCGTGCTCGAGGATGTGGTCCACGGTGGGCATGGCTTCTGATGTTGGAGTCTGCCGGCTGCGGCTGCGGAGCTGCCTGACTGTGGCGGAGAGCAAGTGCAGTCAGCCCAGCAAGAACGCTGGACCAAAAGTCAAAGGGTGAGAGTCCTTCGGCTCTCAGGAAGCTGCCAGCCTCCGTGGCAGCCCTGTCCTGGCCGGGGTTCACTCGGTGCCCTCTCTAGAGGTGCATGTCCTGCTGCTGCCCAGGAACGCCCCCAGAGCAAGGCCCTGGGGGTGTGATGTCCTCTTTATTGTAACACCACCTCCCCGAGGGCTGTGGTCACCTCACCCCAGCACCACAAACAATTCCGCCTCTGTGTCCCGCAGGGAGAAACCCGAGCTCTCTTCCTATCTCAGTCGGTTAATCTCCCCCCAGCCTGGAAATGAATATGGTCCTGTCCCACACACATGCTGACCTCTCTCCTCCGAGGTGCTGCTGGGGAGAGGCCCACGTGGTTGCGCAGCACACTGCAAGCCTTGGTGGCTGGCTGGTGCTCCTGGCAGGCTTCTCGGGCTTTGCACACTCAGCCACTTCTGGGCTGCTTGGAATGTGTGTGCTCGGGAGGTGCCAGGAGGCTTCTGGCTTTGAATATGAAGGAAAAGTCATTGCCAATAATAAAATTTGAAAATGCAGAATGTCAGAGAGAAAGAGAGGTCTTCTATGTGCTGGTTCACTCCCTAGACGCTGCAGTGGCCTGGGCTGGGTGGGACGGAGCCCGGGGGCAGGCCTTCACACGGGCAGCAGTGGTCCAGCTCGTGGGCCGTTCTACCCTGCTTTTCCTGATACACTAGTGGAGAGTTGGGTCAGAAGCAAAGTAGCTGGGACCCGAACCTGTGTTCAGTTACGGGATGTTGGTGTCGCAAGTGCTGGTTTAACCGGCTGTGCCACATGCCTGTCCCAGGCCAGAGCGTGCGATTCCCCTTTTTGGTGGTGACTCCCATAGTGTCTCTCGAAGAATGACTGTTCACGTACTTAGCCAGGGTGTGCATGCGGGCAGGGGTGTCTTCACTGCTTTTCATCCTTCACATTCCTGCCTGTGACTAGGGGCATCTTTAGGACGGGGTCACATGTGCATCAGGAGACTGCTAGCGCCAAAAGTGGCCTGCTGGGATGTGTGCGTAACAGAAATTCAATGTACTTTTAAAAAAAGATTTTATTCGTTTTTAATTGGAAAGTCATATTTACAGAGAGAAGGAGAGACACAGAGAAAAATCTTTCGTCTGCTGGTTTACTCCCCAAGTGGCTGCAACAGCTGGAGCTGAGCTGATCTGAAGACAGGAGCCAGGAGCCTCTTCTGGGTCTTCCATGTAGGTGCAGGGTCCCAAGCCGTCCTCGACTGCTTTCCCAGGCCACAGCCCGGGAGCTGGATGGGAAGTGGAGCTGCCAGGACACGAACCAGCGCCCACATGGGATGCTGGCATATGCAACGCAAGGACTCCATTCACTAGGCTACCATGCTGGGCCCTCAATGTACCTTCTTCTCCTTCCTCCTCCTCTTCCTTTTCTTCTTATTTCTCTTCTTCTTCTTTTTTTGAAATGCTTATTTATTTTTTTTGAAAGTCAGAGTTACAGAAAGAGATCTTTCATTCACTTACTCATTCCCCAGATGGCAGCAGCGGCCAGAGCTGAGCCAGTCCAGAGCCAGGAGCCAGGAAGTTCTTCCAGGTGTTCTGTGTGTGTGCAGGTACCCAAGGACCAGGACCATCCTCTACTGCGTTCCTAGGCACATTAGCAGGGAGCTGAGTAGAAAGTGGAGCATCCAGGATTTGAACCAGCAAAGTAGATGGCTTTACCTCTACGCTGCAGTCTGGTTCTCGCCTCCTTTCTATGGCGTTGCCAGGGAGTCTGGCAGTAGGGACTCAGGGTGGAGGTTTGATGCAGCCATTAAGTCACCATCTGGAGTACCCACACCCCACCTCAGAGTGCCTGCACGGAAAGCAGGGCGGCTGTGATAGGAGCTGGTGCCCGCATGGGATCCTGGTGCGTGCAAGGCGAGGACTTTAACTGCTAGGCTGCTGCACTGGGCCCCCCTTTTAAAAAGTGTTTCTTACTTGAAAATCAGAAATACATGGAGAGAGGGAAAGAGAGATTTTTCATCTGCTGGTTGATTCCCCACACGGCCACAATGGCTGGGGCTGGGGTAGGCATAAGTCAGGGGCCAGGAGCCAGGAGTTTCATCTGATTCGCATGTGGGTGCAGCGGCTCAAGCACATGGACCTTCTTTGCTGCTTTTCCAAGTGGATTTTAAGTGGAGCAGTTGGAACTTGAACCAGTGCCTATACAGGATGCTGGCTCAGCAGGTGATGTCTTAGCTGCCCCACAGCCAGCTGTGGAGGGACTTCCCAAGGGTCTGCTTGAGTCCTGCATGAGTCAGACCAGAAGCCAAGACTGTCACCTCAAGCTCCTGCCCTGCCCCTTCTTCCTGCTGTTCCCTGGAAGCTAGGCAGAGTGGGCGGGGTGACTAAGGGTTGTCCATTGCACTTCCTTCCTGGGGACTCAGAGTCAGAACTCACGCACACCCTCACCACACTGGGTCAATCCTCTGACACCTGCTGCATCCAGACTGTGACATTCAAGGCAGCAGATGCCAGGCAAGGCGCAAACAGTGGGGCTGCAAACCCCAGCACAAAACACTGGGCAGAAATGACTGGATAGGGAGGAGTTAAGCCACTCTCAACTGTGCAGTTATTCAGTCCCTTTTCCAAGGCCCTGGTACAGATGCAGTACAAGCATTCCAGTTAGGAGACGGTGACACGCTATGGCAATGCCACATATGCTGTGAGCATCCCATGTGGGAGGTTCCAGTGGTGGGACAGGGAGTGGACTCAGAGCTCATGGTGTGGGTCTGTGATTCCAGCTCCCTGTCACTGACATGACACAGGTACTGGGTATACTCAGAGGGGCAGCCAGAGGGCCACTCGGCCAAGGCTGAACAGTCTTAACAGCATAATCCGATCATTTGCTGGGATTAATGCTGGCAGAATTGCTTAACCTTGTATCTTGTTTCTTGGCCAGGTAAATACAGATGCCCCAGGTTGCCAATTTTTGGCTTGGTGCTGAGGAAGGTCGACTGTGCCTTTCCTAGGACCCTGTGCAAAGAGACTGGCATGGTCACACTGAACAACTGGGGGTAGACAGACCCCAAGATGGGAGCTCAGAGAGGGGCAAGGTGGACACCCAAGGGCTCTCTGGCAGCGGGAGCTCCCGTTGGGTGTTTCATTGTGCAGTGGGCTTCAGCAACACAAGGGGGAGGAGGAGGGAGGAGCTGGGCAGGTGGCTATGTGGGACCCTCACCCCAAGCAGCCCATCCTCCAGCTCCCGGCCTGCACCCCAGGGCTCAGGAAGTCCCAGATGGAGGTTCCATAACGGGATCCTGGCTTCTGGAGAGGTGAGAAGCCCCAGGAAATTCTGATTGTGATCTCAGATACTTACGAGGTGTTTGCTTTAGGCCAACAGAACCAGAACCCTGGAGAAAGAGTGAGTAACCAGTACGCCCGCACCTCCTGCCTGCCTCCGGGAGGGCCGGTGACAGCCACCTGCCCACTTCTGTTGCTGACTCAGCTGCCTTATTTCCGGGGCGGTGTGTCCCGCGTCTCATCCTGGACTTCCTGGGCAGGGCCCTGAGAAAGGCACAGCCTGGGTACAGCTGACCTTCCTCAGAGAGGATCATCACAGCCACGGATTGAGACACGAGGAGTGTTCTTATGAAATCTGTGATTTCCTAAGTTTTAAGATAATGCATATTGGCATTGATCTACATCCGATGCTAAATTCAGTATGTGATGAAGAATTTCATATCGGGGGAAGGGGTCAACCACGGACATATGTTGGAGAACCTAGTTGTTTTCTGCTTTTGTGATTCTGCCTTAATGGCTTGGCTGGGGGCTGTGTGAACTCTAGGCCTGACAGTCTATGTGACACCCGGCAGGACACCTGGCAGGTCACGTAGGCAGACCACTCCTCAGGAAGGAGGTACCAGGTGTTTGATAAGATCCGCTGCCCTATAGCTCATGAATTTGTACTTTTTGAAAGTTGCTTGCTTCAAACCCACCAATAGAAGCCTGCTAAATCATGACTGTATAATTAATAGCCTGAAATATGTAAGAACAATGGGCTGTTCAACCGGGGGACTCTGGCTCCTTCTTTTTTGCCCTCCCTTCTGATCCTGCTGCAGCCTCGGCTGTGGCTGCCCCTTCCCCGTCCAACCCTGCTGGGCTGGGGGGTGGCTGGGAGACCTAGGCTAACCTGAATAAACCACCTTTATGCCTTAGCACCAACTTCAGAGTGGATGATTTTCTGGGGATTTTAGATCCGGCACAACAATGTTATGGTCACTGACGGTGGGAGGGGCTCCAGGTAGGAGGAGTAAGTCCTGGAATCCCGTAGCAGAGAGAACCGAGTAAAGGCTGGGTGTGTTGGGGGGAATCCAGGAACAGGCACCAGCAGAGGCGAGCTGCTCGCCGAGGGCAGAGGCTGCTGGCTGGCTTGTGTCCTCCTCCTGGGCGCCATGCTCATAAGGTGGAGTGCTGGAGGCAGGGGCCATTGCTAAGTTAGAACTCAGGACAGAATCGTGCGTGGGACCGGGCAGCGTGGGCTGTGTCTGTGCTGTGGGGGTTTACAGGCTGCAGCCTGGTAGGGTTCTAGCCGGGATGACCGACCCCTGTCCTGAATAGGACTGGGGGGAAGGGCCGGCCTGCGGGCCAGACTGGGCAAGGGGGCCGAGCCTGGAGTCCCTGGTGTTGTGTGTACCAGGATCCCCTGAACTGTCCGTTAGTAGTTGTCAGGGTTTAAGGACAGAGACCACAGGTGGACCGTGATGCTGTGAAACAGAAAGAAACGCGATGGTTTCTGTGATTGCTGGGCTGAAGCTGCTGAGCTCCTAACGTGCTGAGTGGTGCAAGTGCCGAGGCCACTTCCGCTCTGGTCCCTGGCCGTTAGAACGTGCTGGGGGACGGCAGCACCTTTTGTTGTCAGGAGGTGACTTCTGGGTGGGCCCTGACATGGGGCTGCTCCCCAGAAGGACCACCACAATGAAAAACTGGGGACTCTGAGCTAGTTCCATCCTGCAGCTGAGGCCGGGACTGGGAGCTCTGTGGGAGACCGAGGACTCAGGGGACTCCTGTGCTTCAGATACCACCTGGACAGTGGGGTCCACAGAGGGAGGGCAGGGATGCTCCATGCACCCCCATGCTTTATCCTAGGTACCTTGTGTGGTATTCATGGGTACCCTGTGATGTGCTTGCACTAACAATGGCAAACTTAAGGTTAGCATATTCCCGAATTCTGTGACCCATGGAGGACGTGGCAGGAAGCCCTGATGTAGAGCTGGTTGGTCATCACTGCCAGAGGCTCAGACAGACAGCTGGCGACTGCCCTGGAGAGCGTCCTGTGGGACAGAGCACAGAGTCTGTGGGGCCTTATGCTAACGGCAGGAAGATGGTGTCAGAACGGATGTGTGGGAAGGAGCCCACACGTCTGCTCACAGAACCAACCTTGCTAGGGTGAGAGGGAAGTGGGAGAAGACAGCTAGCTGTTTTGCTACTGCGTGCACTCCCCCACCTACTCTGTCACTTGGGTTTGCCTCTCTCCAGCCATCTGTGCAAAGAGCAATCGGCTTCCTTTAATCCTTGCAGGACTTTCTCTCTGAGTATCATCATCACAGCAAAAATAACAAGAAAAAAAATGACAGAAGGGGTCTGTGGTGTTCCCTTCAGATACTGAGGTCCTCTGCACCTGTGTTCTTTCCTTGGAAACAGAGTTCTTGTAGATATAATAGTTACATGAGGTTGGATGGGGAGAGGTGGGCTCCTAGTCCAGTGGGAATGGCATGGTTATGACAGCAAGAAAAAAGATGTGGAGAGAAGGCCTTGTGGGCTGAATCAGAGGTGGAGTGTTGTAGCTGCAAGCCCTGGAAGACCAAGGAAAGTTGAGGAAGCTGAAAGAAGGCCGAGGAAGGTTAAGAACAACCAGGAACATCAATAAATCCTGGGGAAAGTCGAGGAACACCAAGGAAGCCCAGAAAAGATCAAGGATCAATAGCTGATGCTAGAAGCTCTAAGGCACACCAGGTAGGATCCTCTGTAAGTTTCAGAGGCGGCATGACCCTGATGACACCTTCTGGTCTTTGAAACCAGAAGGAAACCATTTTTTGATGATTTAAGTCATGGTGTCCCATTGTCTTATACATGAGGATACATATAAAGACTTAAACTAAGCCATCAATAAATCCCTCTGGTGGCTTTGAAACAACCATGATGTTGCGGAGATATTTGCAGAACTGAAAACTTGAAAGTGATTGGGCTAAGCTGATACTTTTTCCCCGACAACTGCAGCAGCTGGTTACAGCTACCCAAGGGGGCAGTACAGGCTTACGGTGGCTTTCTCAGGTGACTTCTGGCACTGGGGGGGCACTTCTTGGTTTTCCCATCGAGATCTTCCAGATCTCCTCTTGTTCCTCCTCTGTACCTGAGGGTAGAACTGGCTATATATGGTCCGAGTGTTGGTGTCTTTCTCAGATCTGTAGGTTGCACCGCAATACCTGATGACAGTATTCAGATGTGGGACCTTTGGCAAGTGGTGGTGACATGGGAGTTGAGTTTCACGAAGGGGATTAGTGTCTGAGAAGAGCAGCACGGAGGAACCCCCTTGCCCCTTCTGCCTCATGGAGACAGAGCAACAGTGCCACCTGTAAAGCCCTCATCCGAGCCTGGCCTTGGGCTGCCCAGGCTCCAGCGCCGTGAGCAGTGTCTGCTGCAGTTGCTATAACAGCACCAACAGTCTGGCTGGCTTGCTCTTCTCTTGTCTCTCAAGACCAGGCTCTGCTGAGTGGGACCAAGTGGTCCCAGGTGGAAATCCACGTGTTCTGCCACTGTCCCTGGAATGGCTTTGATGATAAGTCTGAAAGAACTTCAGATGTGTTGTTGAGTGGGGTCATTATAATGCATACTCTCTATATCCGTTTGCAGTATCTGACCCTACAGAATTAGATTGTGGGTTACAGTACTCCAATCATCCCAGGAGAGATGGCTTGTCCTACTGGGAGTGGGATTGAAAGAAGCTCCCTCCTGACCCCCTCCCCCAAAGCCTGAGAACAAGAAAAGCACTTATCACAGAATCTGACAACAGGTTTTGAAGACCCTAAACTGTTTTGGTGTCAACAGTGGGAACCTAGTCGTACTCTTTTACCCACAACGAAAGGTTCTTTGAGAAAAACATTGAAATGAAGCATCTGAACAATTTGGGTTTCAGACGATCCAGACGAATTCCACTGGATTTTAAAGTTACGCAAAAGATTCACTGATACCCCAAATTAGCGCTGCACATGTCCCCGGCTGACTTTGCTGACAGCAGATGGGCCAGGTATCAGATGGTCTCACAGGTCATTGAATCTGTGCTCTCCACTAGGTGGCCCATCTGAAGCTTGCAATGAAGCAGTTGCAGTGCCTGCTGTCATAAACGAAGAGGACACGTCGAGTTGGCAGAGGCCCCTGAATGTCACCCCCGAAGGACGTGGGTGATTCGCTGGTGGACACCTCACAGTCACAAGCCGCCTCCATCCTCCTCACTTCCTTACTGGCTAAGTGGAATTAAGTCAGCACTGAGAGCCGTGATTCCTCCAGAAATTCTCAAGCCTGAGACTTAAGAGAACGCGGTTACAACAGGAGAGGGTGCGTACAGGACCAAAGCGTTTTGCTGAGGTGTGGGATTTCTCAAGGTCAAGTGTCATGCGTTAGGTGTCTCCGAAGCAGGAACTGAAAGATTGGGCAACCTAAGGCCAGTATTTCCATAGAACTGCGATTGAGTTAGGGGTCCTACAAGCCATGTGCCTGTCTACCTGGGACGGAGAAGCAAGGGGCACCATGCAAAGAAAATGCTGTGCATTTGAGAATTGGGAAGTTGATTTTCACCCCGTTTCTTCATGTCAGTTTCAGAGAGTGAAGTAATTCGCTCGCTGCAGGCACTCAGCACACACGGGATCAAGGCCACCACCTTTACTCTTCCTTAGGCATTCAGCTCCTGTGCCCAAAGGTTTGCCCACCCCATGGGTTCGAGTTGTGCTGAAAGCTAAAAGCTCCACCCAGCCGTGATCCTATGTAGCATTTCTACGGGCCAGGGGCCGCTGTCTGCTTAGTCTATCACCCTGACCAGCGTCCACTATCAGTCACAAGGCAGCTATTGCGTGCCTACCACACCTGGGCCCTGAAGGGGCACAGCTTTTCTCCTCAGGGAAGGTCCAGAGGGCCAGGTGGACACTGTCCAGGAAGCACCCTGCTCAAGAGGCTGGCGAAAAGGCCCAGAGCATGCTAGGTCCCAGGGGCGCCCCGGGGAGGAACTGCTGACTCAGGCGTGAGGGGCTGGCCAGCCGCTGCCGCGAATACAGAGGTTCTTCTCAACCAACACTCCCGGAAGGTGGGTGTGGAAAGGCACTGTGTGTGGGGTAAACATTTATCAGCGTTATTTTCTTTTCAGAGTCTGTGTGGAGGCCCAGCAACCCCAAACCTGCGCGTGAGTCCTGGCCTCCCACTTCCCACAGCCCTGGGCCTTCCTGCGCTCCATGTTTTCTGTCAGCAGCCAAGATGTTATTGGATGACTCACCAATTTGGCCAGCACTGTGAAGGTAGTTTTCCTGCTGGGATATGCTTGTACCTGGAAGACTGGGGTATTGCCATCCTATGTATTCATGAGGAGTCTACTCCCCAAATCTGGGAGAGATTTATGATGTTTTTTTTTCCTTTATTTTTTTTTGAAGTACTCATTTTTTAATTGGAAAAGCAGATTTACAGAGAGGAGAGACAAAGATCCTTCATCCACTGGTTTACTCCCCAAATGGCTGAAATGGCTGGAGCAGAGCTGATCCAAAGCCAGGAGCCAGGTGCTTCTTCCAGGTCTCCCACATGGGTGCAGGATCCCAAGGCTTTGGGCCATTCTCTACTGCTTTCCCAAGTCAGAAGCAGGGAGCTGGATGGGAAGTGGAGCAGCAGGGACATGAAGTGGCACCCACGTGGGATCCCAGTGCTTGCAAGGCGAGGATTAGCCACTGAATCCTCATGCAGGGCCCTGCTTTTCTTTTCTGAATATTTAGAGTGGAAGTGCTATCCATCCTCATAATTTTACTAAGGCCTACAAATTATTTTTTGTATGGAGAAGATGGATGAAAGCAATTTTTATGTGAGGATAAATAGTTTGGGACAATTTAAAAACATTGGAATAAAAGAAATATATCGAGCTAGATATAGGACCACATGGCACTATTTCGGGTTTGTTTGTGTGTGTGTGTGTGTGTGAAAATTTATTTATTTGGAAGGCAGAAGGGATATAAAGAGAGAAAGAGAGAGAGATGTTCTCTCTTCTGGTTCACCCCCCCAAAATGGTCTGAGGGTCCAGGCTGGGCTAGGTCGAAGCCAGGATGCAGGAGTTTCCTCTGGGTGTCCCACGTGGGTGTCATGGGTCCAGGCATTTGGGCAGTCGTCTGCTGCTTCAAGTGCATCAACAGGAGCTGGACTACAAGCAGAGCAGCTGGCACTCAAACTGATGCTCATCAGGAATGCTGGCACTGCAGGTCACAGCTTAACCTCTTGAGTCACAAGGCTGAACACATGGCATTTCAGCAAGGTGTGCCCTTGCTGAGCATGTGCATTCAAGTGGAAACCAGACTCCCTGACCCTGTGCCTGTGTGACCCTCCATCCACTACATGCCAACACCCCCCTCCACTCCCCTCATCGCCTGCCATGCGTCCCTGAATGAGGGCCGCTGGTCCAGACGCTTTCCTTGGAAAATGAGGAGTACAGGCCCAGGAGGACGGGCCATGCCCCTGGATGGCACAGCTGACAGAACACACACCCTGCGCTGGCATCCCTGGTTTTGGTAACCTCCAGCGAGTCTCTTTCCATGACCACCAGCGGCAACAGAGTCCGTTGGCTGGGGGCGGCTCACCTCTTGTCCTGCTGGTGTCAGAGTCCCAGGCTCCAACCCTCCCAATCACCTGGTTTCCGTGAGAAACCCAAGCTTGGTGAGTGGCTGCAGAGGCTACTGCTCCTGCTGCTGCCAGAGTTGCCTCTGGTTTAAACCGAAGTTCCAGCTCTTGGGGCAGTTCCAGTGAGGCTCACTGCATTGGCTCTAAGCGACCAGAATGTGCCTCCCAAGCTCACACTCGCTTCTTGACAAAGTGTCTGTAGACCTTGCCTTGTCCTGGCGGGGAAGAAAAAAATTTCCTGGAGCCAGGCCCAGAGGTTTCTGTGCTCCTCATGCTCCAAGGTCCTGGGGACTGAATGACTCTGCCAGATGGTAAATAAACCCTTATACTCTCTGGTTCCTGTGACAGTCGGGGGAGGTGGGATACACTGAGGCTGAAGTTCAGGCCAAAAAAGAATTGATTACAAATGGGGGTCTTTGCTTCTCCGTCATATTCAAGGGTGTAGGGGAATATCAATGCAGGGCTCTGAAACCCTGTGTTTCATTTGCCTCTACCCACTACGCTGACCTAGAAGTGCAGGAGACAAGCACGAGTGAAGGAAGCCCTTCCGGTGGGTCCCAGGCGGCATGCTGGGTTACTTGACAGGCCTGGCTCGATTCTGACTCCCGGCAGAGCTGTGGCCATGGAGTCCAGAGACTCATGTTTGGGAAGGACCCCATGAACCAGCCAAAGGGGCAGGTGACATTCAAGCTCGGCTCGATTCATGTCACTGTGCCAGTGACGAAATTCACAACTCCTCCCTCCCCTGGGACTGCTGAGTGTCTGTTTCACAGGACAAATCCTTGCCAAGGCTGGCAGCAGGTGCTGCTCCTTGCTGTTGGTTGTGAGGGCTCAGTCGGGAACGCTGCTAACGTCACCCAGAGGCTCAGTGCCCTTCCAGGCTTAGGCGCCTGGTGACCAAGGACAGTGCACGCCTCTGGGGCTGCCACCCAGGAGTTCTGTGCTGCTTTGTGGAGACTCCGCGTGTACACGCTGCCCGCTCTTGCGCAGAGCCCAGGGATGTCCTCAGCTCAGAGGAGCCATGTGGGTATGAGCTCTCTCCCCGCACCTTCTCCCAAGCAGGGCAGCATGGACCTGGCATGTGGTAGAAGAGAATGGCGTGGCCAGCAGGTGTGAAAGTCTAGATCCTCCACCACATGGAGTGCTCTACAGAGCTGGGGGTGAGTAGCCCCAGCTGGGGTTCTCATTTTGCTAGTGATCTATGGAGGTGTGAGACATGGAATTTACCACTCATGGGAGCTTCTTGGATTCTGGGTGCAGGTTTGTGGGACTACTTGTTCTCAGAATTCAGCTCATGCTGGATGGCACACATGAGTCTTCTGGAACCGTGTTTAGCGCACATGCAGCGTGAATCTCTGATCTGTGTGCTTCCTCCTCATCATCATCTGAAAGGCAGAATCACAGAAGAAGAGAAAAAGAGCAATCCTTCATCAAATGGTTACTCCCCAAGTAGCCCCAATAGCCAGGGCTGGGCATGGCCAAAGCGAGGAACCTGGACCTCCATCTGGGTCACCTATGTGAGTGGGCAGGGGCCCAAGTGCTTGGACTGTCTTATGCTTCCCCAGATGCATTAGCATGGAGCTGGACTGCGAGTGGAGCAGCCAGGACAGGAACTGGTGCTGCAGATGGCAGGTTGACCCGCTGTGCTACAAGGCTGGCCCCAAGTTCTCAATACCATGATGTAATTGCTTTTTCTAGGACAGAGGGAGCTGAGTCCCAGACAACCCTTAAGGCCCCCTCCCTGGCTCACCCCACACATTTCCAGGAGTGACTGGCCTGACATCCTCAACCTCCTTATGTGATCCTTAACACATAGCAAGGGCTCCGTTAGGGGCGGTTTCTAGGAACCATAACTGAGAGTATTGTAGCACTTGTGTGAGATAATCTTTTCTGGGCCCCACCTGCAGCCCCTTCGGGCATCTAAGCAGTGAGCACCACAACAGGCCCAGGCGGTCTTCCAGGGGCAAGCACGAGTGCTGGCCTGGAATTCTGCCTGCAGACCTCAAGCTCTGACCTGGTCATATGGTGGAAGAGCACCCCAGGTTCTGTGAGGAGCAGATCAGAGGTGCCGGGGGCCTCCTACATCACAGGGCATCAAACGTTATAGCTTCCCTGCCCAACAGAGTTGGCAGCAGTGGCTCAAAAACACCTTGTGGCCCGCCTCTCTGGTGGCTGCAGTGTTCCATATCTGGTAAATGGCCACATGTACTGATGGGGCCTTGACCTGTGCCTAATGCAACTGCGGAACCCTATTTTCAGTTGTGTTTAATGCTAGCTGATGTAAAGTTCCCTAGTCATGTATGATTGGCATCACCACATTGGATGGCAGAATACTCCCCTATCCCCCAACACATGCCCCAGCCCCTCCCCTGCCTGGGGCTCCCAGACTGTGGTGCCTGCCGGGCACGTGACAGGCCGAGTGCTTTGCTCAACCGTCTGGACTGAAGTGCCTTTCACACTGTCCTTCCCAACACACCCCCTCCCAATTGGCCTTTGTGTCTGGGTCTGGGTCTTGGTCTCGCCCACAATCTCAAGTCACTGTACACCTTAGCTCTTTGTTGTTGGAGTTACAGAGGCAGCCTAATTTTCCAAAGCAAAGAGTTCCTACCGGGTTTACAGTTCTGCCAGACTACATTCCAGGACTGGGCAGGCTCTGGTGGTTTGGCTTCAGGAGAAGGCATCCTTGCTGGCAAAGTCATGGGGTACCATAGGGCATCACGCGGCAAGAGACAGAACATCTCTGTCTCCCAGATATGGTCATAGGGCGAGGGAGGGGGTATACCTTAATGACCTAATCCAGTCTTATCACTTCCAAAGGCCTCCACTCTGAACAGTATAATTGGATTAGTATAATTGCTCATAGTACTGTTAACATTAGGCTCTGGGGGCCGAACTGTGTTCAAACCCTAGTGTGGCTGAGTTCCGTATGGGCTGAGGGAGGGCCAGGGGTGAGTAATCCACATTCGCCTTCCTTTTGATCCTGGCACTTGCAGTTACTCCTGCACCTGTTGCTCTCTCTTTGCCTTAAGGAGGGCACACCACAGCATCTGCTCATTGACGATCCGTGGTTCCCTGGCCCAGCTGGGCGCTGCCTCAATGAAGTCAGGTGCTTGTGTTTGCAATGTCTTCACAGCTCAGGCCAAGACCCACGCCTAGAATCTCTCCTCTCTCTCTGCCCTTCTGACTGGGTGCTGGCGCTAGTGTGAGTAACTATGAAATAACTATGAAATTATGCAATGCAGAGCTTCTCCAAACACACTCTTCTTGGGCACCAGTTTTGCCCAAACTGGGTTCATTGATCTACAGTTTAGGCTCAGCTGTCTCACCAGCTTTCCTATGTTAATGACCAAAAAACATCTTCTCACTTTACAGATTTTACTTGCAGTTTTTTTTTTCTTGAACATTTGTGGTTTCGATAGATTCCTCCGCAGGTAACTGGTCAAGCAGCAAGTGATCTGGTTTCATTTTCAAGCTGGGAATATCTCTATCCCTAGCCCTTTCTGAAAGATGGAGCTCAGAGTGTCAATTTTTTGCAAGGTGTTTGGAAGCTAGCTTGTAAGCTGATATACCTGGCCTTCAGTAAACAGCAAGTGCATTCTCCCAGGAACCCAGGCCAAAGCCGTTGATGCTAATTGCGACTCCTGATCCTTTCACACAGCTTACACTTTCACCAAATATGCGGACCTGGACGCCTCTGCCCGCTGCCATCGTCTGTCACAGCAGCATGGAGGGTTCTCTTCTGTCTCCTTGCTTCACCCTTGACCTTTATCGTCTATTTCTTACCCAGCAGCTAGGAGTTACAGAGAAAGAGATCTCCCATCTGCTGGCTCACTCCCCAAATGACAACAACCATGGATTGGGCCACGACAAGGCCAGGAGCCAGGAGCTTCCTCCAGGTCTCCCACGTGGGTGCTTGGGCCGTTTCTGCTGCTTTTTCACGTGTATTACCAGGGAGCTGGATCAGAAGTGAACAGTGTGCCAAGTAGCAGCTCTGCCTGCTCCACCACAATGCAGGTTCCCACGTGGGAATTTAATTCCTGTTAGGAGATAGTAAGTCTAAGGTGGACCAAGAAGGTCATGTAAAAAGGTGATTGGGACTGTACTCTTGTAGACGGAGGACAAACTCATGCAGTTCACTGATTAATTAATGAGCCGGTGGATCTGCCAAGAAGATCAGTAAGGCTGCAGCTCTTTGGGATTCCCCATCTCTCACCATGGGATGCCCTGCGCTGTTTGTGGGCCCTGCCATCCCCCTACCCTTGTAACAGAGCTGTGAGTAAAAGCAAACCTTGTGTTTTCACATCTTATGCAATCAGTTACTGTGCTTACAGCGACGGTAAGTGGGCCAAGATCCCCTATGCCTGTCCTCACTGCCCACTCCTGCACTCCCTAAGCACTGCACCTCTTGTCTCCTTCCTGCTGCCCGGCACACCTGCCAGACCCTCGCTCTCACTGTCCATCCCCTGCTGACCCCTCCCCAGAGTACAGACCAGCATCTTTTCAGCCCTCACCTGCAGGATGTCCTTGGCACTGGCCCCAGCAGCCCTCCCAAGTGCCAGTATTGGTGCCACATCATCCTCCCATCCCAACACGCAGTGTAGCCATGTGCTTCTGCAGTTTGCTTTCCCTGCTCATCTTTTACTCAGCTGAGTGCATGTGTGCCTAACCTCACTCAGCCTCCCTGAGCAGCCTGGGAGTTCCCAGGGACGGGGACTTGGGTCTCCTTTAATCACTGGTGTGACTTCGGAGGCTGCAGTAGTGCTAGCACTCAGCATGCACTTGGTGAACGAGTTTTCTCCAGGGCAGTGCCTATGTTCAGTGCTTCGGTATAAAGACCAGCTTTCGTTGAAATGAGTGCCCTCTGACATACATAGGTAACTCAATCCTTGGCTCAAGGTACACTGTCCCATGCTTCCAAAAACCCTACTCAGTGTTACCATAAGAGGATTAAAAGAACCCCATTGACCACAAGCTTTTAGAGGTATGGTTGGTGAATAGTGAACTGGCACCTCTCAAGTGCAACATCAGATGGGTTTTGACAGGTGCACTCTGTTGAAAGTGTTGTCATGGTCAAGAAAAAGAGTATAACCAATGCCCACCCCCACTTGGTCATGTGCCTACATGCCTCCACATGACCACTGATGTACTCAGTGGTTTAGTTTGATTAGTTTGAGATGTCCGGAGTTAGTTTGATTAATTTGAGATGTCCAGAGTTGCATGTTAATGAAACCCCACATCAAGCCCTTATCTTCCTGGCTTAGCTCACTTGACATAATCATTGCTGTGTATCTTTGTGAGGGCCCTTCTTTTCCTTTGTTGAGTAGCATTCTGCATTGATCCATTTGTCTACCTGTGGCCTTTGGGTAAACCCTGTCTGGAGTCATTGCTCAAAAGGCACTATGGACAATAATGGTCATGTATTTGCACAGACATGTTTTCGCTTCATTTGGACCGATATCTCTGGGCAGGGGGTATTAGTTGAGCACAAAGTGTGACTTTTTAAGAAGCGGTCAAGGACAACATGGTGGCACAGACGTTGCTTCCCCTACAGGTGCCAGTTCAAGTCCTGGCTGCTTCACTCCCAATCCAGCCCCCTGGATTGGTAGCAGAAGATGGACCAAGTACTTGGGTCCCTGCCACTCATGTGGGCGACCCGGATAGAGTTCCAGGTTCCTGTCATGGCCCAACTCTGGCAGTTTCAGATGTTAGGGGAGTGAACCAGAGGATGAAAGATACCGTTCTCTCTTTCTGTAACACTGCCTTTTAGATAAATAACTAATAAAATGTTATAATAAATATACAGTAAACAGTCATATACATAATAATAAATAATATTTTACACTTTCTCCAATAGCGAATGAGAGTTCCAGTTCTTCCACACCCTTGCCAACATTTGCTGTCACTTCTTTTTTTTTGTATTCCAGAGGCGGTGGAGTAGTATCTTCGGGTGTTGCTTTTCCTTTGTCTCATGAGCAGTTTTTGAGCTGTGGTTGGGATTCAATGAATCACATTGTATGCCATCTGATACTGTGTACATCATTTGTTGCAGCCTACATATCTTACTTTGTGAAGTGTCTGTTCAAATCTTTTGCCTAGCTCATTTTGGGGGGTTTGTTTTCTTATTGTTGAGTTTTGAGAGTTGTCTGTATATTCTGGATACAAGTTCTTTATCAGCTACAGGATTTGCAAATACTGCCTCCTAGCGTGTGGTTTGTTTTCTCATGATTCTAAGAGTATCTTTGAAAAATCAGACTTTTATGCTTTTATCAAAATCAATCATTCATATACATAAAGCTCTGTTTCTGGGCGAGGCTGCCTTCATTGTTGTCTTTGGCTATTTTTATGTTAGTATCAGACTGCCTTGAAAACTAGTTTTATAATACGTACTAAAGCTTCATAATTTTATCCTTCCTTAAGGCTCTTTTGCCTATTTTAGGAATTTCACATCTCTGTTAAGAATTTTAGAGTTGGTGTATGTAATTTAATTCTACGGAAAGATTCATGGGGGTTTTGATACAGAATGTGTATCAGTGTGGTAGAGAGTAACACTTCGGCATTGAACGTTGAATCCGCATATTTATTTATTTATTTACTTTATTTATTTTTTAAAGATTTTTATTATTATTATTGGAAAGCCGGATATACATAGAGGAGGAGAGACAGAGAGGAAGATCTTCCATCCGATGTTTCACTCCCCAAGTGAGCCGCAACGGGCCGGTACGCGCCAATCCGAAGCCGGGAACCAGGAACCTCTTCCAGGTCTCCCAAGCGGGTGCAGTGTCCCAATGCATTGGGCCGTCCTCAACTGCTTTCCCAGGCCACAAGCAGGGAGCTGGATGGGAAGTGAAGCTGCCGGGATTAGAACCAGCACCCATATGGGATCCCGGTGCTTTCAAGGCGAGGACTTTAGCCGCTAGGCCACGCCGCCGGGCCCGAATCTGCATATTTATTAAGACCCTTTTAATTTACTTCATCAATCTTTGTAAGTTTTCAGTCTTCTTATGGACATGGGTTATCTGTTGTCAAATTTTTCTCTAATTTTTTTTTCTTTTTTGTTCTGGTGCTGCTTAAATTTTCATTGTTGATTGTGTCTAGGTTCTAAATAACTGAGCTTGACTATTCACCCTGTATCCTGGCGCCGTGATAGGCTCCCCAGTAATGTTAGTAGATGTTTTTGTTCTGTGTACTACCTTTTTTGTTTTGTACCTTTTGGGGAACTGCCACACGATATCAGCCCAGGGTCCCGGTGTGTGACCCGGGCACCCTGGTCTTGCTATATACACAAGCCCACTGGAAACAGACAAATTACTTTTGCTTTTTTGGTCTGGGTGTCTTTTTCTTTGCTTGACTGAACAAATAGAAAAGTCAGGCCAGTTTTGAAATATGGAGAGAGTGAACATCGTAGCAATAATCTTAGGGGCAGTACCCCAAGTCTCACTCTCCGTGATGTGAGTAGCTATGGGTTATCCACAAGCCTCTTTAGCAGACTGAGGAGGTTTGTCTCAATTTCCATTTTGAAGAAATGTTTTCTCTTTAAATCTTGATTAGATGTTGCATTTTGTTAAATTATATTTATATGATCACTCAAAATTAGTTAGTTAACTTAGTGAATTTCATTGATTTCTGAATGCTTGGTCATACTGTGTTTTCTTTACATTTTTTTAAAGATTTATTTTATTTTTATCACAAAGTCAGATATACAGAGAGGAGGAGAGACAGAGAGGAAGATCTTCCGTCTGATGATTCACTCCTCAAGTGAGCGCAACGTCCGGTGCTGTGCCGATCCGAAGCCAGGAGCCAGAAGCTCTTCCAGGTCTCCCACGCGGGTGCAGAATCCCAAGTCTTTGGGTCATCTTCGACTGCTTTCCCAGACCACAAGTAGGGAGCTGGATGGGAAGTGGAGCTGCCGGGATTAGAACCAGCGCCCATATGGGATCCTGGTACGTTCAAGATGAGGACATTAGCCACTAGGCCACCACGCCAGGCCCTTTCTTTACATTTTTTAAAGAAGATTTTTTTCCCCCAAATTTGCTATTTCTTCTTGTTTCTAGATGATGCAGAGAGATAAAAGGGAAAGCCACACCCGGCTTCCCAAATGTCCCAGTACCAGGGATGGGGAACTGCCACACGATATCAGCCCAGGGTCCCGATGTGTGCATGTTCCTTGGCTTCTGCCCAGATGGCTTGGATACTTCTGAAAAGCTGTCGATTTCATTGATCCAAGGATGATACAGCCCTCCCAATGTCCATTGGCTGACATGGTCAAACTCAAGTCACCATTCACCCAGATTTTTGCTGTCATCATTTGACTGGGGTAATTGTCCACAATGTTCCATTCTCCTTCTTCTGCTATGGTAACAAATGGGCTGCCATAGTCTCCATGTGTGTTAAGGTCTGTGTCCATTGCTATGCCTTTTTCACTGAGGAGGGCAAGTACCCAGGCCGGGTGACTGAGCCCTGCCAGATCCCAGCCACAAGGGCTCATGAACCTAACACCCACTGACTCCAGGCTGGCATGGCTTGCCTCATCTCAGCATTCACTGTTGTATTGTGCAGCCTGGCTCAGTCTAGTTGGCCCCCAGTTCCAGCTCCTGCTGGTGGGTGCTGCAGCCTAGCCCAGCCCAGCCTGATCCTTGTTCTGGCTTAATGTGATGTGGCTGGTGTTGTAGCCCAACTTGGCTCCTCCTGCCCCCTGCTCGGGTTCTCAGATCTGCCAGTGGGTGTTATGGATTGGCTCAGCCTGACCTGCTCCCAGACCAGACCCACGTGTATGCTGGTGGGCACTGTAACCAAGGCTGCTCCTTGCCTTGCTGCTTGCACTTACCTGCAGGGACTGCGTCCTAACAAAGGAGTTTCCTAAGCTCCTCTATTGGGTCTCCTCCCAGTGACAGTTCTCGCGTATACCAGTGGGTCCTTGGCCCAGGTTGACTTTGTCCACTTCCTGTCCTGGTAGGAGCAGTGGCCTTGCTCAACCAGCCCACACCCATTTTGGGTTCTTACTGTTGGGTGTTGCAGCCAAGCATACCTGGTCTACACCCAGACACAGCTTTTGCATAGTTCAGTGGGAGTCAAGACCTAGACCAGTCCATTCTACACCTACCCTGGCTCTCACAAGCTCCAGTGGGTGCTGGAGTCTAGCCCAGTCTGCCACTCCCCAGACCCAGTCCACACCTGCACCCAGGGGAGGCTGTAACCATGTCCAACCCATCCCACTACCACCAATCCAGCTCTCACCATTTTTTTTTTTGCTAATTGTAAATTCAGTTTTGGGGAGATCAGAAAACAAACTTTGTATGCACAGAAACATTTTAAATTTGCTGAGACCTATGACTCAGAATGTGACCATCTTGGTAAACATCTTGTATGCTCCCGAAAAGATGTGTATTCTGCTAGTGTTGTAAAGGAATGTTCAATAAATGGCACTCAGGTCATTTGGTTGTTGTTGGTTTGTGTCTCCCTTCTTCTTCACATCCACTTATTCGATCAATTGCTGAGAGTAGTGTTAGTTCTCTGAGTATAATTGCAGGTTTATTTATTTTTCCTACATTCATCAGTTTTTGTTCAATTTTGAAACTCTTCTTAGGCACCCAAAGTTTTAGGGTATTCTATAATCTTGATGAATTAATCCATTTTCTGAGTAAAAGAATCTTTTTCTTCCTTGCAGTATTACTTGTTCTACATTTCCTTGGTTTGATGTTAAAATCTACTCCAGATTTCTTTTGACCAGTGTTAGCATGTCATACTTTCCCCCATTTTCTCCCCTTTAAACTGTTTCTTTGTGTTGCAGTCTATTTCTTATATGCAGGATTTAATTGTATCTTCTTTATGTACTCTGGTGATCTGTGCCTTTAACTGTTTCAACTGAGGGCTTTAGGCCTTTTGCATATAATATGATCTTTTCATATGGTTAGATTTAAGTATAGCATCTTCTATTTATTTTCTATTTGTCTCACCTGTGTTTTGCTCCCTCTTTCCCATGTTCTTTCTTCTTTTGGATTTTTTAAATTGCTTTATTTCATCTGTATTACGTTATTAGCAAAAACTTTATGTTGGGCTCCGGAAGTGTTTGCATCCTACCCTTCGCAGGTGATGCTGTGTGACCTCCACATGTGCAATAGTAGGACCATGTTTCCCTCTGTAGACTTTCTTGTTGTTGTTGGCACATGTTTTACTTAAACTCTACAAGCCTATACAATCTATAATCAATTTAAAAATGTCTTAAAGGTTAACAAATTATTTTTGATAAAAAGAAACGATTTTACATAGAAAAAAATCTCTCCTATGGGCCAAGGTGGCATCATTTCTGGCGTCCTTAACCATGGGTTCTGAGCTGAATATCTGGCCCTGTCTGCACACACGTTCCTCACCGTCATGGTTGGGGAGGATGACTAGGGGGAAGCCAGAGATGAAGATCAACCCCCGAGGGGCACACCACACCCCCTCAGTGAGGGGTCCTCCGGCCCCCCGGGTCAGGGTGCCAAGGTTGGGAGGAGCCCGGGGTACATGTATGTTCCCATTTGGCTTTGCTCGTGTCTTGCTGGAAAGGCTGCTTCTACATTTCTCCAGATCCGAGTCTACTAGTGCCTTCCTTCAACCTTTGCAGATTGCAGAGTTTGCATTTCCGTGCTGCCTTCACTTTTGAAAGGCATTCTGCTGCGAGAGAAGTTCAGGTTGGCCCTTCCTCGTACTTTGAAGGTGGTGCTTCAGCGTTCGCTCACTTGCCTTGTTTTTAGAGAGAGATCTGGTGTTACCCTGTCTGTTCTGTCTCTTCTCTTTGACTGTTTCTCAGTTTTCCTCATGGTGCAATTTTGCTGTTAAGTGACTTATTGTCAGCTTTAAACAACTGTTTTTGTGCTTAGGATTAAATAATTGTCTTGGATTTGTTACTTTACACCAGGTTTACAAAAATCTCACCCATAAATCTTTAGTTTTTTTTTCTATCTTCTCCTTTTTTCTGCATTTTCAGGGACTCCAACAATACCCATATTTGGTCATTTGAAATTGTCCACAGTTCCTGATGATTTAGTCAGTTATTTTTAAGTTCTTTTTTTCCTTTGTAGTTTAATTTTGGATAGGTTTTATTGGTATATTTTCAGAGTCACTACTCTTCGCTTCTACAGTGTCTAAGCAGCTGCTGATTTATGTTCCAGAATGTTTTTCATTGAACAATTTGTTATTTCCTTCTCTAGAAGTCTGCGTCTATTTAACTCCTGAATAGTCACAGTATATTGCATTAGGTGTAGCTGGTCATGGTCTGCTAATTCTAATGTTTGTACCAGCATACCAGCACCTTTTTCCCCTCCTCTTCATAGAGAATTTTCTGTTTCTTGGCATGCTTGGTATGTTTTATTTTTGCTTAGTACTGGGTATTTTAACATCACTAAAAATATCCTGCAGCTTTATTTTGGGATGCAGCTAAATCACTTGGAAAATGTTTAATTCCTTTGGGTCTTGCTTTCAAGGGTCTCTAATTAGAACAAGCAGTACTTGGTCACAGGCTGACTGATCCGGCACTACTGTGGGGACCCTGCCCAGTGACCCACTAATGGGAACGTTTTTCTCTGCTGCTGCTGGGAACCAGCACTTGATGGGGCTCTTTGGGAGTGCTGGTCCTTCCCCAGCCTGTTTGCTCGCATGCGTGCTCTGACTCCATAACTGGTCCTCACGAGACCTCAGCCCTTTCCTCTGTGCGACTCTCACCCGTGGTGCTCCAGGCCACAAACTCCAGGCATAGTGGTCTGCCAGGCCCTGAGATCAGTTTGTTCAGTGGAGCTCTGGGTACCCAGGAAGTCCGCTGGGACCACCCGGATTCCCCTTTGCTCCACTATGACCTGAAAAGTCACTGTCTCTGTCCACCCGCCCTCCACCCCAACACGCACACGCCTCTCAGGATTACTGTCCATCATGGCCCAGTGTCCAGTGCCTTGAAAACTGCTGCTCCACACACTCCATTTGTTTGGTTTTCCACATTTCTTTAGGAAAGCTGAAGTAAACCTGATTTTGGATATGCCATCTTGGTGAGAAGTGGAAGTCTCCAGGGAGCTTGTTGTATTTTTATTTCCCTCTCCTGATGTGTATGTATGTGTGTGACTGGGCACAGACCCTGGGGGGAGCTTGCAGCCCCCAAACCACCAAACATGCTGGAAAGATCAAATGTACATCCTCTACTCATTTGTTGCTGTCGGGTCCCCTGGGGAGTGGGACCGGGCGGGGAGCCTGCTCTGCCGTGATGAAACAGAGAGGAGACAGACAGGACTAAGGGACTTGGGCCCTCTCTGCCCTGTGGTGTCTTGAGCGCCTGCCAGGAGGGGTGTCTCAGGGTAATACATGCAACTTGGCTCCCCAGAACTGAGTTATGCAGGATGTGAATACCTGGGAACAGAGACACCATTGAGGTGAAGGCTGGTGGATCTTGGTCACAGCACAGACACCCGGTGTGTGTGCATGCCGGGAAGCACACTGGTGAACTCAGGATCATGTTGGGAAACAGGCTTTAGCAAAGCTTCATGCTTAAAAGCTTTTAATGGCCACATAACTGTGCACTGGCAGGGTGGGGGTGGGGGCCTGCATAGTGGCATTTCAGAGGGAGTCAGTGTGTCACTCTTAGGTTTTTCCCATATGCAGTTATGGGCATAGTCTGCCCTGTAAACTACCTAGTGCATGACAATCTGCAATTCCTAAATTGTATTATTAACCAGGGAAGGAAAGTACTTTCCAAGGTTGGCATTGCGGCATGGTGGGTGAAGCTGCTGCCCAAGACTCTGGCATCCCATATGAACATCAGTTTGAGTCCCAGTTGCTCCACTTCTGATCCGATTTCCTGCTAACACACCTGGAAAAGCAGCGGAAGATGGCCCAAGTGCTTGGGCCTCTGCACCACGTGGGGCACCTAGAGTTCCAGCCTCCTAGCTTCAGCATGGTCCAGCCTGAACTGTCATAGCCATTTGGCAAGTGAACCACTGGGTGAAGATCTCTCTATATAACTCTGCCTTTCAACTAAATAAGTAGACCTTTAAAAAAAAAAAGATACTTTCCAATGAAGATGAGAATTCAAAGCGCAATTTTTCTTTCACAACAAGTGTTCAGCCCTTCCTATGGACAAATTGTGAGACTTTAAATTTTGTGGGTTATGGAGACATGGCCTCCAGTGATCCAGGCCTGACACTGGTTCCCCACACTGATCCGTGATTCCGCACTAGTGCCTGGCCACAGTCTGTACTTCCAGTGTGTGTGTGTGTGTGTGTGTGTGTGTGTGTGTATGCATGTGTTTCCTCTGATAAGTCTGGCCTGGGTGTGCTGCAAAGCTTGCTATTCCTCACTAACAGGACTAAGACCCCTGAATGCACACCCATCAGGGATCCAAGGAACAGCCATAGTGCTTCCCTAAGTCCTTCTTGCTGTACCAGGAACCCTCCACGGGCTAGGACACCTGTCCCTCTTGTACTGCTGGCTCCCCAGTGCTATGCCTGGAGCAGGACTATGTTCAAATGGATGTGAGTGGGTAATAGAGTGAGCCCCAGCATGGGAAGAGCACAGAAGGACAGAAGGTGCAGTCACTGTCAAGCTTTGGCCCGTTCGTCTTTAGTTTTTCTGACGTTATGGGGTATAATTGATAGTGAGAATTGCACATCCATAAGGTATACAATGTTATACACACACAGGTAGCAAAAGGGTTGCCACAGAGTCATGGATTCATTCCATCTCGTGGTCAGCTCTTTTTGGTTCTTTGGTGAGATCATTTAGGAGGAATCCTTTTTGTTTTCTTAAAAGGTTTATTTATTTTTATTGGAAAGGCAATTCATACTTATGGAGAGAAGCAGAGACAGAAAGAGCAGGACACTTGCATCTGCTAGTTCACTCTCTCCAAGTGGCTGCAATGGCCAGAGCTGAGCCAAACCAGAGCTTTGTCCAGATCTCCCATGCAAGTGTAGGGTCCCAAGGCTTTGGGCCATCCTCTATTGCTTTCCAAGGCCACAAGCAGAGAGTTGGACAGGATTTGGAGTAGCTAGGACACGAACCAGTGTCCATATGGGGCCCTGGAGCTTGGAGGTAGAGGAGTAAGCCATCGAGCCATTGCACTGGGGCTTAGGAGGTCTCCTTGCAGCCAGCCCCAGCTCTACAATCCAGCATCATTGCACCTGCAGGCAACACATCGCACATTAGGTCTGCAGAACCTACTCAGCTCGCATAACCGCAGGTTGCTGCCCTTCGTACCCTCAGATCACATCTGCAGACCTGGCCTCCACCCTTCTGCTCCCTGCTTCTCCGAGTTTTACTTCTTCAGCTCAGTGAGCCCCTGCAGTGACTTTCTCTTAGTATCTGACTTGGTTTGCTCACCACGTAGAACTACAGGTTCATCCACGTTGTCACAGACAGCAGAATTTCCCTCACTGGAAGGTTGAATAATGTTTCCTGCTCTGCATGATACACCATGTATTAGCTACACATGAGCACACACACATGCACACACACCCTACAGCTGCTGACAATAGCTGACCTGCTGCCATTGTGTCCTGGCTGTTGAGATCATGGGAGCATCAGGACACAGCTGTCCTTTCCTTGGATATACTTCCAGAATTGAGTCACAGGGCTAAGAGGGTTTCACAGCTTGTGTCTGGGCTATTCGGTTGCCCTCTGTCCATTTGCTGGAGGGAGTTTGGTGAGGTTCGCACTCTGCTGATGGAACTGTCAGGTGACCCTCAATCAAGGACTCCAAGTCAAGGACTCCACCTGCTGGCAGCTGTGGCCCTGGCAAGCCTGTCAGGAAGCTGGAGGAAGGGCTTTCAGGAGGATCTGTTGGGAAACAAGGGGCAAGAAGAGCAGGAGATACCCCAGCAGGAGCTGGCCTCCAGTCGGAATTCACACGTCCTAGAGGAGCTGAGGGCAGCGTCCCTGTGACCCATGCTGCATGGCACGCCCTGCAGGACCAGTCCTCTGGCCCCGGGATGGAATCATGACATCCCAGCTGTGGCGTCCAGAATGGCTGCCTCTTGTCCGTCTTCCCTGGAGGAAAGCACTGGGGGGGGGGGGGGGGTGCTCGGCCCTTCCTCCCTGCCCCACTGATGCTGTCGCTCCCCTTCATGCTCTGTGGCTTTTCCCTTTGCATGGTGTAGCTAGGACCACCTGGACAGCCCATGCGCATGTGAGCAGGGGCCTGTGTCCCACTGCAACACAGTGGGAAGCTAGATGGAGAAAAGGCAGCCACTTGATCCGACCACTGGGCATGGACCAGCATGCTTGGCACTGCAGTATGGCTTGGTTGGGGGTGGGGCTACGGCACCCATAGGGTTTGATCAATTCTGGCTACAGCTGTTTCTAGGAGACTGTCCCTCCATGTACCAGTCTCCATGTGTGCCCTTACCTAAGAGGTAAATGTCCTCTGGTTCGATTCTGAAGTCATCCAGTAGGGGTGACACTGGACCACAAAGTCAGCAGAGGTTCTTCCAGGGCTCAGGACAGGAGGGCGAGGTGGCCAATGTTACCACCAAGGCAGGAAAGGGCTGCTGGCTGGGAACCGGTTGGCCTCCTCCCTGGACCCATTCTGTGACCTTGGCCAAGTTTGTTCCTGGCCCCAAATGCTCTACTTTATAAATGTTTGGAGGTAATCACACAGCATCCAGGCATTGCTGCTGAGACATTCATTCCATCCAGTCAAGTTTGTGCCTTCTGGCATAAGCTGGTTTATCCCCCCCACCCACACACCAGTAAAGCTATCAGGTCTGTAATCAGTTAGATTATGGCTCCTGGAACAGGCTGGAACAATCCAGGAAAAGGTGGTGACGTGACGGGGAGGGAGCTGGGCTAGAGGGGCCTTGGAAATTACTGTGGCCTTGGGGAAAAGCCAGATTGGAGGCATATAATCATAGCAAAAATATTCTAACTCATCTGCTGAAAGGCACAATGCGCAGGCTTGTTGAAAATCACTGTGGCTGCCTGATTTCCAACAAATTGGTCCCAGTGATTTGTGCTTCAGGGAACAGGGAAACCAACTTTAAAATTAATATGAGTGGCACAGAGTCCTCAGCAAGACATACAAGCCCAGACGACAAGCCAAAGTCACGGCTCAGCGACACATCCTCTCCTGCCACTTTGATGTAAGCAGAAGACACCCAAGACAACCTAAACCAACTCAGGGTTTAGAAGCATGATACATTTAGCTTAATAAAAAATAGGTGAAATTCTCACATCTCTCCCTCGTGTTGGCATCTATCAGCAGACACACTCACCAGTCAGTGATGTGTTCCAGGAGACTATTTTGTAGACAGAAAGTGAGCCCATGGAGAGAGAATCACAACTTTGACAATCTTTTGGCCCTGGTAGCTACGAATGCATTTTATCAAGACCTTTGGAAATCAAGGCCGCTTGTTGTTTTGATACGCAGGGCATGACTCCACTTGGGGAGGTGGCAGCTCAGAGCTTCATATTTAGCTTGAAGACCGAGAGTTCTAGAAGCATTAGAATCCCAGCCTTTGGAGGTAAAGTAATACAATTAGGAAGCTCGAGGGCAAGCAAATCCAGTCCATCTCCCATTGCACAAGCCAGCTGATGGCAGCAGGTGGAGGGTCTGCCCGGGGTATCCAGCGTGGCCCTGTTGCAACAATGTGGAAGCGTGTACTGACTGACGTTGAACAATGACATCACTGTGGTTAAGCTGAGGGAGGACTGAAGAAGGGGAAGCATCTAATCAGAGCTTCCCAATGCGTCCGGTTGTACTAGGGATATGCTCAACTGGGGGTAACTAGAAATAATTTCAACAGCAGTCTAAAGCAAACTTCCCCCATGTGCACCCGGGCTGGGCCAAGGCTGAGGCAGCTGGGATTCATTTGCCTGCTGAGTGAGCTGAGCTGGGACTGGGGGATGGCTGCTGTGCAAGGTTGCCAAGCAGGCTGTACTCAATGCCAGGCTGAGTCTGTGTGCAGAAGGGAGCAGCAGGGAACACAGGAGTCAGGAACATTCTTTTTGCCTTTTCTTCTCGAAAGAGGGGTTCACTGCACCTGCTGGACCCCCTGCTGATGTGGCAGCCAGGGACAGATGCTGCAACATGTGAGATCAAGGGTGTCTATTCCTTGAACATCATTTAAAACCATGCCGCAGAGCAATCCAGCTGATCTGTGAGCAAGTCAGTCGCTGGTCAGCTGTTCCGCTTTGCTTTCCCCAGCAGCCTGCAGTTTGGACTTGGTGGATGGTTAATTTTTGGAATTTCTCATTTAATATTGACCACAAGTAAAGAAATCACAGAAAACCACAGCCAAGGCAAAACTGCTGTACAGAGTTGGCTGAAGGTCAATACCTAGATTTTGCCTTGCTTCTTCTTCTTGGCATTTAATATATCTGAATCTCTTTCGTCTTCAAATAAGTCTCCTCATGACACTTCCCTTTGAGTGTATCAGCGATGATGGTGCTCGTGTCACAGCCTGTAACAGCTGTCTCCGGGCCTTGGCTTGCTTGGTTTTCGAGTGCTTGCTTGGGCTCTCGGCCATAGGGAGCCCTAGGCAAGGCGTGAGATAAGTGCTTGGTTTGGGCTGCATAGCCTCGTCAAGTGGAAATTGGAACAAAATGAGTGAACAGGTCCTGCGTGGGTGACCCAGGTCACTGGCAACACCAGAATGGCCAAGGTGTCTGTGTTAGCTACAGTTTCATACAAAAACAGATAGCTTATAAAATAGGCAGTTGGAAAAGGAAAAACAAAAGCCAAGAATTCCAGGCAATCCTGGGAATTAACTTGCTGTGTGCGTTTGGTTTGCACCTGCACATGAGTGGGTTTGTCAAATGATTGTAAACATGAAGTCACTGACAGTCCCGCTGAAGGTCAGGATCATTCTACTTGTCAGAGCTACCACGTGGGGCTAAGGAGTCTCCCATCACAGGATTAGTAATGACGAAGCTTGTTCCCGTGGTGCCTGGCAATGCTCTCTTGGGGCATGCTGTCATCCTGGGCAGGAGGTCAGCCCTGTGGGTCAGGAACCAGCTCTAAGCTGTGGAGCAGAAGTTTGGTGGCCTGTCCGCAAATCCTCCCTTTTCTGCAGCTGCCTGGAGGTCCTGGCAGCCCCCAGATGGGGCCTGTGGTTGGAGTATCAGCACTGCGGCCTACAGCAGAAGATTTCGATTGTTGAGCATCTGGGATCCTCTCAAAGACGTAGCAGAAAGGGGCTGCTGGAGGTGGGGGCAACATCTCCTGCCCGCCCGGGGCTTGGCATGCACCTGAGGAAAGACGGACATGAAACGATGCCAAAGCATGAAGGAGCTCTGTCAAGGCGGGAACTTGAGACAGGGCGGCACAGCTGCAAAGGCACACACAGTGTTATCCAGGGAGGGGTGAGAGAAGACCCCAGGAGCCCAGAGGGGCAGCCCCTGGCTAGGCTTGTTCGTGAGGTGGGGGGCGAGGGGGCTCCGTGCTGAAGTCCACAGCGACCATGTTGGGCAAGGCTGATGGTGAGCTTTAGCAGCTAAACCTTCACCACTGGAGGAGGCTTCACCGCTCTCATAATTTAGGCAGAAAGGCCAAAACAGCAGTGTGATTCACTGCTGAGAGCCAGAGAGGGCCACGGCAATCTGCCTCAGCTCCGAGCTGGCTGTGTGCACTCCCATAGCAGCCAAGATGGGCCGTGACTGTCCTGGTTTAAGAAGAAATCAGTGGGTCTGTGCCTCATGTGAAGGGCATGGCCAGTGGCTTAGAGAGGGCCTTCCCTAAATGTACAACCTCCCAGCTGTGCAAACCCCTGAGTCCTGAGCCTGTGCCATGTCAGGGAGAACCCCATCATGCCAGCCCCGTGGGGCCAACCCCAAAGAGTCAAAACACAATGTCCGTGTCAAGCCCTCATTTGGGCAAAGGCTCTGCCAGGCTGCACTACAAGGCTTTGCTCTGTCACCTTTATTTTCTTCCCAGAAAGCATTTTCCCAGGGCCAACGTGGTGCCTATCTGGCACCCATTTATTTCCCTACGAGATGTAGTCCCCCACTCGCTGCAGTACCTCCGAATGTGACTTTCCATGTAGCACAGACATTGATGGAGATCAGCAGAGATCCCAACACGAGAGGCTGCAGAGACAAATGTCTGAGACCACAAGGGAGAGACACATGGGGATAAGAGGAGGAGGAGGCAACATGGAAATGGACCAGAGGGATGTGGCCAGAAGCCCAGGGATCCCCGCAGGTACCAGGAGCTGGAAGGGCACAGAGCACAGCCCCATTGAAAGCCTTTACTTCCAGACCCAGGCTGCAGCAGGTATTTCCTGCTGTGAGCCACCAGCGGTGGGGTCAGGGTAGGGGACCTGTCATTCTGGACATGTCCCCTGCAGCCTCCCAAGTCCTTCAGTCCTGTCCAGGCCTGGGCAAAAGCTTGCAAACATGTTTATCTGTGACCCTACCTCAAAGCAGAGGCACACAAAGCAAACGCCTATGCGACCGTGGCTAACAGAATGAAGAGTAGTGCCAGGTGCCCTGCTGTCAAACGTGGCAGCCCCACCGAAGGCCTCAGCTGATGATGTGCTCGGCTGCAGGCTGGCAAGATTTGGGCACCTCTGCTCGTTGTTTCTGGACAAGGAAGTTGTACGGCCTTTGATGGAGGGAGGGGACCGAGACGCCCTATGTCCCAACAGCGAGTCATGAGACCCCGTCTGAGGCTTCTGGGTTCAGCAAACAGGGATTTAGCAATTTTCTGCACACACAGAGAAGAGTCACAAAGCACATTAGACAGGAAGCAGAAGCCCTGTGCCCCTGCTGCCCGTTAGTGCAGGGACACAGGGCTGCACAGCGGTGCCACAGGACGTGGCCAGCTCCAAGAAGGGCCATGCGAACGGGAAAGGCCACCTGGGAGACTGGCTTTCCCATGTCTCCTCTGGATTATTTTCATTTTTACATGCCTGCATTATCTAAACGTTTTGAAACACAGTAGTCTAGCAGTAAGACACTCTTGGTTTTCCCACATGTCCAGTGGTTGCCTCCAGGGGGCCTCAGTGATGGCCATCTTCCTTTGATGTCATCGTCCTGGCATGGAGCTTAGCAGGCTGAAATGAGTGCACGGCCTGGTGATTCCTCTCACACTGCCCAGGTACTTTCAGCAAGCTCCCCCACCCCCAGGCTTGCGTTCCCTGAAAGGGCGTGAAGCCTGAATCCTGCTGAAGAGCGGGTCTGTAACAGGACGAGTGTCTGCAGCACCAGATTCCCTACATATTTGGCACGATTAGCACTCTGAGCAGTCACATGTCCAGCCACTCTGGTCCCAGGCATTTGCGTCAGTTCACGTTTGAGGATTATGCTAACAGCGTCAGGTCTCGCAACTGCATCAAGTCTTTTGAAGTCTTCTAACAGAGATTTCACAACCACAGGCAGTCCAGGCAGAACGCTTCCCCACTTGGTTTGCCCGTTACCCCACCCGGCTATAGTGGGCTCAGCACTGAACGTCTGCCTGATACCTTCTCCGCCAGATTTCCTTTGTAAATGCGTCGCGCTGGCACCACCGACTCGGGACAGGCTAGCCAGAAGCACATCCAACCACGTCAATGGAGCAACAGTTAGCAACCGTGTCAGGTGTCTGGGCCCATTTCGATAACGTAAGGTCATGGCTGTCTTGAACTTGGGTGAACAGAAAAGTTTCTGGAAAACTTGGTTTACTTTTCTCACTTGTATGTGTGTGGTGGTGGCAGGGGAGGCAATGAAAGGGCACAACCTTGGGGGAGATTCTGAAAACATTAAGAAGGCAATAATAACTTGTGCAACACACTGGAAGTGTGCATTGTGCTACGTGGCATGGATGCTAGGTGATATGATATGGGCATAAATATTTAGGAGAAATAAGACAAACAAGCAGAGTTTGAGAAAGAAAGAAAGTGGGAGGTGAGATGGATTGCAGCTTAGAACAAATTGGGAAAACTAAGGTTGAACATCCACTGACCTCTTTTCGTGGGATGTTGTAATTGGTCATCAGCTTGCTGTGTCTTGTGTACTTTTCTCTCCAATCCTTTGGAGTGGATTCTGTGGCTCATATCTGTTCCATCAAAGAAGAAACTCACGCTCCAAGAGAACAAGTGATATGCTGACAGCACGGGGCAAAAACAGGACAGAGTGCAACCTCGAAATACTTTCTAGAAGATAACCCCTTGGGCTCGGTGGCGTGGCCTAGTGGCTAAGGTCCTCGCCTTGATCCCATGTGGCTGCTGGTTCTAATCCCGGCAGCTCCACTTCCTCTCTGTCTCTCCTCCTCTCGGTATATCTGACTTTGTAATAAAAATAAAATAAATCTTTAAAAAAAAAAAAAAAAAGAAGATAACCCCTTAACTCCCTGGTCACAACAGGGATGTGAAAGACATGGGTGCAGATTTGCTGCCTGTGTGGTGTAGGCTGAAAAGAATGCTTAGAGTCTCTCAGGACAAAGGTGGGCTCTGGCGTGGGCCTGAATGGTAGGTGACAAAGTCACTTGATCAATGGATTAGGGTCATTGTCTTGGAAAAAGGGGAGACAATTAGGGATGGTTATAAATGTCCCCTAGGGGAAATGTGACAGGGCCCTGGAACTGGCCTGGAGCTGGGCTTGAGATGAGTACTGGCTGGTCAAGCAGGTGGCCACCATCATATGTCTGTGTGCTTTGGGCACACGGAGTATTTAGGGATGCCTAAATGGTTGGGTGGTGCTGGCGCCTGATGTGATTGATATAAGACTTCTGGGAAAGAACAAGTTGAACCCTGACTGTCTTTGGGGCTCAGATCCTTGCAGACTGGGTGGAAACAATAGGTGGGGGAGTGCCAGCCATCAAGGCCGGAGCCTGAAATGGAAGCACTGCCCAGGCGTGAGCCTCGATGTGCGTGGCTGCTGTTTCCCAGTGTCCCAGAGCCTCGGACACGGCTGCCGCCCCATACTCTGTCCTCGCTCAAAGTCTTACCCCTGTCGCTTTTGGCCAGATGCTTCTGCCTCCTCTTTGTGCACAGACTGGAGAACTCAACTCAGGAGTCAGGTGCACAGAACGTACAAAACACCACATCCCAGCAAATAGACAGGAAGCGCAGAAGGTGGTCACAATGGAATATGGAGCCCAGGAGAGCTGCAGAAACGCATGGGTTGCAGGGGGTGGGCTTGCTGCAGGTGTAGGAAGGTGTAAGTTGACAGGGTGAAATACTGAAGGGGCTGCACCTATGAGAATGGGCAGGGAAGACAGGTTATTAAATGCAAGCTGTTCTGACACCCATTTCAGGATTCTCTGGGGTGTGTATGCATATGCCTTGAACCCTAGGTGGGGCTGAATTTATTAAGCAAAAAGAGCATGTCTTTGGAGTAGGATCCCTAACACGAACAAGTACAAGAGTAAACTAGGGTTTTTTTTTTAGCGTCAGTGTTTTAAAAGCTTTAGTTTGGGGAAATGACTAATCACTATATTGATAAAACTTGTTTCTTTGCCCAAATAAAGATCAGTACTTATTTCAAAGCAGAAGGAACTCATAGGGTTGGCTTCAGTATAATTTGTGCTTTGTCAAATTCCAGGTCATGCTCCATACAACACAGAGACAACCCTCAATTTCATTTTCTTTTTGTAAACGCTATTTACTTAGCTGAAAGCTGGAGTAAAAATAAGAACAAGAGAGACATCTCACTCCCCAAGTGCCTCCAACAACCAGAGTTTGGTCAGACCAAAGCCAGAAGCCAGGAACTCCGTTCAGGTCTCCCCATGGGTGGCAGGGACCCAAGCACTTGGGCCATTCTTTGATGCCCACCATCTGCCTTGGCAGGGAGCTGGCAGGGAGGAGAGGGTGGGCACTTCAGTCTAGGAGGCAGGTGCATCATAGCTGCCCCCCTTCTGTAGTTGCAAGTAAGTGCTCTTGGGACTCAGAGCATTTCCTTCTGGGAACCTGCCTAGAAGGAGGCCTCAGCTCAGTTCTGGCATGTGTCAGGAGCCACACTGCTGTTGGGGGGCTGAGGATGGAGCAGGCCTGGGAGATGGGGCTGGATTCAGAGCTCTTTGGGGTCTGACCTGGGTTTCAAGTAAAAAGAATAAGGTAGGCTCTGTAGGGAGAAACTAAGATATCTTAATATAAAGACGATAGAAATGCCGATCCTAAAACTGTAGACAGATAAACTAAGATGATGAAGTTTTCATGAGCAGGCAAAGCCAGCAGGACTCTAAGGATTCCTACTCAGCCAGCATTTACAAAGCTCTGTACAGGCCAGCATGGTCCAGCAGAAATGCCTGGGGTGATGGACACATCTCTCTGCTACAGGGGTGAACAATGTCCAGCCCAGGGGTCCTGAAAGGCCTGCAGAGTCATTTGGTCTGGGCTTGTCAAGGCAGCTATAGGTGGGACTTAAAATTCCATAAGTCTATACAGCAGGCTAATTTTTAAGTTGATGATCTTGTATGGTCCAAGAATGATGTGAATATCCACATGGCCCCTGGCAGACAAAGGGTCCCACCTCTACCCGTCCAGGCCCCGTGTTCTCTGTCTGTACTGGCACACTACAAACATGGCTTGCAAGGAACAGAATTCTCCATTTCGTTGAAAGCCAGACATTTGAGGACCTGGGTAGCCACTGGTGGGATTTCATGGTGGACACAGAGTGGATGCTGATGGCTTGAAGACACAAAGATGAACATAATGAGGATTTTTCCTCTCAAAATGCCTGCAAAGGTTGGGGGAATAAAAGGTATACATACACACAAGCAAAATTTCCCACCAAAGCTGTGTGAAATGTGGTAAAATCTAAAATGCATATGGACGGGAAAGGTCCCAAGGTTGGTGGGCAGGGGCCTTAGGATGGGGCAGCGCTACCAACCCTGAGGAAAGGAGAGACCCTTGGGGAAAGTGGCATTTCAATACGTGGTGGCCATGTGAAGAAGTGGGCAGCACACTGCACCGTGACGCCACCTGAAAAATGCAATCCAGGAAGAGCATCTGCAAGACAAGAAAAGTCCAATTTGAGAGCAGGATGTTTGCCTCAAAAAGACTCAAAAAGCAGAAGCTGTGAAGGAGACGGAAGGAGATGGATGTGTTTGCTTCCAGTTTCAAAACGTTTGTCACCCTGAGACCCTAGACAGTTAAGGGCACAGCCACAGCTGACAAAGGTGGAAGACAGAAATGCACACACTTCCCAAGAGTGCAGTAAGATCAAGCCGCAGGTAGCTCAAGAATTCACAGCTCACACAGCATGAGGCAGGAGCGCAAGTGACAACTGGAGTACAGGTTCACTCTGGCTCCCCAGGGGCATGCCAAGGAGAACAAATATAATGAGGACATCTGTGCCTGCTGCTCACAAAGCCTGCTGGCATGTGTGAGCCCAACGAGAGCAACTGTGGGACGTGGAGACCTCACTGCTGCTGGTGGGATGGGAAGTGGGGCCGCTGCCCTGGGAAGGAAGCAGCCCTGCCACGTCTGGTAAGGCTCAAAATACACACGCTCTGCCATCCAGCTCATCTGCATGAATGAAGGTCCCTTCAATCAGCCATTGCACAAACACCCACGGGAATATGCACAAAAAGTCTGCTGCTACGCATTGTGGGGTGAAAATGCTGTGTAGCACTCACAATGTGTGAACCAGGCCTCCTTCCATCCAGGCTCACGGGACTTACAAATATGCCAACGAGTGGAAAAAGGAAGCGACAGGAAGATGTGTGGAGCATGGAATCCACGTGGTCCCATTTTCAAAGTGCTCCCAACACTACACACTGTTGGTCTACAATATGCACAGTGTAAAAGCATCAAGACCCAGATGAGAAGAACGGAAATAGCTATTCCTGGGCAACTGAGGCCCAGGGCTTCCTAGGCTCCACTCAGTCCTTCCTCCCTCACCATCCCTCCTCCCCCAACTCTGCTCCAGATGCCAAGGGTTGTGCCCATCAGAGGCCCATCCCCCACCCCGCACCAAGTTCCTGACCTCACTCTGAGGACTCAGCCCCATCTCCATAGGAAGGGCTTAGTGGCGGCCTTAGAAAGAGGACAGGAGGCAGGAGAAGGACCTGGAGGGGGAGTGAGGAGACTCCGTTGTGGTCTGCGATGTACTAGGAAGTACTTCACCCTGTCTGACGGTGAGTGGCATTGCTGCATCGCCCTGGTTAGTAAAAGCTGACTCCCACATAGTGCCTAGGTTCCAAGCCTCATTCCAACATGAGCAGCTTGTTATTTAGTTTTATGGGACAGGGGATTCAAGCCCAATGGTCTGAGTTCCCACAAATCCACTCGCGTTCATGTTCAGATGATTTCACCACAAAAAAGGAAGCATTTAAAAATAAATATCTTGGTGACCACGATACACAGGCAAACGATGGCATTCTATGGGGAGGCTCTTAGGTGTGTTTGGGACACTGAGGGAGCCAACGTCCCTAGCCAAGGAAGGCAGGGGCCATGGCTGGGGAAGGCTGACCTGGGACATCGGACCAGGTCTTTCTGGAGCTGCGCAGAGAAAGCTACAATGATCAAATTTCATGAAGAGGAGGACTCCATGTGTCGGGCCTGGAAAGAGTTGAGGATTAGCTGTTCTATGCAGCAGCCCACAAGAGGGCCGCCTGGTGAAGGGCAGCTGGAACAGAGACTGGGACCTTGAAAGGGAGGGTGAAAAATCAGGGGAGAGGAGAAGCGTTGGGGATTTGGCACAGCAGGTAAAGCAGCACTCGTCCATCAGCGCCTGCGTCCATCAGCAGTGCTGGGTTCACGTGCATGCTCCAATTCTGTTTGCTGCTAATACACACCCCAGGAGGCAGCAAGTGATGAAGGTCTTGCCACTCACACAGGCGACCAAACTAAGACCCTGCCTTCCCCCTGGTTGATTTCCCACTGTTGGGCACACTTGGGAAGCAAGTCTGCAGGCGGAAGGTGGTCTGTCTTGCTATTTCTCTATCTTCCAAATAAACAAATGCATGTTAAAAATTCATCTCATTCATTTGAAAAGCAGAGTCACAGAAAGGCAGAGAGGGGAAAAAGGGAGATCTTTATTCTTCTGGCTTCCTCTTCAAGTGGCTGCAAAGGACAGAGCATGACAAGACCGAAGGCAGCAGCCAGAAGCTTCTAGGTCTCCCGTGTGAGGTCAGGAGCCCAAGCACTTGTGGCATCCTCCATTGCTCTCCCAGGTGCATTACCAGGGAGCTGGGTCGGAAGTAGAGCAGCTGGAACACAAACCAGCATGCATAGGGGACGCTGATGTTTCAGATGGTGGCTTTGCTACACCACAATAAACAGATACTCCAGGAAGAACTGAATTTGGAAAACATGATGAGCCATTGGAGGTGTCCCTTCTGGGCTGCACGATGGGAAAATGATTCTCTGTGCAGTCTGGAAGAACAGACGACAGCTGCAGGAGGACCCCACGTGGGCTGGAGAGAGATGGTGAACTTGAATGAGGAAAGGAGAGGACACATCCACATGAGTGGGGGGTCAAGGAGCACCCTTGTATTCCACGGACCCTGACCGAACAACTGCCAGGTGTCACACAGTGTTCTGGCAGGGGCCATGTGAAAACGAAAAAAAATTCCTCCCTTGTGGGAGGACAAAACTTTTCTCCCTTGTGGAACTTGAGTTGTAGTAGTAGGTCTCCAGTAAGATAAGCAAAATGAATAGGTGGAAATATATGAAAAACAAATGAGCAAAAGCATACATACCATGGTGCTTTAAAAAAAATTCATGGACAATGGAATTAAAAAGTTAGTGCAAGAAACTGTGGAAATCCAGGCTTTTCAAAGAGCTGCAGAAATTTCATGAAAAATATGTATTGTAACAAACTATGCATGAATTTAAAATATTTTTGTACCAAAGTAAAGCTGTTTCTTTTTTAAAAAGATTTTTTTATTGAAAAGGCAGATTTACAGAGAAACAGAGAGAAAGATCTTTCTTCCCCAAATGACCGCACCAGCCAGAGCCCAGCTGATCTGAGCCTCCCACGTGGGTGCAGGATCCCAAGGCTTTGGCCACAAGCAGGGAGCCAGATGAGAAGTGGAGCTGGCGGAACACAAACCAGGACTCAAATGGAATTCTGGTGCCTAGAGGTGAAGGATTAGCCTGTTGAGCCATTGCACCAGGTCCAAACTTGTCTTTTAATGCCTCTTAGCAGTATTGTTATTGTTTTAAGTGCGCTCAGATGTTAGGTGGTGGAAAAGGTTTAGGTGCAAGGTAGGAAAGGAGGTGGTGTGAGAGGAAGGTGAGTTTGCACAGGGGAACAGAAGCCTAGGTAGAGGCGTGAGCAGCGACGTCTGCATGGAGACGCTAAGGCAGGGCATGAGGACAAACCGGGTTTGGGGTGGGGGACATTGCATCTGGGGTCCGGCCCAGTCCAAAATACAGACCAGAGTTCAGAGCCAGAGACAGGCAGAAGGAAAGACAACAGAAACCAGCACTCAGTGAGTGGGAACTTGGCCCTGCACCAGCTCAGGTGGTCCTTGCGACACTGTGTCTGCAGCCCTCCGGGACAGTTCTGGGAAGGTCAGCAGCCAAGCAGAGCAGCAAGGTGAAGGCTAGTGCTACACGGTGCACTCTACAGCTGCTGGTTCATTCAGTCCTCAACGGACTCCAAAGTGAAGGCCCAAATGAGCCCTAGTTTACACCGAAGGGAAACGGGTTGGCTCATTTCACTACCCAGGGTCAGGATAGGCCTGCTGGAATCCAGGACTTGCTGGAGAAGGAGGACGGGCTAGCCGGTCCTAAAGGCCTCTAGGGATGAAGATAGCGGGGGATGAGAGCTGGAGGAATTCTCCGAAATGGTGCAGAGCGGGAGGAGATTGAGCCAGGACAGTGGGACGCTCAGTCACAGGCTCTGGCCTGGAAGCAGCGGGGACCCGTTGGGGCAAGGCGTTCTGGCACGGGCTGAGATCCTCCAGGGCTCTGCGCAGTTTGCAAACAACGAAGTGAAAAACAAAGCTTGCACGCAGCCTCCTCGGAGGCACGGGCTGACAGCCAGTTGGAAGGCCTGAGCCAAGGACACCTGGATGTGGTTGTCCTGGAGGTGGCCTGCCTCTCCTCTGCTCTGAGCTTCCACGCCTCTGGGCAAGTCGCTTCACCTTTGTGGGTGGCCCAATCGCTTGTTTGAAAAAGTCGCACAGCCTGAGCCGTGGTGAGACTGAGTGGCAGTAGCCCTGGGGAGGGTCCAAGGCAGGCGGTACTACACACCGCCCCGGGCACGCAAACGCAGGGCAACCAGCTGTCGGGTCTCCCGGGTCCAGCGGCCTGACTGCCCGGGAGACCGCGGAGCCGCCGGGAGTGTTGGAGCGATCCTGCAAGTGTCCCCTGCTGGAGCTCTAGCCGGGCGGATTGAAGGGCAGGCTGCTGGCAGGGGGCGAATGGAGCAGTGCGCTAGGCCCGAGGCTGCGCCTGTCACTTGCTGTCCCGGCCGGGTCTCCCGCGCCAAGGGCGCACAGCCCTGCAGCGCCGGAATCCCGCCGTCCCCTCTCACCCGGACCCAGCCCGCCGGGCTTGCGGCACGGTCCCCTGGGCCTACGTCCCGGGCGGGCGCCCACGGCGGGGGGCGGGGAGCGGGAGGAGCTGCGGCCGCGGGCGTGGCGCCAAAGCAAGTGAGGCGGGTGGCTGGGGGAGGCGGCGGGGTAAAGAGCGGCAGCCAGCAGGGCCCGCGGGTCACTCGGCGGCGGCGGGGCGCGAGTGCGGGCCCAGCGGACCGGATGCACCATGCCCTCCTTCGACGAGGCGCTGCAGAGAGCGGGAGAGTTCGGGCCCTTCCAGCGGCGCGTGTTCCTGCTGCTGTGCCTGACGGGCATCACCTTCGCCTTCCTCTTCGTCGGCGTGGTCTTCCTGGGCAGTCAGCCTGACCACTACTGGTGCCGCGGGCCGAGCGCCGAGGCGCTGGCCGAGCGCTGCGGCTGGAGCCCGGAGGAAGAGTGGAACCGCACGGCGCCCGAGCCCGGCGGCGACGGCCGCTGCCAGCGCTACCTCCTGGAGGCGGCCAACGCCAGCGCCGGCGCCAGCGCCGGCGCGCTCAGCTGCACCGAGCCGCTCGCCGCCTTCCCCAACCGCTCCGCGCCCCTCGTGCCTTGCCGCAGCGGCTGGCGCTACGCCCAGGCTCACTCCACCATCATCAGCGAGGTATGGCGCGCCCGGGAGCCCGGCACGGTGCCCGGCGGGAGAGGGCGGTCGCTGCTCGGCTTTTCCGGCCGCGGCGCAGTCAGAACGTGCGGGAAGCCGAACTCCGAGGGGACCTGAGGGGATCGGGACTGGGAATGGGCTCCGTCTGGGAGACAGGCCAGATTCCTCCCACGTGTGGCTGCGCGTGGGGCGAGGGTGGGGAACCTTACGTTTCCCTGCCAGTGCCCGTAAGTAGCTTCAGATGTCAAGGAAACTTTCAAAGAAACCGAGTTAGAGGTGCTTGGCGCACACCTGTTCCGGAATCCACGCTGCGGGGAGGCCTGAGTGCAGCCTGGCGCAGTGGCAGAAGGTGACCTGGTCTTGCATCTCTGGGGTGAACGCATGGGCAGGTACGATTGTTCGGGGGTCTCGGGGGCGGAGCGAGGGTGGGCAGCAGGGCAAATAACCCTTTTCCCCCTCCGCTGTCCAAATGGTGGTCTGAGCTCAGGCGCAGTGGAAGCACTTTGAGTTAAGCGGTTGTGGCACAAAGACTAAGACCTGAGCGGAGTTGGGAACGTGGAGATGTGGGTGAGAGTTGGACTTCTCTCAAGGCAGCGCATTAAAGAGGGCTCAGAAGGAGAGGCTGTGAGCCTTGCACACGCACTTGCAATTGCCAGGTCCCTACACTCTGCCGGGGCGTTTGGTCCCGGAGTGCCCCCCCACCGCCCCGCACGCGCGCCGGGTGCAGGTGCACTTCTTGCCTCCTGCTGGTCCTATCTTCTGATCTCTGCCCTCTCGCCGGAGCTGTGGTTTGTGTCCCCGTGGGCTGCAGCAAGCCCCTCTTTGACCTCAGAAATTGTTTCTATTGGACGTGGGCGCAGGTGTAACCAGTTTTCGGAAACCTGGGCAGAATCGCAGAGCGGTAGCTCGGTTTCTGAAAAGTGATTTCATGTGCTTGAGGACGTGGGAAACTGAGACTCTTCCTTCTTTGCTGATGGACGTTTTGCAAGCATGTGCTAGGAAGGTGGGGGAAAGCCTGGAGCCCTCAGCTGCCATGGGTGGTGTACTCTAGAGTCTGGTGTCCGTTTGTCTGGACCATGTAGGCTGCAGGTGTTCTGGGAGGCCATGTGTGTGGGATAGGGCCACTGGGGATGGACCTGTGTAGTGTATGGTGTCTCTGAGCTCCATCTGTGGGGAAGGCTGGGTCAGCTTTCTAAATCCTGTGGAGCTTGTCCATAGGGATAGCGGGTGGAGGAGGATGGCATGAAAGATAGTCTCATCTTCCGTGCTTGCCTCTGGGAGGTGGCTGCTTCTGTGTGCACATCCCAGGCAGAACGCACCTGCAGGGTAGACACCTGGGCTATGATGACAGAAGGTACATGCCCTGCTAGGGCAGCGGCAGTCAGGGCCAGCAGTGTGCTGGGCTGTGTCAAGGTGGTCCTGTGGAATCGTGACAGTGACTCTTGTCACATGGTATGGATACCCGTGAGAGGTCAGGAGGCGGGCCCTGGCTGGGTCTGCAGCCGGCTGTGTACCCCGAGGGAATCACTTAGCCTCTTGGGTCTTAGATTTCTCATGGGGTAAGTTTGGTGTTGGATGAAGGCTGTTATAATCCTTAAAATGCCATCAGGGTCATCTCTGAGCTACTGTCCCCAGAACAACCACCCAAACAATCTTCAAGGAAAAGAATATTGAGAATGCACCCCCTAGGCCCCAGACAGGTTTCTGAAGCCAGTGGGGGAGGTTGTCTTTTGGTCCCCAGGAGTTCTGTGCTGCTTCTGGTTGGCCCGGGTCTTGGGTTGCAGTTCTGAGAGGAAAGCTTTCTCTTCCCATGGAGTCAGCAGTCTGGATCGGCACTCTCTCACAGAGTCCTGCAACGCCTCCTCGTTTGCTTGCTCCCGTTCAAATATGACCCAGTCTGTTTTGGTCAGAGTGGGACAGAGTCAGTTCTGTCCTCAGCTAAGACTCTGGTTCCAGTGTGTTTTCCATAGACCTGAGTCTAAAGCACTGATTACACAGTGGGGCTAAAAGAAAGCTTAGGGAGTGGACAGGGAGATCAGATGCTAGGATGCACCCATGTGGCTCTTCTGCATAATCCTTGTAGCATCCAGGGTGAGGGACCACTTTGCTGAACACACTGAAAGTTTGCAATAGTGAGGACCTGGCAGGGTCACCTTTTATGTAGATCCCTGGACTCGAGTCCAGGGATCATGGTTGGAAATTCCCTCTTTGGGATGCTTCTGAGACCTTCGGCCAAGTCCACGAATCATGACATCACTCCCACTTTCTAACCTGTGGGAAACCTGGTTGAACTTGTGGATTTGTTGTGTAACTCTCACGGTCCTCTGGCTGTCGTGACATTTTGTGCCAGTTGTGGTGTCAGGACCCACAATCAGCCAGATGGCAGGTGCACATCCTGTGTCTTGGTTGGCTGGGCAGGATTCTGGTTCTCTTGGCGGGCAAGTCAGAGTCTCCCATGAGCCTCCTCCGCCCTCGCGGAGGCTCGCAACCTAGAACAGCTTCAAGCATGAGTGAAGCCCAAAGACAACGCTGGGAGCAGGGATGTTTCAAGACCGCCTCCTGCTGGTTCCTCATTCTCAAGGCAAGAGAATGGAGGGCTCCATACAGCGCCCCCCTCAGTAAAGGCTTTGCTAACATCTTGTGCTGGTCTGGCTCTCAGATGTCAGTCAGAATAATACATTCTATGAAGCAGAAGGGTGCGACAGAGTGCCTCTCCCCAGCGATGCGTGTACTCACCGCCTGACCAGTGCATCTACAGTGGACGACACCATTTGTACGTGCTCCTCCGATACTGCAGCTGGGAGCAAGAGAGCTTCCATCTGCCCCTAGGAACCTGGTTTCAGGATGCCTCTAGAAATAGAGTGGGTCATTCTTGGTTTTCTTTTTCCACATCTGTTCTTCTTTTCCTTTTAGAAGAAAAGGTCATTTGGAGGGGTGCAGTGACTCTGTTGAAGAGAGCAAGTGCCACTCAGGAGCCTTCTTGGACTCCATCCGGAAGGCCTAGCCCCACCTGCTGCACCCATGCCTGCCCTGCCGCTGGGGATGAGCGGGTGGTGGCACTGTTGGTTGCCAGGGGATGTTAGCCAGGTCCCAGGTGCAGCTGGAGACTCCGATCGTCAGGGGCATGTTTGCACTCTTATTTTGGGAGTGTTTTTATTTCTAATATTTGTGGCTTCACTCTGTTGTTGCCAAATCAACTTGGGGCTGTCAGGCTGGTGGTTTTATTATCACTCTGCGAGGATACAATTGTGGTCTTGTTTTCCATCCTCTTAATTTCTCCTTTTCATTACTCACTCTAAAGTCTGGTGGGATTACTTTCCACGTGCCTTTTCAGACTTGGATTGGATAATGTTCTTCTCTAGCAGAAGTATTTAAAGCTATCAATTTTTTTCCTATAAACTTTGTGGAATGAAGTTTTGAAATGTGTTTTAATTATTTTTTCATTCCCAGTGTTTAAATTGTTAACTCTTGTTTCTTCTTTAACCCATGGTGGTTTGGAGGTTTGTTTTGAATTTTCAAATGTCTGCTCATGCTGTTATCTTTTTCTTGTTGGTTTCCTGTCTCACTGTGATGTAGTCTGAGGACATGGGCTGCTCTGATACTGATCTCTGGATTTTATTGAGACTAAATTTATGGCCTCGTAAGAACTAACTTTTGTTCTCTAAATGCTTGGGAAGAATGTGTGGTCTCCAGATATGGAAAGCAGGGTTTTACAGAGGTGCGATATTTGAAGCTTATCAGCTAGCCTATCAAAATGTTCCAAAATTTAATTCACTTTTTATCTGCTTGGTCCATCAGTAATTTTAAAAAGCATTGAGATTTGCTATCATGTGCCATTGCATGGTTGACCAGTTCTTCCCCAGTTTGCCAGGCTTAAAAATGTATTTGCAACAGGTAATTTTACTGACTGCATCTTCAGTCAAGGGCATACATTGATGATCACGGTGACGTGGACTCTTTGGGAACCCCACGATGCCTTTTGTCTTAGTGTCTGCTTTGCTGCCACTTCTCCCTGTATGCGACTCGAGCTTTCAATGGGTTCATGTCTGTCTGCTTATCTTTGGTTGTCCTTTATGTTGGCACTTCCCATGCTCTCCTAGCTTGTGTGTGTCTCACAGCGGAAGCACCTTGGTTTTGCAGTGTGCTCAGTCTCTTTAAATTCATTGTGAGCACTGCTGTTTTTCTGTCCTGTCCTGTTGTTTGGCGTGTCCTGTCTTGGCTTGTTTCTTCCTTTGCAGTTGCTTCGCAATGCGTCGCTCCCATTCTGCTTCACTCTTGCCTTTGTTGGTTCCTTAATTTCTGTTGTCTTCGTGGTTACTCTTGGGATTCTGACCCCGTTTCCTTAGCAGAGCTTGCCTTTAGACTGCAGCCACCTCCTGAGCAACTGAAATACCTTCAACACGTGGGCCCAGTCACTCCTCTCAAGTCCTGTAACTGCCGAGCAGTCTGTCCTCCTGGGATTGTGGACGGACGCGTGTGGATCACGTCCACCTGCCTTTGTAGCCACACTGTACTAGCTGATCACTCCGTTGGAGAGCTCACCTCCTGCCTTCGAAATTTGTCTTCTCAGTGTTTCCCCGCTGTTTCTCTTACAGGGTGAATGGTCAGTTTTTGTCATGTGTCAGGAACCTTTTTCTGTCAGATGCTGTTTGGATATTTAAAACACTGTGTGCAGGCCATACAAAGTTATCAACTTATGGATGAGCCTGCTTTAGATTTAATTAATTTCAAATCCAGCCTGAGGTTGCTTTCCCAGGACCAAACCCAACATTGTTGTGGTCTTTGATGCAATCCTCGGCTGGACATTCCCCACCCCTGTGGGATGAGTCTATTTCATCATCATTCATGGATTGCCAGAAAAGTAGTTCTCTTTTTTTTTCAAGATTTATTTATTTTTATTGAAAGGCGGATATATAGAGAGAAGGAGAGACAGAGAGGAAGATCTTCCATCCGATGGTTCACTCCCTAAGTGACCGCAACAGCTGCAGCTGAGCCAATCAAAAGCCAGGAACTAGGAGCTTCTTCTCGATCTCCCACGCAGGTGCAGGGTCCCAAGGCTTTGGGCCATCCTCAACTGCTTTCCCAGGCCACAAGCAGGGAGCTGGTGACCATATGGGATCCCAGGCATGCAAGGCGAGGACTTTAACCACTATGCTATCATGTCGGGCCCAAAAATAGTTCTCTTAAAAAAGAAAAAAAAATTACTCATTTTTATTTAAAAGACAGAGTTACAGAGGGAGGAGAGACACACAGAGAGAGAGGTATCTTGTATTTACCTATTGACTCTCCAAATGGTTGCAACAGCCAGGTCTGGACCAAAATCAGGACCAGCTCCAGACCAAAATCAGGAGATTCTTCTGGGTCTCCCAAGGGATCACAGGGTCTCAAGCACTTGAGCCATCCTCTACTGCTTTCCTAGGAGCACTGCCAGGGAGCCGGATTGGAAATGAAACATTCGGGTTTCGAACAGGCATCCACACAAGATGCTGGTGCCACGGGCAGAGGCTTACCATGCTATACCACAGTGCTGGCTCCAGTAATTAATTTTTATTTCTCAAGTTACATTTTTAAAGAAGCCTGGCATTTTTTTTTTTTTAAGAAGAAGCCTGCCCATTTCCCTGGTAGCCTTTTGTTGGCTTGTGTGTTTGGCATGCCATGTTGTGTATCTGGCAACCATGACACCTGCAGCTGTTGATGTTCCAGAGGTGTTGTGTGTTTGGTATTTGGTGACTGTGAGCTCCGGCTCAGGGGTCTTCTGGCTGCAGCAAGAGTGGTTTGTATGTGTCCCTGTGGAGCCGGAGGACACTTTTGGGCTGGCATCTCTGGTTCTTTGACTTCCTGGCTCACTCTTCACCAAGTTATTGTGTCATTGTTTTCATGAGTAGCGTGCGGTTTTCCTAACAGGCAACCAAAGTTGACATTTAGGCTCCATCTTGTTTCCCATTTAGAGTTCTTCAAAGGAACTACACTTTTGTACTGATAGGAAAAACATTTAAAAATTTAAAAGTTTGGGGGCTGGCATCGTGGCACAGTGAGATCCTGTAAGCACTGGTTTGAATCCCAGCGGCACCACTACTGACCGAGCGAGCTCCCTGCTGATGTCCCTGGGAAAGCAGCTGGAGATGGCTCTAGTGCTTGCGTCCTTGCCAGCCACATAGGAGACCCAGATGGAGCTCTGGACCCCTGGCTTGGCCTGGCCCAGCTCCAGCCATTGTGGCCATTTGAAAAGTGAACCAGCAGATGGAACAATACTCCTCCACCCTTCCCATACATGTAACTCTGATTTTCAAGTAAATAAGTCTTATAAAAAATATTTAGATAATTGAGTGGTTGTGTCTCACTGGAAGGAAATCAGGACCCTAGTGAGTAAATCCTCAGCCAGCTGCACATCTGGTCTTGATTTTGGGCACCAAGATGAACAGATGAGCCACACAGCAGCAGTTTTGGAGCCTAGAACCCCAAGAAAATGTGTATGCTAAGGAGCTCCTTTAGTGAATCCCAAGAGCCATGCTGACCCTGGCAGCTCTGCTGGATCTTCAGCAACAGTTTGGTTGAAATTCACTTAATATTTATTATTGGCCAGTGTACAAAGATGAGTAGGAAGTTTTCCTCCAGTGATCTCAAGGCCTGTCTGGGAGGACTGCACTGAATTAGACATGCAGTGGTGGTAGGAGTAGGCATGGCAGGATTGCCTTCTGATGGGATGGAGAGGTGGGCTGGGAAAGGGTGTGTCTTGTTCTTGACCTTGGCCTCGGAAAATGGACAGGTGTTCCTGAGGAGGACAGGAGCATGGAGACGGGCTGTTTGCACTACCCTTGTCTTCACCATCTTTTCCTTGGCAACTGAGAAGGGTCCTCTGGGCCATGACCGGTATCCATCCCCGGGGCCCACTTGTAGACTTTGGACTCCAAAGATGGGGGCTGGGTTCAAGATTCTTGCATCTGACAAGCATCTGGGGCCCCTGCAGGAGGTCCTGGAACCACCTGGGGAGTTGTGCTGGGTGTTTCTCTACGAACAGTGTCATGAGAATGTGCAACCTGATTACAACCAAACACATCCTGCAGGCTGTGTCTGGGTGGAGGGCTCGTCCTGTTAACTCATGGCAGAAATCCTGAATCTTAACTGATGCAAAGCTGAGGTTTATTTCCAGAAAGCTCTGTGCTCTTCAAGGATGCACCATGGAGAGTGAAATCACCTTAGTGTTTGGAAGGAATTTTATGCTACACCACACTGCCTGGAAATCTTGCCCAACCCCAGGGAGGAGATTTGGCCCAAAGCAGGGCCATGTGTCAAGTGGGACATCTGCAGATATTACACGATTGGCTGAATGGTTTGATGCCTGAGTAAAGTGTCTTGGCGTAAGGCATCCTAGCAGAGCGGAAAGAATTTGCACGTCTTTTAGGGTCCGAGAGAGCTGGACCCATGTGCCAGTCCCTTCATCTCTTAGCTTGGAGAACAAATCACAGAACACACCTGAGCTTGCACTGCCTCGTGGTAACAGGTGCTGTAGAGGCTGGCCTGGGATATGCTTGCCAAGGGCTTGCCATTGTGTGGGCCCATCAGTGGGGCTCAAAACAGCTGTGGCTTCCTGAAGCTTCCTGAGCAGGGGAGACGAAGGGAGGGAACAGGGTACCTGTCTAGCAGCCTGGCCCTGGAGCTATGCTTTGATGAACCCTAAGTATAATGAATCACTGATACATTTACTGCACATATAAGCAGGCAAAAATCCCTTGGGCATTCATTTGCCATCCTTCTCTGGGATTTGTCGTGTCTGGCCTCTTCTCTCGTAGCTCAGGTTCCGGTCCATGATGCTACGAAGGAGTCAGGTAACACTGTCAGCCTCAGAACCAGCCAATGGGCTATTTCTTCCCTCTTCTGCTAGTGAGGAACCCAGAAGCACTGGAGGCCAGGAGAGTCCTTAGATTGAAGGGGGTTGGCCCCTGGAAGTCTCAGGAGACCACTGCTTACTCCCTCTGCTTGCCTCATCTCCCCACCACCCATGCCAGCTAGTGACTCCACCTGGAATATGGGAATGAGGATCAGAAATAAACTTTGCATTAAAACTGCTGAGATTTGTGAACTATCTGTTGCAGCTCTCGCTGGTAGCGAGTGCCATGCCCAAGTGTGTCTCATGTGTTTACCCTTGGGCACACAGTTGTAGACGGCAGGTGTGAGGGTAGAAGCCAGTTCCTTTCAGAAAGTCCCCTCCTCCAGCTGATATGCAGGTGCCCATGACCTTGGCCACCCAGAGTCTATCCCATTGGAGGTTCTGTTCTTCCCCTGTCCAGGCTGTGACTTCCCAGGCACTGGTATATGCCCTGCTGTCTCTGAGTGCCACTCTGCTTTGCTTGCAAGGCTCACCTATCCCAGAAAGGCCTCCCCAGCCCTGCCTCTGATCCCTGGGCTCAGCTCGCTTCCTTTCCCCACCCTGTGCACGGCCGCCTCCCTCCTCAGACTGTAAATGACCGGAGGGCAGTACCGGGTCTGCCACACAGCACAGCGCGTGGTAAGCACTGTGATGTGTGGGTAAGAAAGGGCTCAGGTGTTTCACTTTAACTTAAGGCTGTGCCAACCATGACCTGGACTGACATGGTTTACTGCTCCTCTCCAGATGGTCAGCCTCTTAATGACTCTATGCTAAGTCCTCTGTCCCTCTCCCCTTCATGTCCATGCAGCAGGACAAGTCGCCGTGTGGCCGTGAACCTGCAGTTTTCTGCAGCACTGCTCCTCGTGTGCCTCTGGTTGGTGGAGAAGGCCCAGACTCTCCTACCCGTCTCCCTTGGCAGGTCCCTGTCTGCACCTGGGCTCTGCTACCCACGGCATCTGAGCTTAGGGGGAACAGGAGAGATAGCACTGGCTCATTTTTCCGAGCTGACGTCCATTGTCCAGAAGTGGCCTCTCTCAGCTGTCCTGGCTCGGCCCATCTTTGTCGTCAGCAGAGCTGTCTCCAGGGGCGGCTGGGCACAGGCACTGCCTGGCAGGCATGAGGGACACTGAGGGCTGGGCCCTAGCACTTCCAAGGGCCTCCAGAGGCCACAGGGTGGCAGCCAATGGTACCTGCTTTTCCAAAACAGGTCAAACCTTCCCCACGCTCTGCTTGGTTTGTGTTTTTTTAACCCCTAGCCAAGTGAGGAAGTTGGTTTATGTGCGTGAAGGAAAGGCCAGGCTGCTTAGCAGTGCTGGAGGGTTGGAGAGCTGCAGATGGCTGGTGCGCAGCTTGGGCCGGTAAAGGTTTGTCTTGGCCGAGGGCGCGGCTGCAAGACGTGCAGTTACTGTTCTTCTCCCTCTTGGCAATAGAGCCAAGTCCTGCTGGGGCTGGTGTGACACAGCGGACATGGTGAGGCGCGGAGCGTGAGGGCAGACAGGGAGCCCTGCGTCTCAGCTGTGCGGCCTTTGCACCCACACCCCTGCACTGTAGACTTCCACTTTGGGGAAGGCGCAAGGTGGTCGCTTGTTTCCAGCCTTGGCTGGCTGTTGTTGGGGAGGGAGGTCTGAGACTGGCAACATCTGGGGCTGGGTGACGTCTCTCTCCTGCACCCCAGTAAAGCAGGCTGTGGTCAGTTTTCTCTGGGGGCTCCACAGCTGAGTTCATGTTCAGACTCCTATGTCCAGGGTGATCCCCAACTTGGGGTGCACGTTTATGTGGGAATGGAAACGTGTGTCAGGGTGCAGCAAAAGGGAAACACAATGACTTTCATTCCTGACGTCACGGTGGACATTTCTGCTTCCTCAGTCTAGCTCTCCTTCCTGCTTTTGTTTTTTAAAAATATGTATTTATTTATTTATTTTAGAGGCAGAGTTACACACAGAGAGAAGAGGAGAGAGAGAGATCTTCCATCCACTGATTCACCCCCCACATGGCTGCAACAGCCAGAGCTCAGCCAGTCTGAAGCCAGGAGCCAGGAGCTTCTTCTAGGTCTCTCTTGTGAGTGCAGGGGTCCAAGGGCTAGGGCCATCGTCCACTGCTTTTCTGGGTGCATTCACAGGGAGCTGGATAGGACAGCCAGGACTCAAATCAGTGCCCGTGCGGGATGCTGGTGTCAGGCGCTCACTTTACCTGCTACACCTCTGCCCTCTTTGACATCCACTGTGGACCGTTGTGTGAACTGTACCCTGTGGCCTGCTTGTGGAGGCAAGTGTGGGGGCAGTCTGGGTGTTTGTGCTGCTGTGGGGCGTGGCAGGTGCCCTGCGTTTTGACAATGACTTCTAGGACCAGATGGGGGCAGCATGGGAGGTGAAGCGCAACTTCACAAACTACCCATACTCCCACGCTTCAAAAAGCCTTAGCCTTTAGCCGGGCAGTATTTTCCAGTAATCCAAAGATGGCAGCGTGTCTGATGCAGGTAGAGGATGTGCGAGGCGAATGTGATAACCACTACACTACGGAAACGAGGATGTGGCCACTAACTCATACTTGCTTGTGCTAAAACCTAGACATCAATGTGGGAGACCGGTGTGTTACTCCCTAGTTTGTCGTTTCCATTCTCTCTCTCCTCACTGGCAGGATTGTCCAGATTGCTTCTTGGTCTGGGATCGGCTCAGCCACTGTGTACTGGGATGGATCTGAGCTTTCCTTCTGAGTGGGCTTGACACAGCATTTCCAGTGCAGGATGCACTTGTCCATTGAGAGGGCTGCTTTCCTATTCCTTGGGTCATGCGTGCTGAGGGAGAGTGGAGACATGCTTGCTTTCCTTCCTGGTGGATGGGGGTGTCCAGGGCAGAGCCCAGGAAGGCTTGTGTAAGAGCTGGGCGGGGAGAGAGTTCCTGGCTGGAAGGCAGGAGAGGGAGCAGGGTGCCGGCCTGGATCTCAGCATGATGACAAGAGGGACCCGCTATGGTCTTGGAAGGCCTGTGGTTCTGAGGTTTCTGCCCTTGTCGAACTTCCAGAATTAGAGCTGGGTTCTCGGGTGTTAATAAGGCCATGGGCCTTGCAGCCATCCTGGAGAAGCCAGGACCTCCACTACGGGCACAGTAATAGCACAAAGCCATGTCACTTGGAGGTCCGCCAGCCAGGGTGGCTCCGCTTGGCTGCGGCTCATGTCTCTGATGTCGTTTCAGCGAGCATCAATCAGGCCCCTGCGTATGCACAGCCCGGCTCTGATTTCACAACGCTGCAGGGTGAGGAGAGTGGCCCGGGGCAGGGACACTGGGAGCCCTTGCCCCTGGTTGGGGGCCCAGTAGCCGCAGGCTGATGGTAGCAAGGAAGGCAGCATGGATGATTATCAAGGCAGTGCCCAGCGGTGCCCGAGTGGGAAGCATGGTGATTTCTGGGCGGTCTCCAAAGAGTTTCTCAGGGCTCAATCTTGGGGCATCCCGGGACAGTTAGGGACATTTCAGAGTTGTGGTGAGGGCAAAGATGAGCCAGAGACTGATGCAGATTTATGTGGCGTCAGCTTTGTAAAAGTGAGATAAATAGGTGTGTTCCAGTTTCTGGAGCATAACAAGTTGTTCCCAAGGCTGGTGCTGTGGCGTAACAGACTGATCCCCCGCCTGTAATACCAGCGTTCCATATGGAAGCCAGACTCGTCCCAGCTGCTCTGCTTCTGATCCAGCTGTCTGCTAATGGCCTGAGAAAGCAGAGGATGATGGTCCAGGTGCTTGCGACCCTGCACTTGTGTGAGACCTGGAAGAAGGTCCAGGTTTCTGGCTTTGGCCCAGCCCACTCCTCTTTGGGGAGTGAACCAGCAGATGGCAGGTCCCTGTCGCTTCTCTCGGTGATTCTGCTTTTCAAATAAAAATAATAAACCTTAAAAAAAAGTTGCGGTCAGAAATTTTCCCACAGGTTCCTGAGTTGGGGGGCATCTCTGCCCCTTGGGGTTCTTGTGTGACCGACCTGTAGGGGCCTCCTCCTTTCAGTCACCCAGGAACCAACCAAGTTCAACACATCACAAACTGTGATAACGACGTCCTTGTATTGATCAGCTCTTCAGACCATCAGAGAATGACAGTTTCTCATTGCAAGACTTGGTGAAGAAGTGGTCAAAGTTGAGTGCTGAGCTGGCTTGGGGTAGCCTGTCCCTGAGGCCATGGGCACCAAGCTTTCCAGGAGTTGTGAGCACAAGCAGATTGCTCTGTGTGAGGGTTCAGGGCACAGGCTGGTCAGGTGAGTCTGTGATGGGAGGTCACATTTTGTAATGACAGGTGCATGGTGCTTATCATGTTGTCTGACGTGTGCAAAGTGTTAGATAATCAGTGGTAGGTAGCTGATAATGGAAACAGGAAAATGGCTCAGGGGGCAAGTTTAGCTGTCATTTTGGAGCAGATGCAAAGTCCCTGGCCTGGGGACACATATGTTCGGCTTGGCACCGAGGGTGTGGTTGGGGTCCACTTCCTGAGCTTAGCAATAGATTCAGGTGAAGACCCAAGATTGCCCACAGCTCCATTTATTGGTCTGCATTTAAACTTTTCACCATCACTTCTGTCCAGGTGCCTGTGGCAGCTATGTGAGAAGTCCCATCAGAGCATGTGAAGTCCCTTGTCCTTGCTCTGGGACATGGCCTATGGCGCCCCAGGGCTCAGCTGCCTGCTCTGCTTGAGGTTCCTCAACTCAGAAACTCTCAGCACTTTGCAGGAGGGATGCTGGAACAGAGCCTGAAATTGGGGAGGTCCCTGGCTCAGTCCTGAGCTCACTGGGGCCCAGGTGGGAAGCAAGGTGGCATTTGAAGATGTCTTTACTCTTCATTCACACAGAGACACATGTCGTGTTCGATGTTACACCTGCTGCAGTGGGGATGAGTGGTAGCCTTGCTGTCCTGACAGAATATGAGCTCATCCCTGGGTCTCCTACACACCCCTCGTGATGGACATTGGAGCTCTGGCCAACCTTCCCAGCTCTCCCCTACCTGTTCGCCAAGTGGGGTCCTGAGTGTGCACTCCAAGATGCACTGCTCACCTCCTGGAGGTACTCCTTGCTGCTGTGACTGCTCCAGGAGGGAGACATTGGGGACTCAAGGGGCTTGATCAGTGGCTTCCCCGCCGGCAAGTCCCCAGAAGGGCCCGCGAAAGGACATGTCCAGGTGTAAATTCATCTGCAAGCCACAAGCTCTCTGTCCTGTGTGGAGATGCCGGACCATGGTCTTTGTCACCCTGGGTGACTCCTAGCACCTGTGTGTGCCTGTGGGAACTCGAATTGGTCTCGGGTCTGTCTTGCCACCACAGTTGTGGCCATTACCAGAAGGGACCCACTGGGAAAGGGCTCCGAGAGCCAAAGAGAATCCTGGACATGAGCCAATGGTCCTGACAGCAGCGGTGGACCTCTGCCCTGCCCTGCTTACAGAAGACTCCTCACTGTCTTGAGGATAGGACTGCCTTCGACCACCTTGCCTGACCCGTCCTCCAAGGGCTGCTTCCTGCTGTGACACCCCCTGTACCCTTTCTTCTGGGGCTCCCATCATTTCCCCTTGCTCTTTGCTTCCACCTCTTCATCTCATCTTGAGACATTGCCCTGCTCACCTGAGCCAGAACCCGTGCCTGCCACCCACACACTGTAGCTCTAGCTCTTCTCCATCTTTCCACGGAGTAACTATCTATGAAGCCTTTACTCCAGTGCTGGACATTGCACAATAGCTCATTTGATCTCCACCACCATCCTGGGATGTGCAGACAGCCCTGGCCATTTTCCTGGGGTCAGGAAGAAAAGCAAGAACCAAAGAAGCTGCCATGTGTCTTGCTGGTGGTGGCATAGCCGTGAAGGGACACAGCCGTGAAGGGACACAGCCGTGAAAGGACACAGCGCAGCCCCGGGGGAGCTCACCTCTCGCCGTGTCGACTCAGAGCCTGAAAGGTTCTCTGTTCAGATTTCCCCACTGCGCTGCAGGCCTCTTCAAAGCAAGAGCAGCAACATGGGCAACCGTGAGTCCTCTGAGGATGTCACAGATGCCACTGCCATGCCTCCCTTGTCTTGGAGACAGGCTGGTGGAACTCACTGGAGTGCCTTTGCCACTTAATGAGTGGGGTTTGGGAGAGACTTTGAACAGAGCCATGGGGCTGGGACTCTAGCCCCGGGTGCTGACTGGGTGTATAACAGATGAGCCAGAGATGCACACCTTGGCCTTCTGCCCTGGGTGGCATGGGCTGCTCAGGGGGGTGGTAGCCTGGCCCTCATCTGGTGCTGCCAGGGATTACTGTTCCCAGTGACTCAGAGGTGCCCACACAGCTCCACCTGGTGGCCTCCTGCCATGTCCCAGATGCGTTTCCGAGTGAGGACATCTTGTTCACTGGAAACTGCCTCTATTCATGTGTGTCTTCTCACACGCACCAGGAGTCCCTCCAAACACCTGGACAGCACAAGAGGCCCCAAAAGGTGGGGCCTCTAGTTAGACATCTGTGTGACTTGTACCTGTGTTCCAGCTGGGTCAATAAGGCAGACCTGTGTCATGCTGGGGATGGGGAGAAGTGCTTGGCCATATAGGTGATCAAAGCATACTCACACATGCTTGAACAGGTTGCTCGTGCTATCAAGAGACTGTGCCTCCAAAGGAAGGGTGTCCCAGCTGTCCCACCTAGGGAATAATCACGGGGCTGGCAGCCAGTGTGAATACTGGGATTCAGGATAGGGCTCAGATAAGCCAAGGATAAATTGCTTGATGTATCAAGCAATCTGAATCTCTTAACATTGACTCTAACCTTGAAAGTAGCTGTGTGTTCAATAGGGACAGAAAGCCCTGCGCGAGACAGCAAGACAGCATGTCCGGCCTAACAGTTGTTTGCTGAGGAACTGCCTTCATCACCAGAAAATATGGCAAGACTAAACATAATAACTGATCATCTTGAATTTAAAGGTAGGGAAAGAGAGCTTATGTTGTTCAGCAAGAGGAAATCAAGGAAGGAAGGAAGGAAGGAAGGAAGGAAGGAAGGAAGGAAGGAAGGAAGGAAGGAAGGAAGAAAAGAAAGAAAGAAAGAAAGAAAGAAAGAAAGAAAGAAAGAAAGAAAGAAAGAAAGAAAGAAAGAAAAGAGAGAGAAGAAAAAGAAAAGGAAAACAAAAAGACATCCTAACCTTGGGAGTTTGGAGCTGGAAGTAAGTCCCACACCTGAATTAAGGGTGTGCATCAGACAGATTATTTCGTGAAGGTGCCAGAACTTGCAGTTATGCTCAGCCTTGTGGACTTGACCTCCCACAATACCAGAAGATAAAAGCAGTAGACCTTGGTGCTGAGGCTGGATCTTCAGCCTTGAACAAGCACTCAACAATGGCAGCCATTGACCCAGACTTTCCCACAGTGCCTGCATTTGCACAATGATGTTTTATGTCAAGATTGCCCTTGGAGTGCTGTGATAACATTTGTAAACAGAATGCAAGAAAGGTTGTTCCTGGATCCCTCCTGGGATTTCCCACCAGCACCCCTGACCTTTAGCACACCATCTTATTATACCGGTTCAAGGAACAGTTAAAACATATTTCCTGGTCTTTCCAAGTGTTAGCAATTGCATTATTCTGTTCTTCATGATCACTTTCTAATCTTGTTTCATGGAATGCTGTACAATTAGATATTTTTCTTTGCTAAACTTGAGCAGATATTTCATGCAAATAACTTCTTTAAAAATCAGCCAGTATATCAAGATATAAAGGACAGACACAGGTTATAAATTACTTGAGAAAAAATTTTAAATTACGTGTTTATTGCTTTTTCTGTTTTCTTAATGATTTTTTTTGTTAAGAAACAAACAATCTGAAAAACTCTGGGGGCCAATATGATAGAGTAGTAGGCCAATCCTCTGCCTTTAGTGCCAGCATTCCATGTGGGCGCTGGTTTATGTTCTGCTTGTTCTAGTTCCCATCCAGCTCCCTGCTAATGGCCTGGGAAAGCAGCAGAGGATGACCCAAAGCCTTGGCACACTGTCCCCACGTTGGAGACCTGCAAGAAGCTCCTGAATCCTGACTTCGGATTGGTTCAGCACCAGCCAATGTGACCTTTTGGGAGTGAACCAGGCATGGAGGATCTCTTCTGTGTTTCTTCCTCTAACTCTGCCTTTCTTTCTCTCTTTCCTTCCTTCCTTCCTTCCTTCCATCTTTCCTTCCTTCCTAGCCTTGGAAAACCCGGCAATTGTGAACTTTGGGATACTTTTCTGCTAGGGCAGACACAAAAAGGACCACTCTCAGATTTGAATCCATACTAGTATAAGATGCACACATTTTATTTATTAAGACCGTCATCCTATCATTGTCTTGGTGACAAAATATAGGATAATTGCGGATCCGGCATCCATGTTCCTATTTGTCATCAGCTAGGAAGAGCGGAGCAGCCGTGATTATTCTGGTAAAAAATGTTCCACAAGCAGCCAGTCACTCTGAAACAGTGGCTACCAGATGTGAAAAGGGAGCTTGCTGTGGGAGTACGTGTGAAGAAGAGGTTTGCCCTACCAGAGCACAGACGGTCAGGCCAAGTTGGTGAGGGTAGTGTGGAAGTGGGAGCAAGAACAGACAAGGGAATCAACATGGAAATGGGCCAGGCCCCTCAGAGACATATCCCAGCACAGGGGAACAGCGTGGTATATGATCCAGGAGGTCGCAGAAGGCAGGTGAATGGCTAGAAAATATTACTGGTCCTGAGGAAAACATGACTCACTGGTTAGAATAATGGAAACTCCTTACCCCATGTATAGAGCTGAGCTCAAGACAGATCAAGGGCTGAAACGTCAAAGGGCAAGGAAGTTCAAGAACACAGAGACCTATGAAGAGGCCCAACAAAGACGTTTTAAATTTGAAAGTACAAATTATAGGCCCCAAACTAATGATCTAGAGTATATCAAGTTAGATCCGTCATAACGACAGATAGCAGCCACATGGCAGGAGTGCTTCCTTTGTGTCTGACCCCGTGCTGGTCATGCTGTACCTGCTCGCCGGCCAGCTTACCCGGCAGGCCAGGCTGTGCCGTCTCCCCATCGTCAGAGCATGGAAAGAGGGTACAAAGAGGTTCAGAAACATGCCCCAAGACTGGGCTTGCAGGATGTATGATGTGTGCCTCTCCAAGAGCTTAACTGGAATAATAAAGCTTAACTTTGCTCTTGGGAGCAAAGCATACCGCCCAGTTTCCATGAGAGGAATCCCAGGCCAATAGAGATGTGGGTGACTGGGGCACTTACCACTTCTCATTCCTCATTAGCTTCCTATCTGCTGAGTTCAGAAAGGCCCTGAGACGTCACTTACTGTGAACCTGTGGCGTAGGCCCATGTTTAAATATAGAGGGTGCACACTCCTTATCCCCTTGGCACAGTTGACCCATGCTGTCCCAGGAACCATTTGGATAGTGATGCTGAGTGGACAGACGAAGGCTGCTGTGTCCTCACCCGAGGCCCATTGATACACACGTAGCCAGCCTCCCCTGAACACACAGCACTGGAAATGTCTCCCAGTCCATCACAGAGTCTAAAGCAGAATCTAATGATGCGATCATTAAGTTCAGTAATTGTATCCCCTGATTTTTTTTTTTTTTTTGTTATGCTCTTGGCTACAGAATTTCAGGGGCTCTTTTTGTCTTCCCTGATTGGGAAGATGGGCAGAGGTGCCTTTCAGAACCTTCTGGAAGCCAGGTTCTGGACATCTCAGGCTTGGACCAACTTGCTGTCTTCCTGCTCAGCCTTTTTCCTTCCGTGGTCTTTCTTTGGCAGGGGGGCAGAGATCTTGGGGTTGGGACTGTTCCTATTGGACTGTCCTAGAACTCAGGGGCACGGATGAGCCAGGGAACAGTGTCGCTGATCAGGCTAACAGGGAACAGAAGTGGATGGAGAGGGGAACCCCACGCACCCTGTAGGTAGCTGCTACTCAGCTCACCACATCAGTCAGCCCCAACAGAGCTAGACCTGAGGCGAGCTAGCCTTGGAAGCAGGGAGGTGCTTGAGCCTCTGCTATGGCACTGGTGATTTGTTGGCTTCTGTCAGTCATTCCCTCAAGCTGACCAAGGTGGCCCTGCACCCAGACAGCCACAAGCCACACCAGCATTTGTTGTCTTGTCTTTCTGTTGGTAGCCGATCTTACTGGAGCGAAATAAAGTCTCCTTGGGGTTTTGACTTACATTCAGCTGCTGGTCAGAGACGGTGAGCGTTTCTTCACATACCTATTGGCTGTTTTTGTTTTGCTTTAAGAAATGTGCCTGGGTCTACTGCCCGTGGTATGGGATGATTTAGGGTTTCGGCTGCCGTGTTGTTTGAGCTCCTTGCATATTGTGGTTAGTACTGGTTGTCAGATGGGTAGCTTACACACCCATGCTCCTGTTCCGTGCATCGATGCTGCGCTCCTTAGCTGTGCACAAGTTTTGTAGTTTGACGAAAGCTCACTGGCCTGTTGTTGTTTTCGGATTCCTGAGAGGACACTTTAGTTACTGCCCATCCTACTTCCTCCTGAACTCAAAAAGACAATGGAAGTGTCCACGTGGGCGGAGGTGCCACGCTGCCTTAGCACGAAGGTGGTCCCAGGTCCCACACTGACCAATAGAATGGATGAAGATTGGTAACAGTGCCTGCTGCTCTGTTGCTACACCGGCAGGACTTCTGAGAAACAAGTCATGGGAGCAAGAGTTACAGCAATGACGTGAGACTGGTTTTCAGTGAAGGAGGGTCTCTTTCAGTGAAGTCAACAGAGAGGGGTTATCGAGTCCTCTGGTTGGTAAAGGTCTCTCACAGGAAACAGTTCCTTGATTGCCGGTGGAGCAGAAGGATTCAGCGCAGAAGGTGAGCGGTTCAGAGGGGAGAGGCTGGGTACCGAGGGCGCACATCCCTGCCACCAGGGTCTCCCATGTAGAGACTGTTGTAAGATGACAAGAGAGCTCCACCCTCCCAAAGAGAATCACAAAACAAAATGTGCCTAAACCTGCCCTGGCCTCTTTTAACTGAATTGAAGTGCCATGTCTTTATTTAGTAGGAGTTAAGATTTTAATCTGACCTGGGAGCTGCTTAATAGCTACAGTCTTTTAAATGCTTTCCTGGTTGGTTGTGTTACACTTTGCTTGGTCTTGTTTATATTGCTTCATATCAGTGATTTTAAAAATCATGTAGCGTGTATTTGCTTGACTCACGAATCATGAGCTTATCTATGGAAGATAATAAACCATTTGGGTTATTCTGATTACATCCAGTTTTCAGGCTCAGAAACATAATATCTAGATCTGCTGCAGCAATTTGAAACAGCGTCTTTAGCAAACAGCTTTATGGCAGACATTGCTACCATTTTCCCACTGTGCTAGCTGTGCAAGGAGAAGGATAGGCTTTGGGGACGCAGGGGACCCCTGTGGCTTGCCATGCAGGCGCCACCATCACAGGTTCCTGTTTCACTGTCCCACTTATTTCGAGGATCCCTGATACATCTCCAGTTTCCCATCTGACCTGTGCCGCCCTATTTCTGGTGAAACCAACCAAGCAGGTGTGAAGACGGGGACGCACCTGGCTGCATTTCCCTCTACTGCGCCTGCGGACTTAGGGGAACCATGAACCAGGCGTTTGGGGCAGGGCTGCAGGAAGTATTAGCAAACTGATTTCAGGTTCACCGCCCTATGGTTTCTTTCTCCAACGTCACTATGATTTCCCCGTGTTCGCTTGCAAAGGAGATGCTGTTAGAGATGCTCCGACCCAGGTTTCCACTTGCTTTTTATTTTCTTGGTAGCACTTCATCTACAAATAACCCACAGCACAGAGGATGATAATTAATTCTGGAATGTGTGTGTCTGTTAGCCTTCCTACCGGGCCATTAGCATCTCAAAAAAGCAAGTAAATATTGCTGTTGTGGCTTGCTAATCTTTGCTGTCTATTATGAAAATGTTCAGTTCATTTCTTAGTCATGAAACAGTGTCTGGGTTTGCTTCTGCATGGGGCTGTCATTCTAGCAACTTCAGGGCTATGTGCTCATGCTCGGTATTGGCTACTTTCTAATATTTTTGTCCCATCTTGGAATCCCTAACTTAACAACATAAGATATGAATTTCTTTGCACATGAGTGTTTTTAAAATATTGCTTAGGAATTTATGGAAAACGTCAATAATCTGTGTTTCGTGCTGGATCACATGAACATTGCAATTCAGAATTTCACGTACTATTGCTGGGTAACAGCAACTTAAAGCAACCCGTTTCTCGCATTCATGGGTTCTGTGGTTTGGACTTCGGAGCAGGCCTGATCAGCATTGCTTGTGTCAGGCTCCCAAAGGCTCAGCTGGGGCTTCCTCACCACGTGCCTGCACAGATGCCTCTCACAGGAGCCCAAAGCCCATGGGGGGTGTTTGCCCACAGACAGGAGCTGCTGTGACTTCCATGGCCGTCCTCAGAAGTGACGGTATGTCATGCCCGCTGCTGTCCGTCAGTTCCAGGATGGCGGCACACCTGCCCAGGGTTCTAGAAAGGGAGACTGAGGTTCCACTCGTGCTGGGAGCATGGCAAGTACTGCAGCAGTGTGCCTGGGACCTGCAGCCCTGTCCAACCATGTCCCCGTTCTCAGGGACACCCACCTGTGAGGCAGGCTTCCGGCCAGGTTTTATAGTTTCCCTCTGCAGGTGGGCATCTGTGTGACTTGTTTTGCTGGTGTGGTGTCCCCATCTTCCTGAAAATTACCCACAGAGAGTTCTTGAAATTAACTGTTAGAATCAGGCATGTTAGGCACCAATGCTGTAGTGTAGTGAATGAAGCCTCTACCTGCAGCAGTCCAATTGGGCACCAGTTCCTGTCCCAGCTGCTCTACTTCAGATCTGGCCATCTGCTAATGGACTGAGGAAACAGCAGAAGACAGTCCCAGTGCTTGGGCCCCTGACACCCAAGTGGAAGACTCCAAAGAAGCTCCTGGCCCCTGGCTTTCTCCTAGCCCGGCTCTGGCCACTGCAGCCTTCTGAGGAGTAAGACAAAAGATGGAAGCTCACTGACTCATCCTTATTCTCTGTAACTCTCTTAAACAAATAAATCTTCAAAAAGACATAAGCAGCAGAGATTTAAATGCTTTTGTGCTATTATTTACCTAGCTGGCATCGGGAGGACGTGGCCACCTTAGTAAAGTGTATGCATTTGACCTCATTTATGACACCCTCTGCTTTCTAGTGTTTTCTCACCATGACTAATAAATAATCATCTCTTGGTTCATGTGACACTAGACAATCAGTGTGTTCACACCAATTTCTTCAGTTGAGGCGTCTTGCAAAGTGTGAGAATCTTAGCACCTGAGTACATCTTTTGAGTGATTTGAGATGTGGGCTGGCAGATGCTCTGTACGCTGTGGGAGCTGCTGAGCCGCTGGCAGGCTGGGTGGACCCTGTGGGTGACACTGAGGTGCTCCCTCCCTGTCCTGCACGTGGCTGCTTTCCCCGCACTCTCTGGTACGCTGCTGCTTCTCTGTGCTTGCGAAGACGCAGTGTCTACAGAGCCTGGTCTAATGGCCGCCTCCTGCTGCCTCCGTGTCTCAGCCCTCTGGGTCTCAGACATGTGAACGCTTTATGCTTTGTGGTCCGTACACTGCATCACGAGTGCTCGGCTGGAAGCTTCTCTGCTACCAGAACCCAATCTCCATCCCTCTCCATGCCCTACTTGTCTCCCCTCAGAGCAAAACACTCAGGCCTTTGAATGAAGGAATGGCTAAAAAACAACAGCGACAAAGACACACTGCCTTTGCACTGTGCTGAGCCAGCAAATGCTACTTGCTGGTGTGGAGAAGGCAGGCTTTGGAAGCTCCTCTCGAGTTTGAGCGATGTCTCGGCAGACAGACATCCTCCCTGCTCTCCCAAAGTCATCCCAGGTGTGGGGAAAGAAACCACTGGGAGGTGTCATCCTAGGCTCTGCCTCCTCAGCAGCACGCACTGGGCCCTGGGGACCACTCTGCTTTTTGGTTTGGGGCAGGTAGAGATGAAGAGGAGTTGTGACAGAGGCGAGACCTATGTGGGAGGTTGTTCAGGCCTTTCCTATGCAGGCTGCCACCCTTTGCTTCAAGCTTTAAGTTCTCAGAGGAAGCGAATGGGCATCTGTTGCCAGTGGTGGCTAAATCTGCAGGGATGGGGTTGGGTGCCTGTTTCTCAGAGGGACAACATGGGTGGGGGGTGCCAATTATAGGTTGCATCTGCTGCTTTCCCACGTGGGAGGGTGGGGGTGCCTCAAGAACTGCTGCATGGCTACCAGAAACTTCGGTGGCAGCATCTCTTTCCCAAACTTTCCGAACCAGGCCTGCTGCCTTCGTCCCTGCATCTCCTGAAGGACGCAGAGTGGATCAGGGGCCTTACACAGTACCAGATCCTACCACAGCAAACACAGTCTGCACCCTGCCTTTCTGAAATGCCTCAGAGGATCCAACAAACCCAGTGGCCCTAGCTGTGGTCTGTTCTCCTGTTGTCTAGCATAAGTCTGAGAAAAGGGCACTTCCACTGCCAAGAGGACTTGTTCTAGAAGCGTCTTCTCTTCTTTGCAAAGCAAGCCTACTTATAACATCAAGATGCCTGTGTAACTCTTATACTCAAAAGCTTTTCTTTCCCCATCCCAGTAACTGATTTTAAACACAGTGTGAGGCTGCCTGAGTGGTTCTCAAAGGGAGTGGTCACCGAACTGGCACAATACTAATGTTTTCTTTTGCTTTATCCAAGTTGCAGGCAATTTTAGACCAAGCTTGAATCATTGTTTGATCAGATGCTGATATGATGGAAGTAGCTTACCTACTAAAAGGGAACTGCTTCATGAAGTCTTGTGTATTTAAAGAACAGAGACAAAAATGTTGCTTTTTTTTTTTAAAGAGTCTCAAACTTAAAGTGTTGGAGGTATTTCTAGCCTTCTACGTTTGCCTAAGTAAGATTGTCTAAGGATGGTTCCTTGAGGTTGCCTCCATGGAGAAGGTCTGTTTCAGCCATTTGGAAATGTGTGTTTCCATGGTTGTTGCTGTAGGTGCAGATGGGGCGAGGGGGTCAGGCAAGCTCTGGCTTTGAAGGGCGTGGACGCCCAGGCAGAAGGCTGAGCTCTGTCCCCTTCACACGGGCCACTTCCCACCAGCCTCTGCTCTCCCAGGTCTCTGCCTTCTTGTCCATGGGCTGAGGATAGCAGTCAACCTCCACGGTTGGTTTCTGGGAAGACTGAATGAGTCGTGGTTGTGAAGCAGGCTGCGTTGTTGACTGATGGCCTCAGTAGCAGCTATTGCTACTGGTTTCTGGTCCCTTAGCAAATCAGAATGGTGGCCCTGGGTGCTGGGTTGGCTTTGCTCTAGATCTGACAAGATCCATGGCATCCCAGGGGCGGGCAACACCAGGCCTGTTCTCTCACACATTCCACACACATTGTGGAGGTGATGGGCATTGGAAATTGGGTCTCCCATGTCTGGAACAATTCTTGCTCTTCGAGTCACGTGATTGTGTCTTCCACAGTCCTCAGGGTGAAGTCCTAGTCTTGAGGTCCATTTAGACTTCCCTGGAGCTCTCCACCCTGTAGCCTTGCCAAAACATCTCCTAAGATTAAGCATTTCTCCAATCTCTTTTCCCGATTCCGGTTCATTGGAAATGTGATGGAAAGAAGCCTATCATCAAATCCCACTGACTCTTTCTCTCAAATGTAAGCCCTCAAAAGTGCAAAAAGTAAAAATGGGTGCAAGCCATGCAAAGAGGATGGGGCCTATTTAGCAAAGCTTGGGAAGTGGGAGTAGTTTGTCTGAATCAAGTCGTGGTCCAGCCTCGTGGTGATTTGTCCATTTATTCCGTCAGTAGTTTCTGCTTTCGTTGGTGGTTTACTCCATGTTACAATTCTCTTCTAAAACATTTCACTGTATGTTTGCTTGTCTTCTGCTAAAATAGCCATCGTTTTGGCAGTGTGAGTGGCCCAGCGTTTGCCTCTAACACTCCCCTCATATCTACAGTCTCCGAAAATAGGCCAGGAAATCATCAGTCCTTATTGCTCCCTGATTTCATGGCTGAACAAAGGCTCAGAAGCTTCTAGAATGATGTGTTCAAGTTTAAAAAAAAAGTGGCAGTAGGGTGGGAGTGTTCGAATAGTGACAGTCGTTAAAATGAGATAGTAGCAAAACCCTGACATCTGGAGGGAGGTTTTCTGCTGGAGTAGGCAATGCCCACAAGGGGCTGATGTTGGTGTTTCATCAACGTGGCCAGCCTTGCCCTGCGGTTGTGTTCATGATATAACACGTGGCTCTGGCAAGCTTTGAAAAGTGTGTGTGTTACTGCGTGTTCCAAGGGGATTGTGAAAGTCTGGCCACTGTGGTTTCCAAGTGGAGAAAATGTGACCAATGGCTCCTGGTCTCCAGCTGAGCATGTCAGTAATTCACACGGCAAGTCCCGGATACCTTGAGCCTCGGCCCTCGGAGCCATCACTGAGGTTCTGCACGCTAAGTGGCTGCCAAGTTCTGACTCAGCTTCCTGCCCACAGCAGGGATCGGTATACTCACTGGTGGGGTTTTTCAAGAGGGGCTTTCATCAGTTTCACTCTATACTGCCCTGTAGTCTCTCAGCTGGGACCTCCTTCCAGTGGGTGACAAGGGGTCTTAGAACTAGAGCTGCCGAATGTCACGCTGTCTGTATTGCAGGAAGACTTCTGGTGGCAAAAAAAGCCTCAGATGCTGTTTCCAAAATGCCAACTACATGTGATGGAGCCGCGTCATGCATCCGCCAAGAGCTTGAGTCTCTTTCATTTGATAGGTTCATTTTCCCCAACCGAAGAAGAACCGTAAAAGGCAGTTAAACCTTGTACTGGTTCTTGCTTATTTTAAATTGTAACATTGTTTCTTAAGATAAACTACTAAGTGTTTTGTTTTGCCCCTTTGGGTTTAGAGTTTCCAAATGCTCCCTCGTTTCTCTGGCCATTGTGTGGGGTTGCAGACACAAAACAGTCCCTGCACAGCAGTGCGGGCAGAGCCAGAGTGCGGGGACCTGGGTCCAGGACCCAGCTGTCATCTGCTCTGATTTACAGGCTGGTCCACACACCGCATAAATCCTGTCTAAAGGGAAGGTGCTGAGTAGCCCTCCGTTTGCATTTTTCTTATCAGTTAGTAGAGTTCTTTGTTTACCTGGATCACCATGTGGGCAGTTTTTGGAACTCTGTCCTAGGAAGGAACACAAGCATTATAGGAAGAAGCTCGTGTGGGTGTAACGAGATTCAGGTTAATCCAGGCAGAACTCAGGTCATATCCTCTGTTAGAAACAGTTGTAAAGCAAACAAAAGGGTCTCTACAGTATGAACTCCATGTGTTTATTTAGGAGGTCTGGGTGAGTGTTTTATTAATTATTCTGCCTGTTGTCAAATCATGATGTATAATTTTTTCTTTTTATGTTTTTAAAAATTGCAGGAAAAATCTAAAAGGACCGGAATAATTCCACTAAGAAGACAATGTAGTGTTTGCACCTAGTGCATTCATTTGGCCTGCTTCAACTTGACTGTTTTTCAAAATTCTTACAGATTTAGTCTCTCACTTAACTTCTGTGTTTCTGTTGTAGTAATTGGGCTGGTAGGAAGGGAAGCCACATTACCGCTGTTGGGGGGAGGTTCTTACTGCAGGAAAACTGGGGAGGTGGGCTGCAGTGGGTGTCCTGGAGCTGAGGACCACTGAGACCAAATACCTCGAAGAGAAGCAATGAAGTTATGTTGGAATAGGAAGCAGAGAAGCTTCCAGCAAAGGGGGGGGGGGGCTGATGAGAGCCTCCAGCCGCAGCGAGCTAGGGGGATGTGTGTGTTGGTAAAGGACTGCAGTGGCTGTACCTGAGCTGTTGGAAAGCAGTGGCCACTTTTAAAGGAGTACTTTCCAACTTGTCAAAACCTGACTTTTGGAAGCATCCACCATCACAGCTGAACTTTCTGCCCTGGTTTTGCTTAGTGTGGCTGTGCCGGCCAGCAGCTGTGGGATGGAGTCGGTCTGGCCTGCTTCTGGCCCAGGCTCCCTCACTGTGACCTGGTCTCTGAAACCTGGGCTTGTGCCTTGAGTCTGATGTGTTACTCAACTCCAGCCTCGGGGGCCATGCCCAGTGTACTACTGCTAGGGAATCCTGGCATGGCTGGTGGGAGCGGTCACGAGGGATCTACCCAGCCCTCAGCTGCAGCCTCAGGCCTTGACCTCTGCTCTCTGCGCTGGCCTCTTTCCCAGGAGGCTGAGGTCGAGGTCGGGTGCTGGTGTGTGTGGTCGGTTGGTCTGGGCTGTTTTCCCTATGACTTTCTGCGAGTGAGGTTCTTTCAGGGTTGTCTCTTCAGGAGTCCTTTGCCCTTTATTCTAATCATTCCATCTCTTCATAGCTGGGATTCCCTGGGACACAGATACAGGCAGAGCTAGGGGAGAGTTTGGAGGGGAGAGTTGGGGGGAATACAGAAGACACACATGGTTCCCCGGAGTTGCGCTGGTTTGGAGCACGAGGTGAGGGAAGGACACTGCCCAGCCACGTTGAGCTGCCAGGCTCTGGAGTCAAGGCCCCTGTGCTCCAGGAGGGGCAGAGGCCGGCAAGAGCTCCCAGGCACTTTACCCCGAAAGCGTTTGTTGCCTTTTGCCTTGGAGTGCCTCGTGGGACTGAATCTGTACAGAGGATGGACAGCGAGCTGTTCATCTGTCATGGTCTGCCAGCGCCTTCCTGCCTCCAGTCTACAGGCAAATGGCACACACCTGGCTGCCTCTTGTGTCCATCAGGGTTGCCAGATCCCTGCCCCATTCATGGGGTGAATCCAGTCCAGCGGTGGGCACCTCCAGCTAATGGTTTAGTGGAGACTGGGCAGCTGCCAGGGGCAGGTGCAGCCAGAACAACCTCTAAATTGGCTGTGTATGAGATTCACAGCTGCTGTGATATTCGGTTACCGCGCATAATTCTAACGCGAAGCAGTGGGGAAAAAGCCGCTCTTTTACATACTCCGCTGTTCGTGGTCATCGCTGCTGTTTTTACTGAGTGTGAGGTCGTGTATTTACGCTGGTCTGTGTGTGACTTCGGGCTCAGCACTTGACCCTATGTTCACTCAGCAGCATCCTGAGCCCAGTTTTTTGTCCCTCCTTCCATGAGGGATGAAACAGGCAGTTAGGGAGACTGAGAGAGGGCTGGTGCCGAGCCTGACGCCTCGTCCTGGAAGTTCGCACGGCAGAGGAAGCTCTGGCGACATTCCCAGTTATTTAGAGAAACTAGACACGTTGTGAGATGAGGAACCACGTGCTTCTGTTGCCAAGGGGCGAGAGGGCCTCTACAGAGAGGCCTCAGAGAGTCAATGGTGAGGTGTTATTCTGCCAGGTGGAGTGTACTCAGCACTTCCCTTTCCCAGCAGGAGGCAGGAAGACAAAGCATCTGTCTGTCCCGTTTCTGAGCTTGTTTGCTGAGCCAGCCACCCATGCTTGGAGAGCAACTTTCTACATTCGTCCCACAGGGTGCCCTGTCCTGGGCACTCGGGGAGGATTCAAGGGATTTACTCTGTCTGCTCTGGGGCTGTCTCCACGCAACCTTCTAGACTCTTCCTCTGCCGTCCTGAGCGTCACCATTCCCTCTCCTGGAGAATTTTTCACCCCTCCCGTTTCCTTTCCCATCCCTGGCCCCACATGCCCTTCCCCAGCAAAGGTGGGGTGGGGTAAGTAGCTCCCCATCTTCCAGCTTGAGCTTTGCAAACCTCAGGGCCATAGCAGAACCAGTTTGGTGGCCTTGGGCCTGTGCCCTGCCTCTCCTCAATTCCCTCTTTTCTGTTTTACTTCTGCCTCAGTTGAACTCACTTTTGCAGGACCTGATCACCACCTCCATCTCCGTCACAGACCGGCCGCTCCACCCCACTGCTGCCAGTGAAGCCCTCCTCCACTCAGGCTCAGCTCCACACGGTTTAGATCTCGATTGTTCCACATGTGCTTGCCAGAAACTGGCATCAGCTCCCAGAGCTCCTTCTGGAGGCAGAAGCGAGATGGCACCCATCACTGGGATTTCACCCAGCCTCAACTGTCATGGTGCCAGGCACCTCGTGTTTATCCTACCTATAGACACACAATGGGTGGCTTTGTACCTGCAGCTTACCTGTGGTCCATACCTACAAGGGATGTGTAAGCTTCTTGATGTTAAGTGGATTTGGCAAATGAGGCTACCAGATCATATGAAAGATAGTTCACTAAAACTGGAATTAATAGTAACATCCACGAAAAGTCAATACAATCATTTTCTTAATTATTATTGTAGTTTTTGATCCTGTTGAGATTGTGTTATGGTGCCTTATTGATTTAAAATGGAAGCTGCCCCATGGAGACTGGCCTGCCATTGTTCTGGCCAGTGACAAATGTAGCCAGGGCCACAGCACACAGCACACCTGTAGTCATACCTAACATGGCAGTGACGTTTTTTATTGTGGTTGAAAAGGTTCCCGGCTCCTGACTTCAAGCTAAACTCTGATAAGGAATAGTCTCATTTACAACTTCTACTCCCAGTGTGCTCTCACCTGCTACAACAGAACACCAGATGCTGGGACTTATCAAGAGGCCTATTTCCATCACAGTTTGGGGGGTTGAATATCCAAAACCAGGTGGCCCAATCTCTCTGGTCTCCTGGTGGATGGCATTGTGATGGCAGGAGCAGGTGTGGAGAGATGGTGGGATGGGACAGGAAGCCCAAGCAGTGTGGCAGCCAGGCTCACTGTCTGTGACAACTCACTCCCATGGGCCCTGAACTAACGATCGGTGAGGAACACATGGATTTCTTACACACGTGTACCACCAAAGCCCAACTGCCTCCCACTGGGCCCCACCACCTCAGTGTCATCACCCTGGGGACCAGTCTTCCAACGCAGCAGCTTTGGCACAAATGCCATGGAAACTAACAAGCAGCTTCTTGGAAAAATGAAACAGGGTGCCTAGAAGCTCCAGGCAGACCTCAGAGATGTTCTTGCTCCCTGTGTGATCAAACGTGATGAGGTCCTCGCATCTTCAGATTGCTCCTGCAAGAGCTGGTTAATGACAGACTGACTGACACACGGCAGGCCAGGGTTCATTCCCTGTGGCGTCAGGAGCAAGCCGACACCCAACCTGCGGAGTTTCCAAGTCATTGACACACTTGCATGACTTGAGCCTTACTTCCCGTCGCTGACCTTTGTGTGATGGTGATATACTTTCGCTCTAGTTTTAAGGATGATTTAGAAACCGTATTTTTAAAAGTAAAGCACTCCTCAAATGCCCACAGCAGCTGGCGATGAGCAGAGCCAATGCTGGTGACTGGGAACACAGCCTCAGTTTCTGCCATGGGTGGTGGGCACCCAACTACTTGGGCCATCCCTGTTGCCTCCAGGGTCTGCATCACCAGGGAGTGGAGGAGATAGGAGCTCGAGCTGGGTTTCAAAGTCAAGTGTGCCAGTATGGAGCTTGGGAGTTTCAACTGGCATCTTAGCTGCCAGGCGAAGTACCCACCCTAGAAACTGCAACCTTCACTTTTATGAGTATCTAATAATAACGTGCCTAGTATTTTGCCACAGAACGTCTGTTTGGATTTTAACAACCTGGAGAAGCTGAGAACCACCCTGAGTTGGAAACGCTTCTAGAAGATCTAATTTGGCTCAGCATTGTTCGTGCTCTCTGCAGAATGAAGCAATGCAGTCCTTTTGGCATCGGATGAGCAATTATTTGAGTCTTTTATCAGACTGACTTTCTGCTCATGCCAAGGGGAGTGATGCTCTTTGTATAAAAGTGACTTTGAAGATTAATAAATAACAGAATGAGAACACGTGGATTTATGAGTTTAACAGTTTTATGTTTTGCATGTGTATACTTCAAAAAAACACTTGGGAATGTCTAACTTCTGCATAGATTCTGTCCTGAGAAGATGTGAGCTTTCTTTGATTTAGGCCAGTGAACTTTCAGTGACCCACAAGGACCTCCTATCAACAATAGGTGGATCGGAGGTCCCTCTAGATGCTGTGACAAGCGTCCAGGCCTCTGTGTTTGCCCATGAGTATCACAGATGTAGTGTTAGTTGACTGCTCTTTCACACAGCAGACAGCCACAGGCCCCGACTGTGTGAGCGACAGTCCATGGCACAATGACAGTCTTGAGTACTTGCGTTTTCAGTGTTCCTTGTACTGGAAACTGTGTGTGTGTGTGTGTGTGTGTGTGTGTGTGTGTGTGTAGACAGATCACTTGCTTTTTTGGCACTTCTGTACGCTGGCAGGATCGCAGTCCTGCATATAGAAACCAGGCTAGGTATTTAAGCAGAAAGGCATGTAAAAAAGGGATCTGAGTTTGAGCTGTTTCAGAAGCGCTAGGGAAAAGGCAAGGAAGAAACCAGGAAGGGCAGTTTTGCTGGTCAGCCTCTGTCCTACTGAGCAGCCATAACAAAGCCTGCTGCACCTGGTGGGGGTCCTGCCCCCTGCCTCCACACAGCTGAACAGTGGGTACCAGCCTGGCTAACCCTGGTCGCCACTGACAACCCCTGCCGCTGCTGGGATTAGAGCTGGAGCTGCTGCCAAGGCAGAGAAGGATCCTAACTACCTGCCTTCTACATTCTGATCCTGCACTACCTGCTGGCAAAGGGTTCTGGGAAATGTATTTTCCTCACTGCTGGCCGGAGGGTATAGAAACCCGAGCAGGGCAGACATCAGGCCTGGGTGTGACCATGATGGAGCTTTAGAAAGTCAGCCATCACAGTGCATTAGCCATGTGGACGTTTATTCTTATTTATCTTTAACTTGATATCCAGTATTTTTAAAAGTCGGACTATTCTTTTGTGGGAGATGACAATGCTTATTCACTTGATATTAAAGAATTTGGTGGGGAGGGAGCATTTTATTGATTCCATTCAAAGGCAGCTGACCAAATTCCTTCAAAGGGTCTGCCATGGTCCGTGAATCCCTCGTGGCCCAGCCAGCTGGGAGAAGGAGAGTTGGCTGGAGTGAATCGGCCTGTGTGGGTTTGTCTGTTTGATGCTGGCAGATGCACCTCTCCAGCAGCGCTCGTGTTTTCTCAGCTGGTGACTTGGTGTGTTTGCTTCCTGCGATTCCATCCTACATCACACTAGTCACATTCTTTCCTGGTTTGATCCCAGTGGGAAATTATTGCAGGTTCACTTAGGATAAAATTGTCATGCCTTGAGAAACAAAAACAGGAGATGAAGGCCCAGCGATCAGGACTATGACAACATAAATGTTGTCTACTTACTTTCCAAACCTGAACTCATCTTCCCCCTAGTTTGTCAGGGCCGGTTTCTATCGCTCTGAACTTTTCTCCCGGCTCAGGGAGGTGGAGGTGATTGTCTACAGAACTGAGAAATTGGTTTGGTAAATAAGTGTGGCAGTTTGCTTCTGGATACATATTGAAGAACCCACCGAACAACTGCTGTTTCCGCAACAGGAAGTCCCTCTGCTTGCCGCCGTCTGACGCGGTGGTCTTCCAGCTGGAGCAGCACATGCTTGGAAGGTCTGCGAAGACACACCAGTGCTGGAGGGATGCTTCTTAGAGAAGCGGTTAGCAGAGTCCTACGTTCGTCCTCATCCCAAGAGCCACCCTCTAATGAGGACAGAGAGCCCTTTCCAAACCTGTCCTGCTGCGAATGTGTAAAATGAGGAACTCCTTGTTGCATTGATTACAGGTTTTAAAACCAAACCATGGGAAAATTTGAACTATTGGCTTTGGTTTTTAAAAAATGACAAAAAAAGAAATTGGTTAATAATTCAATGACTTGTGTTAAGTACGGTGGTTTCCATTTCTTCTCTCATGCCAAGATCTTTCAGGCCTTCGCCAGTGTGTTGGTAATAGGAAAATAAATACATTGTGATGATAGATCTTGGTCAAGTTCAGCACTCGGAGAAGAGCCCCAGGAATGGAGCAGCATTACTGTGACAACACTCTGTCCATGTCCATTCCTTTACTGATACGATGTTTCTTGGACTGCAAATTTGAAACCATTAAAAACAGGCATAGCATGAACATTTAGTCCTAATTGGCTCTAACAGTAAATAAATTTATGAAGAGATTACACAATCTCAGTGGGAACACCAGCTTCATTTCTGGAAATGCATTGCCAACAACATTTTTATTCCTGAGAAACTGCTATTCCTCATGATTTGTTATGTAGTTTTTGATGCAGCCTAAAAGTAATAATGATTATAAATCAATCAGAAAATTTATCTAACAGTTATAGACTGTTGTCCCAGCAAATATCTGAAACGTACATGTCATCTTATACACATAACGTATAGTACAGAGAAGCAAGGTGAAATAACCAATTGAAAACATTTTCTACTTGAAGTATATCACACTAAGATGAAAGTAGGTGGGAATGAGAATAACAAAGAGTAAAAGATTGGTATCGAGTCATGCAGGCAGAGGATGGAATGTGCCCTGTGACTGTGACATGACCCACCCAATGATGTAATATTAACAGATATTTGCAGTGTACCATAAATTACATCCTTTATACTTACTTAAAGTGACAAAGAAAACATTACATCTGAGTGTAAAATGTCTGTTACATAGCTTCAAAATTCAGTGAAACAGTGTTTGAGCAAAACATGTAAACATCCTTGATCAGTATGATGTTTGAGGTACACATCCCACACCTCCATGTGTGTTTTCTTCTTTTTCCCAGTTTGACCTGGTGTGTGACAATGCGTGGATGCTGGATCTCACCCAAGCCATCCTCAACCTTGGCTTTCTGGCTGGAGCATTCACCTTAGGCTACGCAGCAGACAGGTGGGTATGGAAATGGCAACCCTCTTATGCCACTCCAATACTACGCGTGCATGCACAGAGAGAATATTTCATGTCAGCTAGGAGAAAAGTATGCGTGTTAAATTCAGAAAAATAATTCATAACATTTGCACTTACTTGATCTCACCTTAGTACTCCTTGAGCTGTATGAAGAAGCTGAGTTGTTCGCAGTGGATCTGGAAGGACTTGAGTGGGCACGCAGACTCATGAAGCAGTGACAGGGCTGTTGTTGGACAGATGGGATTTGCTGGATGATGTGCACCAAGCCCAGGTGATCCTGTGATAACTCACTGGCGGTGGGTTGACGACTTTAGTTGCTAAACCCAGCCCACAGCACATTTTTCCCACTTTATTCAGTTCTACAGCTTTATGATGCTGTAAAAATGGGTTTTTCCAAAAACCAAAGAATTTTACCTCTTTTATATTCATAAATGTAACCAGCCAGTGGCGAAGCACGGTAGTGTGTAAGTTTAAGACCGTTGGGCTTTCTACTTGAGTACCTTGCTTCTGATTCCATTGCTGGTTATTGACTTCCTGTTTAATTCAGTTCCTTTGTCCCAGTTCTAATCATGAAAATATTTTATTAGGTTTTGTTTATTCTGCATTTTCCACCCTCACAATCAGGAGAACCAGCTGCATAGTAAAGGAACTAAGGCTGGGAGGACTTCCTCCTCCTCCTAGTCCTCGGCAGGCACCACAGATGCCTCTGCAGTGACCGAGTCAGCCCTGGGCCGAGGGCCAAGTGGGGGTCGTTCAGTCTGGTGCTGAGGCTATTTCTCAGCTGCTTCTCGCCTCCATCTGTAATTGACATCCTGGAAGGAAGGGTAGAAGACAACGGAGCAAGCCATGCTTCTAGGGGATGGGACCGGAAGGGGAGAGCGCAAATTTCACATCCCACGTTTGGACTTCTGCATGTAAGGAGCCTGAAAGACACCACTCAGTCCTCAGGACAAGCCGAGAGCTGAACACGGAGAAAAGCCACCACTCTCCTCACCTGAGATCTGTCAGAGAAGTGGCCTCACAGGGCAACCTGCTGTCCCTGTGATTGAGAGGAAGACAGCTCAATGCGAGAGACACAGATGCTGCCATGGGTCCTGGTGCTGGGGCAGGAAAGCCGCAACTGCCACTGATGGGTTGCTGGGGCCTCCGTGACCAAGCCCGAGACATGACCCTGGGAGAGGAGCCACGTTGCTGTGATTTTTAAAAAAATATTTATTTGAAAATTTTGGGGGGTAGAAAGGAAGGCAAAGTTGCATAGAGGAAGGAGAGAGAGAGATCTTTCATTTGATTCACTCCCTAAATGGCCTCAATGACCACAGCTGGCCCAATCTGAAGCCAGGAACCAGGAGCTTCTTCCAGATCTCCCAGATGGGCCATCTGCCACTGCTTCCCCAGGTACGGTAACAGGGAGCTGCATTGAGAGTGGAGCAGCCGGGACTCTATATGGTGCCCATATGGGATGCCGACACTGCACTGGCCCCAGAATTTTTGTTTAAACCTTCAGGAGCTCTATCAGGTATCCATAGAGCATATCAAGAAAAATCCCCTCATGCTTCCATCCAGAGGAGGAGGTGGGAGGGGAAGGAGCTGTGTTCTTTGTACTTCACGAGGCCTGGCCTCAGGAGAAACCCTTCAAAAGCCAGAGCCTGACTTGGCATCTACATGGACCTCCAGCTCCTGTCAGGGCAGACTCCCCTGCGGGACAGAAGACCAAGAAGCCCTGGCGTGTTCACATTGCGGAGGGCCAGGCTTCTGGGAGGGCAGAGCCTCAATCACTGGACCCTGGAGTGCTTCCCCTGACCACAGGTCACTCCGTCTCCCTGAAGGCCCCTTCCCAAGGTTCCTCTTATGAAGAGTGTCCTGTCTGCCTGCCTGCATGAGGTAAAGGTGATTAGGCCTACTGACAGGCAGAAGCACCGTTTGAAGAGAGATAGCAAACATCAGTCCCAGACTCAAGCATGGAGATGGTGTTGGAATTACCGAGTTGGAAATCTGAGATGACTGTGGTTGGCTGGTTAAGAGCCCCCAGGGACAGACAGTTGGGCAAAATAAGCAGAAATCGCAGAAATGAGGAAATCCTAAGAAGGAGCAGGAACCCAAAGGACATGCTAGAATAATAAAAAAAATACAATAGAAATGAAGAATGTGGTTAATGGGTTCCCTGGGAGGCTGGACGTGAATGGGGAAAGCGTCTCTGGGCTTGACATCTCAGAAGAAGCGTTCAAGCCCAGAAAGCAAAAGAAGACTGACATTAAAAAAAAAAAGGTAGAAGAATGTCCAGTGATGGCAGTGGGGCCACCAAAGGTGTGTGTCGGAGTATAATGGAGCTCCAACCGCGGATGGAAACCATGACTGAGAATCCCCACAAATCACGCCAGACACCAAAACCCAGAGAATACCAAGCAAGGCAAATGCCAAAATAAATAAATAAATAAATAAATAAATAAATAAATAAATAAAAGTGTACCTAGGCAAACTACAGAAGGTCAAAGATTTAAAACCTTTAAAGAAGGCAGGGAAGAAAAATTAACCCACAGTGATAGAGCAACGATAAAAAATACACCGGACTTTGCCTCAGAAACTGTTCAAGTCAGAAAAGATGGGTGTGAAATAGTTAAAATTCAGATGGTTGGGGAGGAATCCTTGCAAGAATGTTCACTCTCAAATTATCTTTCGAAAGTGTAATATTCTCCTAGACAAACAAAATGGAGAGACTTTGCTCCCGGTAGACCTGCCTTGTAGGCCAAGTGGAAAGACCTGCTTCGGAAGATGGAGGGTGGTGAAGGCCAGGGCAGAGCAGCGGGGGGAGAATACGTGGAGCTAAAATAAACAGCGTTTTGTTTTTCTCACTCCTAAATGACCTAGTAGGTGACTGTTTCCTTCAGACAATCATAGCAAGGGTGTATTTCATTCCATATGCTTCCATATATGGCATTGTATATGCATGCCTATATGTGCTGTGATATGTGAGACTAACATTAGTAATCATGCCAGCGGAAGGAGGAGAAATTTGGAGAAGAGAACCATGATATCATGAGAAAGAAGAAAAAGATGAAAGCATACAAATTCTCAACTAAAACAAACAAAAAAGGCAGAAGAAATGTGGAAGTTAAAAAGGGAACAAAGACAGACAGATATTGTAGAAGGTAGGCCCAGCATTGTGGTACAGTGGAATAAACCACTGCCTGTAAGGTCACAATCCCATGTGAGTCCTGCTTAGTGTCCCAGCCACTCCATTTCCAATCCAGCTGCCTGCTCCTGCACCTGGGCAAGCTGTGGAAGATGGCCTGGATGTTGAGTCCTTACCGCTCACAGCGCTCACAGGGGAGACCCGGATGGAGTTCCAGGCTCCTGGCTTCAGCCTGGCTGTTGAGTGACCCAGTGGGATGAAAGAGCTCTCATTCGTTGTTTCTCTCTCCCTATTTTTCAAATGAACACAGTGAATCTTACAAAAAGATAATAAAGAAACACTCTGGATAACTCTATGGCCACAAGTTTGATAACCTAAAGAAACAGACCAATTTCTTAAAACACTCGTGCAAGAAAGAATAGACTATATGAATAGACCTGTCACTGTGGGTAAATTGAATGGACAATTCACCAAAGAGATACAGGTAGTAACTAAGCATATGAAACAGTGTTCCAAATGCGTATTGAAGCAACCCAGTAGATGACACATTCTGGAATGCTGACACCAGCAAAGCCCAGGAGGGCATCCTCATCGCTGACGTTCCTGCAGAACGGTGCAGCCACTTGGGAAGTCTGTTTCTCAGTGTCTTAGAATACTTAGTATTATCTTGTCCTGCCATCCCACAGTTACACTCCCTGGTGTGGAGAAACTGAAAACTTGCATTCACCCGGAGTATACACATGAAGGTGTTTGGCAGCTGTATTCATACCTGCCAAAATGTGGGAGCAAGCAGTATGTCCTTCAGTAGGATGTAACATTCATGATGATGAAATGTCATCCTGTACTGTAAGAGAAGGGAGCGATGGCCGTGAGGAGGTAGGGAGGAACCCTTCCTGCACATTGCTAAGTGAGAAAAACCATCCTGGAAGGACTGTACACTGTGTGATTCCAACTCTGTGACAACCTGCAAGGCAAGCTCATGGAGACACAGCAAATACAGTGGTTGGGGGTAACAGTGATGCTGAAACTGCTCTGCGTGAAAATAATGGTGCACCGGCCTCAGGACGTGTGTCCCTGTCCAGGGTGAGGGAACCCCATTAGGTCGTGGCCTATCAATGCAGGCAAAGAGCTTCTCTGGTAGTGGACGTTGATGATGGAAAACTGTGTGTAGGAACTGTCTATATTTCCTGTTCAAAGTTTGCTGCTGACTGAGAAGTTCTCTAAAACATAAAGCCACTGAAATCTACGTAAGCAAAGGCTGGTCCCACCTCAGCTTTGTTGACTCAAGTGGGAACTTCTGTGCAAGATTTCCAAGATTTTCATAGACTTTCTTAGATGTCACTGACAAGAAATTACACCAGTCAGCAACCTGATAACATGGTGTGAAGTATTTCTGTGCTCCTAAATCTGTGTTAGGAAATGCATGAGATTTGTTCACTTTGTATAAATAAAATAATTACAATATTAAAAATGGAAATTAATGAGGAGTAGGGATCTGAGGAGGGGGGAAGGGAAATCCCAGAGCCTATGGAACTGTATCAGGAAATAACAAAATAGTATTTTTTAATTATACAAATATATTAAGAGAAGAAAAATGTGGTAACCATGACATTGATGCAATCAAACCAGACTCAGAATACTGTGCATAATATCACTTAATAACAATTATGATCATAGTGATAGATGAATAATGAAAATAATAGAAAATCTTTGTGTAAATAATGATACAAAAATCAACACACTATGGGTGGTACATTTTAGAGTGTAGAAGGGAGTTTCACATAGCATGTCATTCGGGCCTCTCCACTGTTTCTCTTTGGAAACTGTATAGAAAGAAAACTTAAGTTTTTGAGAGCCTGGGAATTGGTCCAAGGTCATGTTCGGTACGTGCTTGAGCCAAGCTTCAGAGAGGACACCTAGCTATCATGCATCGTTGCTGCTTCATTCTACCCCTTTCTCGGTAACACTCCAAGCACAAAATGTTAGAGAATGTCACTTCTACAGTACCAGGAGACTACGTTAAACAGCAGGTATTGAATAGAGGGCCATCTTTCGGATAAGAGAAGTCATAGAGGATGTATTCTGTGCTTTATGTTTTAAATTTTTGTCATTTCAGAAATGCATGTTTTATTTGCCCTGGTTTGCCCATACACCAAAGCTAAGCTTTTCAGCAATACTTAATTTTTTAAAGATTTATTTTATTGTTTATTGAAAATGCAGAATTAGAGGAAGAATATGAGAGAGAGACAGACAAACATCTTCCATCTGCTGGTTCATTTCCCATATGGCCACAATGCCTGGGGCTAGATGAGGCTGAAGCCAGGAGCCTGGAACTCCATCCCGATGTGTCCCACATGGGTCACAGGGGCCCAAGCATGTGGGCCATCTTCTGCTGTTTTCTTAGGCACATTAGCAGGGAGCAGGATTGGAAGTGGAGCAGCTGGGACACCACCCAATGCTCCCATAGAAGATGTAAGTGTCATAGGCTATTAATCGTGACTGCAATATGCAGGCCCCAACAATCCTTTATGGTAATAAAATCACAGAGGACACATTTTCTAGGAACCATTTTCCCGCCACATGCTGAAGCAAATGTTTAAAGTAACCTTTTTCTCTAAAAGGTACGGTAGAAGAGTCACTTACTTAGTATCCTGTTTCGGCGTTGGCATCACTGGTGTAGTGGTGGCGTTTGCCCCGAACTTTTCTGTGTTTGTGGTCTTCCGCTTCCTGCAAGGCGTGTTTGGAAAGGGGACGTGGATGACTTGCTACGTGATTGGTAAGACTTCTTTACAGCTTTGTCTTCTTTGAGAGCCAGGCATGGGTGACTCAAAGGTGCTGGCTGCCAGCCTTTCCCTGTGCCCCTCGGCAGGTCCCCAAGCCAGGCGCCCATGCAGCTCCGGCAGTCCTGCCTGCAGCTATGAAAACTAGGCAGGGTGTGTGCTGCGGTAGAGCCTTGAATGCCTCATGACTTTGGAAACCAAATAGGAGAGTGTCGTAAGACAGTTTTGAGCTTTCCCATTTTAGTTATTGTGTTTTCTAGCTTTGCTTTATTATCAAGAAATTTTGTTAACATTTCAATAGCTCCTTGGAGCAATACTTTTTTGAAAATGTTTTTAAAAATTATGTGAAAAGCAGAATGATAGAGCGGGAGAGAGAGAGAGAAAGGCCTATCTTCCATCTACTAGTTTACTCTCCAAATGGCCGTAATGTCTCAGGCCGGATCTCACATGGGGGTCAAGGATCCCAGTGTTTGGGCCACCACCTGCTGCCTTTCCTGGATGTGTTAGCAGGGAGCTGGATCAGCTGCGGAGCAGCCGGGACTTCTCAGAGCTGGGATGCTGTGTGACGGGCAGCGGACACTGGTCTGAAACAATATTTTCTTTTCTTTCTGTCTCTCTGTCTCTCTCTTTTGACCTACAGGACAAGAATTTTATTTTGATAATCTTTATTAGCACAGGATCATCCTCATGGATCTTACTTCCTGGCCTTTTAACCAAATTTCTAAGGCAAATACCACACTCCCTATGGCCTTAGCCACTTTTTAAAACAAAGAAAAAACTACTTGGAAAGTGCTGTCTTGGCAGTTTTACTACCGAGTGGCTCTGGATGAACTCCTCCTATGAGCCGTCAAGGTGTCTGATTGCAGGGACATCTCCATTCTGCCTCACAAGTTGGTTCCTGAGTGGGGGAATAAACACAGCGGGCTGACCCCGACAACTCAGGGTTAGGTAAGAAACTTCCCAACAGTGCACGTGGGAACAAGACAAGGATATATCTTCAGGATTCCTGGGCCTCTCAGCTAGCAGACAACACTCACACAGGAGCTCCCAGGCACAGCAAGACAGGCTCTCAGGGCGGAAGCCATGCTAAACACCATCACCTACCTTACAGAGCATGAGTAAATCAGTGGCTCTAATTGGGCGAAAGCATGTAAGACTGCATTTCAAGGAAATAGTTCATTCTGAATCTATTTTAGTAAATCACACACGTGAAAATGTGTATGTGTGTGTCCTCTGCATGTCGTTTTAAAAACATTTTAAGCATCTTTGATTAAGATAGCCATATGGCAATCAGAAAGCTTAGACAAACTGATAATCCTGTACCATTGACCAAGAAAAGAGAACTCAGAACTTCGTGAATAAGTATAACACAGATAGGTGTGACATGCTGGAAAAATCTGCCTTTATTGTATAAAAGTAACAAAAATATTTAGTATGTTCAGGGTGATTATTTTTCCATTACAAGAAAGGCTTAAACAACTGTTATTTTGACGATCGAATTCTAGTTGACTTTTTGTATAACTGGGGTTGAAGGTTGAATAAAATTATTAGCCAGCCAAACTGAGAGGTAACTTGAGCTGAGCACTTTCTGTTCTTCATTGAATTTTCTTTTTTTTTTTCCATTGAATTTTCAACAAGCAGTGCACTCAGTGCTTTGATGTCAACAGTAACCTAACAGATACACAAGTTCACACCATACATACTTACTAGAATGGACTGCGGGTGGATAACATTGATCCTTAATGCTAAAAACATCAACTGGAGGAGGAAATAGCCCTAGTTATTTTATTCTATTAATCAAACATTTTCCCAGAAAAAGGATATTATGAAGAAAAATGGGATGTATATCTGAATATTTTGCAATCTCTAATCCTGTAAGAATTGTTAGAAAATTTTAAAAAATTTTTAAATTATCTCTAGTGAGAACAAATTCAAAGTCTCATAGCTGGGTTCCTCCTTGCCCAAGAAATGGTTAAACAAATCTGTTCTGTTGTTTTGTGAAATACTCTGCAAATTCCAAGTCACAGGAAGTATGCAAAGTAGAATGATATTAAAGGTGCTAATGGATGGAACATTTCAATAATTCCAATTTTTGCCACCTTGACTAGGCACTATACATTAACTATGTCAACATAATAGAAATGGCACAGTCAATGAGGACACGGTCCACATTTTATTTACATTTTAAAACTAACTTTAATCTCAAAATTATATACTCATATACCTATTTTCTGTTGACTTAAACTAAATGCACTTAAACTAAATTCCTGGTTTGTTAAACAAAGACTATAAGCAAATATTTATCAGGTCTGTTACATGTAACACGTAGGAACAACTTTTAAAAGAAATTCATCAACTCCTTCCCAATTTTTTTATTATAAATACAGATACCAAAACAATCCTGAACACATTTTTATGCTACTAGTACTCAGCACCCACACCGCTTCAAAATTTAGCACAGTTTGTGTCAATATTCACTGTACCTGCTACTTAAGCAATTTCAACTGCACCTCTTTCACTAAGCGAGATGGAGACGGCATGTCATTGCCGCCTGTCTTTCCTGGGGGTTTTGCTTTCCAGAAACGTCGGTTTCCACTGCCATTTGACACGCCTCACCATGCTTGCATCTTGTTAACCCGAATCCTATTTGGAGCACTCCAGGTGTATGTTTAAATGACGATGCCTCAACAAGAGAAAGAAAAACTAAGCCACTTTTTCCCTCCTTTTACCTGAAAGCATATTGGTGTAGATAAATTAAGTATATTCTTACAAATATCCTGGTCATGTATACCAGCTGGAATTCTTTACTGAATGTGTGGATATTTTGCATTGTGATATTTAATCAAGACATTAATATGAGCAGAAGGCTGTTGATTTAAGACAAGTTTGAAATCCAGTAAAATTACTTGTACGTTTGTCTTTCTGGTGGCTGTGGAAGCTTCATATTTTCCTTGGACATCATTAGACGTCTTAGCTCCTGAAGTGCAGCTTTAATGTTATATGAATTTTTCTCTGTGCATCCACCATTTTACTGAAACTATTTATCCCATTCACATTAATTTTTCTTGCCAATCTACTGATGGAGAAGTGTATTTAGGTCCATATTCTATTTTTAGGCTACATATCCTGCTCTCATCATTTGTTCTTGGTGGCCCAGTAATCATGCCTGCCCACCTTGTAAGCGTCATATCTCTGTCATCTAGGAGGTCCTGCTAGCTGGACCGTCACCTACTTCTTTCTGTCCTTCTGCAAGTTCTTCCAACAAGCGAAAATGACAAGGAACCTTAACTCCCGAGGAGGCCGCCATCTTCTCCTGCACCTGATACCCTGAAAAGACATTTTCGCAGTGTAGTGTACGCTGTGCTCTGGTTTGGGAAGACTTTCCTGCATTCTTTAAGCATCTTTAGCCCTCTTCTTACCATGTGAGTGGAGAGCTTTTTGCCCCAGGAGAAGTTGATCTTTGAGCCTTTGCCCTCTTCCACCACTAGAAAGGTCCACCTCCCTTTACTTTTTTTTTTAAGATTTATTCTTATTAAATCAAAAAAAGCAGATATACAGAGAGAAGAAAATAAAGATGGAGAAACATCTTCCGTCTGCTGGCTCACGCCCCAAGTGGCCACAATGGCTGGAACTGAGGAGATCTGAAGCTAGGAGCTTCTTCTGGGTCTCCCATGAGGGTGCAGGTTCCCAGCATCTTGGGCCATCCTTGACTGCATTCCCAGCCCTCAAGCAGGGAGCTGGACAGGAAATGGAACAACCAGGACACAAACCAGTGCCCATATGGGGTCCTGGTGGAAGCAAGGTGAGAATTCATCCACTATGCTGTGGCACCCATCCTTGTACTCTGCTTGTGTTTGGTAAAGCCCAGGCTGCCTCTTTGGCCTGTCTCCTTCCAAGGAGCAGTCGCCTACTCTAAGTCCTGGTGGGCTCCTGACTAGGGAAGTGGGAACATTTAATCCCTGATGATTGCTTCAGCTCTTTGGGCTTCCACGCTCTGCTGTTAGCTGATGTAAGCCCCAATCACTGTCCACATGGGAGAAATCAGGAAGGTTGTCCTGTGGGTGGGGTAAGAGCGGCCAGTGCTGAGGGGGTTACCATCACAGGCTGGAGCAGAAGGGATAGGCCAGCCACGTAAAGGCTCTCAGAGGACCCAAGTTTCGGTGAATTTTCCAGACTGTGATCTTGGGGGTGACTGTAAGGCAGGTCCCCCCCAGGAGCAAGAACAGTAAAAATGAATTACTTACTGGGAAGCAGCAGAAGAGGAAAGAATTCCAGGAAGGAAATATCACAACTGAGAAGTCCAACACATGGGGAGAACTGACATTCAAAAGAAGCCGTCTTATGGTAATGAAAAGTGTTTGCGGAGTGTGATGTTCATCGTGAATCTCCTAATAACTGCGGTGAGCACATCTGAGGAGAGACAGTGACGAAGCAAAGCCACCTCGCCGGAGTCAGTCTGACTGAAGATGGTTAGCGTTACCACTCGAAGCAGTCATTACTGAAGCTTTCCTGAAAGCAACATTTGCAGTCCTTGGCAAGTGCTTGTTGGTAACCAGCAGAGAAGAGAGAGAAGGGCTACAAGGTGCCTGGAAAGGTCACCTCCACCAGGGCAGCAAAAGGGAAGCCCCGGGGGCTGAGTTCCACAGTGTTCTAGCCGTGCTGGGTAGAGACAGCAGGTGGGATGTCTCTGTGTTTGTGTTGGAGTTGGCCCTGAGTCTTCTAACCGCTTGTGCTTGCTTTCCTTCAGTGACAGAAATAGTAGGCTCCAAGCAGAGGAGGATTGTGGGAGTAGTGATCCAAATGTTCTTCACCCTCGGCATCATTCTACTCCCTGGGATCGCCTACTTTGTCCCCAGCTGGCAAGGGCTCCAGCTGGCCATCACACTGCCCAACTTTCTCTTCCTCCTTTATTACTGGTAATGTGGTTTTAAAAACTGTTGTGTTTATACTTGTTCCTCAAAACGTAGAATCCAAACCAACATGAAAATGAAACAATATAGACTTTGTAACATTCCCAGAATGGCTACAGGCTTTGAGAATTTTTAGAGAATGGAAGATTTAGAAAGATTACTTATGATTACTTAACATGGGTTGTCACTAGAAATAATAAACGAATCAAACCAAATTGTAGATTGTAACATTAGTTTTAACTGTTCTGTGATATCCTTGTGAAAACTCTAAGGTAACAAATTATACCTGCCGGTATCATGAAGTGCAAATTAAATGCAATGAAATCTGTTTACTTCCTTATTCTATTAAGCAAACTAATATTACTCAGGAATTCTTTAAGGAATAAGAAAATATTAAGAACAGAGGAAAATGAAGTAATTTTTGAAAGATTGTTCATTGACTTGAAGTTTAGGGTTACAGAGAGAGAGGGAAAAACAGAGACAGAGATCTTCGTCCACTGATTGATTTACTCCCTAAGTAGCTATAATGGCTGGGTCTGGGCCAGGCTGAAACCAGGAGCCTGAAGTTTCATCTGGGTCTTCCACATGATGACAGGGACCCAAACAACTTGGGATATCATTCTGCTGGGTTTTTTTTCCCAGGCTATTAGCAGGGATACGGGCCACAAGGAGAGCAGTCAGGACACAAACTGGCGCCCATATGGGACTCTGGACTGCAGCAGGTGGCAACCTCATCCACTATGCCACAACGCCAGCTTCCAGAATTAAATGCATACAACTCATTATTAGCATGAGTGTATTTTAATCATTTCTCTAATTTAAGCTGAAAACAGGCAAATCAGTTTACATTAATCAGGTTCTTTTTTTTTTTTTAAAGATATATTTGTTTAGTTGGAAGAGTTAGATGAAGGGATAAAAGAGAGAGAGAGATTTTTCCATTTATTGGTTCACTCACCAAATGGCTAGAACCAGATCAAAGCCGGAATGCAGACACTCCTGGATCTCCCACAGGGCTGGCAGGAATCCACGTGTTTGGTCCATCTGCTGCTGCTTTCCTGGCACGTTAGCAGGGAGCTGGATCAGAGATGGAACGGTCAGAACTCAAGTGATTGCCTATAGAAGATGCTGGCGTCTCAGGCAGCCACTTACCCTGTGATGTTTTGACATTGGCCCCGGATTCTTTATCTTTTCCTTATATTCACAAAATCCTAATTGTTTTTATAAATGTAGTCAGGGACACTGTTGTAGACTGCCTGGAGAGCAAAGGAAGATCAATAATTTTTATGAGTAATGATCCAGTTATCAATTTCGTGTTTTTCGTCGATTTAGCAGTGAAAAGTCCAGTATGTGGAGAGAATGATCATTTGATAGAAATGACCTTATCATGAAAAGCATTCGGTGAACCTCGGGTTCATAGCCATTCTCCCACAAACTATACCCTGCAAATCTTTGGAGACACATTGATCATACAGCACAGTCTGCATTTCCAAGAGCTTATTATCAACCTCAACTTGACTTCAAGTGCAAAGTGCATTTTGATAGAAAAACTCAAGTCTTAAGCTTGTAGATTGCAGAATTCCTGGATATAACTCAAAAAAGCCTTGGTCTTTGCCAGGGCGGTTCCTGAGTCTCCCCGCTGGCTGGTTACTCGGAAGGAAGGGGACAAAGCGTTAAAGATTCTGAGGAAGATTGCTAAATGCAATGGGAAGTACCTCTCGCCGAGTTACTCTGAGGTAAATCTGTTTATTCCTGGGAACGAATGCTGTGGAGATGTGTCATTGTCTACCACTGACTAATCTAATTTCACTTCTTACAAGTGTATGTGTGTGACAGCATTTGTCACTAAGTCGTTTGTGGTCAAGGTTAGTTGATTGTTCAGTTCTGATGTTAACAGTTGCACCAAGTTACCTGAATTGTTAGGCCTTGCTCACTGTAGGCCCGTGATATTTCACAATTCATTTGCTTATACAAACTATGTATCTTAATGTTTTGGTTTGTTCTAAAGATTTGTTTCTAAATTTAGTCTTGAAAATATTATTTGTTTGAACTAGAACTTGAGAATAATACAATACGTCAGGCTTTAGACTTAATCTGCTGTCAACCCTTCTCTGCCCACTCTCCCTCTCTTCAGCAACACTTCTTTAGGGGCCTGTGTATCATTGCAATAGGAGAAACTGGGGGCAGGGACAGTTAAAAGCTCATTATTTTCCACTTGAAAGATGGAGCATATAGGTAAGGCTGTAACACACAGACTTGAAACAATCTCCGAATAATTGGAAAAGAGCATATGAAGAAACATAGCAATGCTTTATCTGTAAAGGCTCAGTGATTGTGGAGTAAGAAGACAATTGCTGTATCTGGAATATTTGAGTAGAATCTTTAGAATCGATGAGCTTTGATGTAAACTGAATAACATGAGACAGCTGACATGGTTTTCTTGGTTACATTCAGTTGGGTTGGATGGAAATGTTCTAATACAGATGGGTTTTGTTGGTTGTATTGTCCCTTCCAACCAGAGCTTGGTCAGAAATATTAGATTCTGCCTTCTTTCTTAAAGTAGGTGGCGAGCAGTGACCTCTCTGATTACAGATTTCAACTCAAAACCTTGACCAGGTGCAAGTAGGTTAGTGGTAGACCTTCAGTGTACAGCTCATAAAATGTGTACTGTAGAGGAAGCGTCCTCTTGTGACTGCCAAGACTGGCAGATCTTGTCATCCTATGTGTGCATTTGAGTGGAATGTTCCTTTTAGAGAAAACAGTTGCAGGGCTTGCTGCCTAGCTCTCATCTCTCAGCCATGCAGCCTTGCAGCTAAGCCAAAGCTGGAATCTTTTGGATTCACTATAAGCAGTAGAATAAGTGGTTTTTCTATTTGTTTTATTCAACCCACAGACCCATAGTATAGAGAAGACCTGAATCAAGATCTGTAGGGATGCTGAAAAAAAATGCCCCATGCTGGTATTAGTAACGTAAAATGCCAACATAGCAGGCATACCCGGCGTGCTGGTCAGTTCTGCTATGAGACCAGAGTCCAGCTCCAAAGCAGCTGCTCTCACATGTCCCGTTGGCGGCTGCTTCAGTGCTGCTCACAAGCCCCACTGACCCAAGGTCTAATTCACAAGCACCACACATGTCACTTCAGCAAGTGCCAAGTTCAGTGTTCTATATACTTGTGCTTGTGAAAGATCATAAACTATGGAACCCAGTGTGTTCTAAGCCTTTGGTGGTTGTTTTTTTATTTCAGAGGCAGTGAAATAGAGACAGATAGACAGAGATCCCACCTGCTGGCCCACTCCCCACATGTCCACCAGGCTGAGTCCAGGTCTCCCACAAGGGTGGCAGGAACCATCACCACCTGCTGCTTCCCAGGTTGAAGCAGAGCTTGAAGGCAAACCCAGGCACTCTAATGTGGGATGCTGGTGGCCCAACTTGCAGCTCACCACTAGGCAAGGTACCCACCCTTTCCAAGAGGTTGTAACTCTGGTGTTTAGCAGTCAGAGAGACGTCTTCCCTGAAAAGCCAGGTCAGAAGCCAGAGTTTGGGAATTCACTCTAGCATCTTTCCACTACTGCCATTTTCTTACCAACGCGGTTTTGAGTTTTGTTTGTTTGTTTGTTTGTTATTATTCTAATGAGCCTTCACTTTAGTCTTTTCTTTTTAGGACTTAAAAAAAAAAGATTTGTTGGGCCCGGAGCCGTGGCCTAGCGGCTAGGGTCCTCCCCTTGAACGCACCGGGATCCCATATGGGTGCCGGTTCTAGTCCCAGCAGCTCCACTTCCCATCCAGCTCCCTGCTTGTGGCCTGGGAAAGCAGTCGAGGACGGCCCAAAGCCATGGGACTCTGCGCCCGCATGGGAGACCCGGAAGAGGTTCCGGGTTCCCGGCATCGGATCGGCACAGCACTGGCCGTTGCGCTCACTTGGGGAGTGAAACATCAGATGGAAGATCTTCCTCTCTGTCTCTCGTCTCTGTATATCTGACTTTGTAATAAAAATAAATAAATCTTTAAAAAAAAGATTTGTTAATTTATTATAATTGGAAAGTCAATTTACAGAGAGAAGGAGATAGAGAGAGAAAGATCTTCTGTCTGCTGATTCACTCCCCAAGTGACCGCAACAGCTGGAACTGAGCCAATCCAAGAAGCCAGGAGCTTCTTCCAGGTCTCCCACATGTATGCAGGTTCTCAAGGCTTTTGGGCGGTCCTCTACTGTTTTCCTAGGCCATAGACATGGAGCTGGATGGGAAAGGGGGGAACTAGAACAAGAACCAGGTCCCATATGCGATCCAAGTGCATGCAAGTCAAGGACTTTAACCACTAAGCTACAGTGCCAGGCCATCATTTTAGGACTTCGAACATAGAAATTTTCAGTCACATCGAACAATTGAAAAATTCATGTACTGAATCTCTGTGTGCGTTTTGCCTGGAGCCAGCCATGACCAGGAGATGGCCGGCTGCCTTTGCTTTTCCTGTCCAGCCACCATACCTTTTCATCTTGGGGTAAGTTACCCTCAAACAGGAGTTCAAAGATGTACTGAACTCTGGAACCATGGGCGTGTTATCTTTAAGATACTGCTGACCCAAAACATATTCATTGGCTTTTAAAATTTAATACAAATGAGCGGCTCTCTGATGTGGATGTAAGAGTGAACTATTGCGCATGCCTACCATGAGCACAAAGTAGGAAGGCTGTGGTAAGTAAAGAAAAAAATATACAAAAGAAATGCCAGTAGCTTCATTATAAGAAAAAAATTAACCGCATCTCTGAGTATCAGAGAGCAAGTCAGTGCTGCCAGCCCCCTGAGGTCGCATGGTGCTTTCGGGGTATCTGTTGCTCAGGAAGCTGGCAGATGTGCCCCTTGTGGGTCATTAGTCTTCCTCTCTTGAAGTGCGTGGGTTCCTTTTCTTTTTCTCTTCCTCACACTTTAGGAATGAAGAATCCTGTGGCTTTTTTTTTTTTTTGGCTGTGGTTTTCCAAACTCTAAATGTTGGTAGTGACATCCCTTGGGATCCTTCAACAGGCCCCTGTCTTTTCACAGTCAGTAGTAACTTGATGGTTACATCCAGAGCTTAATTGGGTTCAAGTTCACAAATGGCTCCACCGTTTCCATGGAGGGGTGCCCAGGGCCTGCTCACCACTTGGGACATTTGCTGTCCCTGAAAGCCACTGCCTGAATTGCTTTACTCATCAGGGGTTGCAAAATCACACTATGCTACTTTATCCTAATTTCTTCATTTGTTACTAGAATATTTGGTAAATAAAACTGACTTCCATCCACTCTTGTGACCTGAGAGGGGGTTCACAGAGAAAATGCAGAACACGTGCTAATCCTTTCCCTGTTTTCAGAAAGAATGAACTGCTTCCCTTTGCCCTCCAAAGGTGGTCGACAGGTTCTGTGTTTTTCTTATGCCTTGTTTTTAAAATCCGAACTCCTAGGTGGAAACACTGAATATGTCTCACTTCTTTGCAGATTTTCTGGTTAGTTTCCTTGTCAGTGCTCCAAGTACCCCAGCCCTGGGCAGACGAAGCCTGTTGTGTGTGTGTTCGAATCCCGCCAATAGTCCAGGAGTTTCTGACCCCTCCATTGCTTCTTGATGTGACCTGTTTTTCAAGCATATCTTCTTAAGTCCCAGTCTCAACTTGGAATAACCTGTCTGCTCAAGGGTTCTTTAGTTTTTTAAAACAAATATCTTCATAGAGAGCCTACCTAACTCAACCTTTTTGATTGGCCGTACAAAATAAGCAGAGAAGTGAAACTATTGTCTTAAAAAATGTAAGGATTGGGGCTGGCGTTGTGGCCTAATGGGTGAGACTACTGACTGCAATGCTGGCCTCACATAGGGTTGCCAGCTAAGTCTTGGCTGCTCCACTTCTGATCTAGTTCCATGCTAATATGCCTGGGCTCCCAGTGTTAGGGCCCCTGCACCCTGTGGAAGATCCAGAAGCAGCTCTTGGCTCCTGGGTTCAGTCCGGTGCAACCCAGGCCATCGCAGCCATTTGGGGAGTAAGCCAACGGATGGAACATTCTGTATCTCCTTCTCCATATTTAACTCTGCCTTTCAAAGAAATAAAATAAATTTCAAATGCAATAAAGAACATTTTTAAAGAAGTTAATATTTCAGCTTAAAACATCTTGATAATAGTTGAATTCAGTTGTTCTTTAGTCCAAGCCACAGTTTTCCATCTCAAAGGTCTTTGTGTCTCCACAAGGCGTAATAGTGTACAGAATGTATCTTTGTAGTGACCTGGAAATACTGGTCAGCAGTGCAGATGATGGACTTGAACTCCCTGCACCCAGATCAAAGCAGGATCCTGGTATCGCTCAGAAACAAGCACGACTTAAAACCATTACTCACATTTTGGTGAATCTAATCAGTAACACCCATGTCAGGGCTCCATCAGCATGAGGCCTTCCAATTTCCGTATCAGCCCGGATTCTTCTCTCAAAACACAATCTCAAGGTCGCCCAGGCCCAGGGCAAACAGCAGTGTTCCCAGTCTCCTTTCCTGTAAAGCCTCATGTTTAGACGTTGTTATTGTGTGGGCTGCCTCATCTCCTAAGATCTCTCCAATTTGCATCTCATCCTCATTGCGGGCAAAGAGGTTAGAATTGATTTGAAAGCAGCTGGTTTGACGAAGAGCAGCCTTGGAAAAATTTTTAGAAAGATTTATTTATTTGAAAGGCAGAGTTACAGAGAACGAGAGTGAAGACAGAGAAAACAAGAGGTTTTCTATCCGCTAGTTCATTCCCCATGTGGGTGCAATGGCCAGGTCTGAGTTTCTTCCAGGGTGGTAGGGGCCCAGGTGCTTGGACCCGCTTCCACTGCTTTTCCCAGGACATTAGCAAAGAGGTGAATTGGAAATGGAGAAGCCAGGACTCTAACCAGTGAATCCTGGGACCCACCAGGACTTTACCCACTATACCACAGTTCCGGCCCCAACCCTAAGAGCTGTGGCAACTTATTCTAAGAGCTCCAGTCTTCAGAAAGTTCTTTTCCACCTGATATCCTATTGCAGGCACAAAGTGCCTGGTATGTTTCAGGGGAGCCTGTGGGTCTAATTTAAGACTACCCAGGGATGCTTCAGCCTACAGGAGACATCCTAAAACTAGGATTAAAGCCATGCCAGGGCTCTAATAAACGGGGAGAAGATGGAGAGGAAACGAATGTGTTGGGTTTGACCCAGCATCCCACCAGCTGGAGTATCTGAGGGCTGGTTGCTCCGCAAGTCATCTCAGTTCTATTAATAACAAATGTTTTCTCATTTCACTGGTGGACAAATTCAGTCTCTTGGCATCAGTGTCCATGGGCTTCCATTTGTCCAAATTCTTGGCTGCTGGCTTCTGGTTTGTTAATAGTTAGCAGGTAGAAATGCCTGTCAGGGCCTCAGGATCTCTGAGCACCCCTACAGTGTCACTGTGTTCTGCTGCAAAGAGGGGTCCAGAAGTTGGAACCCTGTACAGTTAAATCAAATAATCGATTAAATTTAATAGTGGATGGTTGTCCAATGCAGGAGAATTAGCTACTGAGCTGGTTCGGACGCTGGGCATGGTCTTTCCCCTTGTATCTCCCCTCCCCCAGAAACAAGAAGACAAAAAAAAAAAAGAAGAAGAAAATTAACTTATACACCTAGAGTGGTGACTCCCAGGCATTTAGCATGTATGCTGTCTCATTTTTAAGACATGCTTACAATATACTTCAAATAGTAAAAGCCACATTATTGGTGGGTTTACGGTAGCTCTAGCATAGGGATGACTATATGGTAGGGCGTCATCGCTCTTGGGAGCATTCACAGCTATCCCTCATGTGGGAATGGACTGTGTCCTCAGAGGCAAGACTCATCTGTGGAATGGCCACTGTCCTAGACACTGGGGAAGAGGGATGTGCTTGTCAAAACAGAGGAGGGATGGGAAGGGCCTGGGCTGCCCGCACCTGTGATGCCAAGGGCGGTCCAATGCTAAGTGGCAGAGTCAGGACTGTTTCTTAGTGACCTTTTGAATCATGAGAGGGTGTCATCTGTAATCAAATGTGTAAGCAAATGTGTGAATGACTTGCAATGTCCTTTGCTGATGGGTGTTGCCCTTCCCAGTCAGACTCAAGCTTGACCACCTGACTTGCTTGGGCCAGAAGCGCAAACGTGGAAGAATACTGGTTCAGCGCATGCTCTGGGAAGCAGAAGAGCTTTTAACAGCCTTCTTTCTCTCACCAGCTGCTCCAACACTGCTTCTCCCTGGTTAGCTTTGTGCCTTCCACGTGGGAAAAGAACTACTGCAGAATTCAGGCAGAGCTGTGGCAGCTGATCACGTAGGCCATTTGCTCAGGGCTGAGAGTTCTATCCCAGGGTGCTGCAGAGGTGGGCGTGCCTAGGCTTGCAGCCAGAGCTAACTCACACGGTTGATTAGCAGTACTGATTCCATTGCCACAGTAAGAGTCAGCACATTATTTTGGTTGTCCAGAGAGCATCCAGTGTGGTGGATTGGGTTATTGTTGGAAAATATTTACATCCTCTCCCTCATTTCCAGGGGATGAAAACACTTCCGGGCTCTACTGGTGTTGGGTTTGGCAATGGTCATTTGCTTTGGCCTCGTGGCAGGTAGAATGTGCTTCCAGTCTCTCTCTTCTCCCCATCCCTTGCACCTCTTGTCTTTATGAGGCCTGTGCAGATGGAGAATCTTAGATTGCAACTCCAGTTAACATAAGGATCACGGATACTGCAGAATTCTGTCCATATTTGGTGATGTTTTGGTTGGAATCAGTTTATTGTTCATGCCCATTAAAGTGAAATGCTAGGGCCTGATGTTTTAGGCTAGCCCTCAAGGGATCTACATTCCACATTGGAGCTCAATTGGCTCCAGCTCCTGCCTCCAGCCTCCTGCCAAAGCAGACCCTGGGAGGCAGTGATGATGGCTCAAGGAGTGGGTCCCTACCACCTAGCAGGGAGACCTCTAATGCCTTCCTGACCATTGTGGGCTCATGCCCAACATGAGCCCACTCTTTGTTGTAGTTCTAATACAGAAAATATTAGACCTCCTTTGAAAGTGTCAGATGAATCTGGATTATTTTGTTATCAGAGAACTTTTTAACTCTTCATAACTACTCCTTTTCCTTCCTAATGAACTGTGACAAAACCCTAAATTGCTAGGGCTTTCCAGCTTTGGAAATATCTCTTTCTGATGATTCCTTTCAAAGGGGGATTTTTTTTTATATAATCATGATTTCTCTTCCTTTAAGAAGGGTTCCACAGCATGATTCTGACTTTTACAATGCCCACCAGGATGGCGTGGGAGTCAGGCTGGCTGTATGAACCATTGCTATCTATGAGCTAACTCACACAGTTGATTAGCAGTACTGATTCCATTGCCACAGTAGGAGTCAGTACATTATTTTGGTTGTCCATAGTGGCTCTTATGTTAGCACCTTGGTCTCCAGGGTCACGTGGAGGCAGAGGTGGGAGCTGGTACGAGGACAGTAGCTGCTGGCCTTCTCATTGTGAGTGGATTAAGGGCCGTGTGAGAGGGCTCTGTTCTCACGGGCTGGATTGGTCCTGGGGCCATCCACACACTTGGCCTCTTTCGTGTGCAGTCAATTCCCTTCTGCCTGCCTGTGGAGTCGCGGTGCAGCCAGAAACCCCACGAGGACATTGGCACAATACTGCTTGGATCTTCGAACAACCAGAGTCCTGAGCCAAGTAGAACTCCTTATATTATGTGCTCTCTGGCCTGGAGCATTGTATTAGAGCAATGCAAAATGTCAGTCAGTCGTGGTGGTGTTATGTCAAAAAGGTCTCTGCCTGGGATTCGTTTCAAATCCTCCAAAGAATAGAGCCTGAGAAGGCTTCAGATCAGTCCCACGTCAGGGACGAAGAAGTCTTGAAAATCATAAAGGATGTTGGGAGGAATCTTGCGGAAGTATCATCCAGAGCTTTCCGCTAGCAGAGGCCAGTCTTCATTCACTTCCGCTTTGCAGGGTAAAGGCTGCCAGTGCTATTGGCAAAGGCCTTATCTTCAACGTGACTAATATAAATTATAATTGCAATATGGATACTGTCATACTAGCTTTCATCTGTGGTAGTCTTTTTTTAAATTTATTTTTGTTGGAAAGACAGATTTACAGAGAGGAGAGACAGAAAGATCATTCGTCCACTGGTTTACTCCCCAAGTAGCTGCAACAGCCAGACTGAGACAGTTCTAAACAGGAACCAGGAGCTTCTTCTTCTTGGTCTCTCACACGGGTGCAGGTCCCAAGGCTTTGGACCATCCTCTACTGTTTTCCCAGGCCAGAAGCAGGGAGCTGGATGGGAAGTGGAGCAGCCATGAACTGGGACCTATCTGAGATCCCAGTGCATGCAGGGTGAAGATTTAGCCACTAGGCCATATTCTTTAATGCGTTTGAAAAATAAAATGCCAGGAGGGCTGAGATACATAAAAGGGACATCCTGTAGCCAAGAGTTAACTCACTAATACTCACTATTATAGGGACATAAAAGGGACATCCTGTAGCCAAGAGTTAACTCACTAATACTATTTCTGTAAATAACCTAAGTTCGCTGAAGGAGTTGTATTCGAAGGTATTTCTTTCCTTTTGATGTCTTCAGTTGTTTTGGAATTAAGATTGTATTACATAAAATTCCCTGCACATGCTCCAGGGAAGTAGGCATCAAAACAGCTCTGGTGAATGGTAACATCAGAGGATGGCAACAGCACTGGGTGCAGTTCCCAAGGTGGACGACTAGCAGCACATGTCTTCCACTATGCACCATTTTGCCCAACAATTTCCAGGGCAGTGTGCTCCCGCCCAACTCAGACAAATATTGAGAGGAGGATATTCCAGAATTTACTATGGTTTTGAATGTATTAGACATCCAAACGTCCCAGGCCTTGACGAGTGAGATTGTGTACTGCCAGGTGCCTCATGGAGCAGCACTTTGAGCTAGCAACTGTGGAGGGAAGGGCCAGGCCTTCTCTCTACTCTCTCAAACCCCTCCTCCTGATTCTTGAAATAACTAGCTCCTGCGTTTGTCAACATCTCCACTATTTTTTAAACCCAAGTTCAAGCTTGAGGAACATCCAGCAGAGCTGTAGAAAGAAGGCACTCGGCAGGATTGGGATAGGATTGTTCTGTTTTCAGTCACTCCCAGTGTCGGATGACATCTCGAAAGGCTGACAGCCTTGACGAAAACCAGGCCAGCCAATGGATAGACAGACATACTGTCTTGGAGGGTGACCGGCTGTACCCATTTGCTTAGCACTGGGGCATGTGTGGAGGTTGCAGTGTGAACACAGACTGAAAGGCTGGAGGGAGCTAGCCACCCACTCCTCGCCTTTGCACTAGCGCTAACAGAAAGACATCAGAGATTTCCACATGCAAGCTTCACTGGCCTCCAGCCCCTAAGCAGATCCTGGTGCCCAGCAGGAGATACCAGGAGTGCTGGTCTGACTGAGGAGGATGCCCACTGTTCCTTGCCAGTGTCAGATGCAAGCGACTGGGCCCCTGCTGCACCCATCACACTCCCTTGTCTGTCCTTGGCCTCTTCAGAGCCTGGTTTCCACTCTGTTTCTTATCTAGATCCTGAAATCGAGCCTGATGGACTGGGCCTGGCAAGCAGCACCATTTCTGCCTGTCCCTTCTAGCAAGTTAAATCTGTCACTTTGGTTTCCCTAGTTTGCTATCTTAGAGCAGGATACTTCACTGTCCCGGTGACTGGCACCTGCTCCTTCTGGAAGTGCTGCTGCTGGCAGCCCAGGTTCTCGATGAGTCCTACAGTCTGCTGGGCACACCACTGAAGACCCAGGGGTGCCCTGTCTCCCTTCCTCATCACCACTCCTGCTGGTTCGTCCACTTGTAGGAAGAGCTCCATTGCTAGGCAGGCTGTAGTCAGAGTCCTTCCTCTTCTCTGCCCGTGCTGTTGAGAGTCCAGCAACCCCTGCAAGTGGGTCTCAAAGCTTGTGAGTGGGAGAGGCAGCCCAGCGTGCCCAGCGACTTTCAGAGGTGTTTAGTGCAGTGATGGAAGCGGGGGACCAGCAGGCTCATCCCTTTGGCCCTTTAGAGCAAGTCCCTCTGCAACCCAGTTCCCTGACCCTTCTTGTTGATACAAAGAAGCTTTTGACTTTCACCCGGGCCTTGGTGCTATTGCAAACAAAATATTAAAACATGAAACAAAACAAGCCACGCAGGCTGGGTTTGCTCTCTTTTGTGGGAATGGTGAAAGCGCCTGATTGAGTTAACTTCATGCTGGGTCTGTGTCTAACAGAATAGAGGAGGGAATCCACTTGTCTCCTTTTCCACTGTGCGCATTTGCCAAGAAAATGGCCCTCGAAGCCCTCCCTTAGAAGTCATCCTGCTCTATCTGAGTGATGGCCAGCCTTCCCACGTGCTTCCTTTCTTTCTGCCATGCTTGCGCAGCCTGACTGCTGTGCTCTCCTACTGTGAATTATTGAGAAAGTGCTGCATCCCTGAGCCAAGGCAATGCTGAGCACCACATCCAGAGCCCTGCACAGACAGCGTCCCTGACACCAGGGCTGGCCTTGTTGCTAATCCAGAGCTGCCGTTGCCATGGCAGCACCACTTGCTTCCTCTCTGACCCACCAGGAAAAATGCCTTTCTTCATGAACTCATCCTAAGAAGAGATGCAGCCTGGAGAGCAGGTGCAATCTGTTTGAATTCGCCAGTGCTGGCTCACACATCTGTGCTCACGGATATGCTGTTGGGCTGCAGCTAAGCATGGGAGGAAGGGGAGCTAAGCAGTAACAGAGGGAGCGCGTGGATGTTGAGTCTATCAAGGTCCCACCTGGGAAGACAATAAAGGGGAGACAGATGCTAACCCCTTGCCTGCTAGGAAGGGCGAAGACTAAGGCCTCACAGCGGGCAGCTGGAGGAGCTACATCTGGGCTGTGCAGACACTTGTCCCCGTGCAGGTGCCAACAGGACGTCTGACTCCCTCACCCCTGAGACAGCTGTGTCCCTCTCTTTGGAACAAACCGCATTCGCCTATGTTTTGTTCTTTTCCTTCACATCTGGTTCTTTCAGAGGAAAAGGAAACCGAATTGAGAGAGAGAGGAAGGCTGCCTTCCTCAACGTGGCAAATGCACCTACTGCAAGGTGCCCGAGAGGACACTGGCCTTGGGGAAAGTGGGGACCACAACTTTTGCTTCTTGTTTTTTTTTTAATGAATGCAACGAAGCTCTGCTCACTCTAGTCTGCTCTTAGACTGGCCTTTACTCTGGGGAAAGAGGCAGGGCTTGCCATTGCCTCACACCTTCTCAAAGCTCGTCTGTGGAACACGAGTGTCGCAGCTGGGGAAGGGACTCAGCGGGGCAGGAAGAGTGGCCGGAGGGATGGAACACACTGCCGGGAGGCAGCAGGCAAGCATGACAGCACAGAGGCCGAGTGCTCTGGCAGTGTGGACCGTAGGCTAATGGGTACACCTGTGGTGGCAGTTCCTTCTGCTTGCGGGCTGTTGCCACATGCTCATGAGGGAGCAGCAGGCATCTGGCCTCCAATCCAGGAAGCTTGCTCAGAACTGTGGTGTTTTCTCCACATGAGCGCTGCACAGTCCAGCAGGCTTTCCAAGGTGGGTGACTTGCATCTCTGGATGGAGTGGAGGGGCGTGCACAGCCTTTAGCATAGCGGCTCCACCAAGTACCCTGCTCAGCACTGCGGCATACTCGGCTGTCTCCATTTGTTCATACACAGACCCAGCAGAAAGGCACGGGCTGCAGCGGCCATCCACCTGCTAAGCACGGGCTTCAGTAGTCATCCACCTGTTAAGCACAGGCTGCAGCGGCCATGCACCTGTTAAGCACAGGCTGCAGCGGTCATCCACCTGTTAAGCCACGTCTGCATCACCTCCACAAACGCCTTCCCACGTGCATGCAGTATGCCTCATACCTTCTCCAGTTCTCTACAGTGGCTTTTCTTTCTTCTTTTTTGTCTGTTTTTTTGAACTATTTTCATTTCCCCTTTCCGCTAATAAGTGTTTACTCAGCCATAAAGACTTCCATCATGTAGATGTTCAATAGAATGAGCAGATTGAGTGTCCTGAGCAGTGTTTGAAAACCATTCTGGGCATTTTGATTCTGACGGCTTTATGAAAGATATGCAGCTTGAACTCCAGGTCAGAAAAGCTGATCATTAATAAAAAACTAATGGATAGACGAATATTTGTTGCAATAAGAAACCAGCCATGTGAGCTCAGGGTTAGTGCTGCAGAACACTCAGGAAAGTGGCAGGGGGACTTTTAGCAAGAAGCAGACAAAACATCCAGTGGAGTCACATCCCACAGACTGTGTCCCGAATGAGGCGAGGACTTCTTGAAAACATGAGGTTAAGAATCTGCAGTGCGTTCCCTCAGCGCTGACTGTGTAGACAAGCGCGCTTCGTAAGTGTCAGAGGAGAGCGTGCCTGTTCAGGGGCACCTGTCTCTTCGTTGGATCTTCTGGGATGAGGTTTCACCTGCTGTGGCCCACAAGGCAGAGTGTCGGCTTGCAGCTGCACCCTCAGAGAGGGCCAGCTCCGGCCTGGGTTTTCTCTGCTCTGGGGTCAGGCTTCTGTGGTTTATCTATCTGATTAATGGGTGAGTGCCTCACAAATTATCATGTGACTGAAATGGTTTTCTTTGCTTTTAGGGGAGTTTTAACGGTACAATTGTAAGGCAAGGACAAATTAATTGTAAGAAACAAAGCCATAAAAATCAGTGTTTTTCAGAATCTAATGTAGTAGACTTAATAACTTCTTTTTTAAAAAAGATTTATTTATTTTTATTGGAAAGCCAGATATACAGAGAGGAGGAGAGATGGAGAGGAAGATCTTCCATCTGTTGATTCACTCCCCAAATGGCTGCATGAGCTGGAACTCCGCCAATCCGAAACCAGGAGCCAGGAACCTCCTCCAGATGTCCGACACGAGTGCAGGGTCCCAAGACCTTGGGCCGTGCTCGACTGCCTTCCCAGGCCTCAAGCAGGGAGTTTGATGAAAAGCAGGGCCACCAGGATACAAACCGGCACCTATATGGGATCCTGGTGCATGCAAGGCGAGGACTTGAGCTGCTAGGCTACTGCACTAGGCCTTGACTTACTTACTTCTAAATAGAAACTTAGTCTTTAGCATGTTGTCAAGAAGATGTGGTTTTTTATATTACCAAACTTGAGAAAGTGAGACTCTTTATCAGTCAGGGACAGACTAATTATATGTGTCATAAACACCACCAGAATCCTCATGGCTCCAAATCCTGGGTTGAGTTCTTGTCCATGTCCTGTGGGTTTTCAGGAGCTCTCCTCTTCGTCACCCAGGTCCCCACCCTTTAATCTAGGTGTCCCTGTGGCTACTGCCTTGACCGTGGCAGAGAAAGTTAGATTCTAGAAGACAGACTTCAATAACTCTGTGTCCCCAGCTCATTGGTGGACTTGGGGAGGTGGCTCCGGCCACGGTGAGGGACCGAGCAGAGGCCCGAGCAGGGGTGGGGCACCCACAATGATTTGGCAAATAATGCTCATGTGTGCCCCGTTCAAAGGAAGCCAATGACTGAGAATGTTCGAGTTAGTTTGAGAAATGACTTCAGGGGACAAATGCATTTCTATTCTTATCATTAGAACTGCTAAAGAAAATGAACCAGCCAAAGTCAACAAATGTAATGGTTAAGGTTCCTGTCGAAACCTGTTTCCCAGCGAGAGAAACATCGGCTTTCCTGCACCCTGAGAGCAGGAGGCAGTCTGCAGCCAGAGGAGGGAAACTTGTGTAGCCATGGCAAAGAGAAGCTGCCAAGAGCGGCTGGGGCCCTCCCAGGCCAGGCAGTGGACAGGGCCCGGGCAGGGTGGGAAGTGGGTGCAGCCACAAGAGCCACGCCTTGTGGAGAGACTGCCAAGGGTGGTAGGAAGGAAGGAAGAGGAGATGACCCCAGAGGAGGCTGGCTGGGGCAGGAAACAGGAACAGCCCCGTGGCTGCCCCCGAGTGCACCGTCCTGGACTGGCCTCACTCTCTCTCGCCCTGAGCAGCTGGGTGACTGGGGCCTAATGCTTCCCTGGCTGTCCTTGGCCTGCGTGGAAAGTGCTGTTGCCCAGAGCCCAGCAGAAGAGCCTTGCGTGCCCAGGCCCTAGTAGGAAACACCTGCCAAGTAGGATGTGGGCCAGACAGGACAGCACTATGCTGGAATCTTCTGCTCCACTGAGCAAAGGAGAGCCCTGCCCCGCCCCCAGCTCAGGGCAGGGCAGGGAGGCAGGTGCATGTGCTATTAGCGAGGATGCCAATGTGGGAATGATGCCTAAGCACTCAGAAGGCATGTGTGTCGGGATGGGCTGGGGTGTGTGGCATCAGTTCGTTTGAATTCACTCACGCAAACATTGAAATTCTGGAGCTGATCTTGGTGAGCAGGACGTGCCAGGTTTGTCTGGCAAGGCTGGTGTTCTCGGTCAGTACGGGAAGCTTCATTGGAGCCAGAACAAAGGGAAGTTCTGTCTGAAAGGTGGTGTTCCGTGTTGGGGAGGGAGACGCTATGTATTTGCGAGAGGCTTGAATCATGCGCAGTGGTAAACTTAGGAGCTTGGCACGGGAGTTTTGTAAACATCAGTGGGGCTGTATTGCAGGTTGTGAAGCTTATTTCTGTTTTAAATACAATCTCACACAGAGCTGCTCCAATGCTCATTTCACTCTATGGAATTTAATAAAATTCTAAATCGGAGGCAAGAGCCCCCGAACTGCCCTCAGCTACCCAGCGGTTTAGCCGACTCAGTATACCTGCTCACAGAAAGTGAACATTTTCTGGACCATTCTTTCTTAGTTTGGTGTTTACAGCTTGACTGTCTCTGTAGTGGTCCTTGGCATCGATGCTGCCAGAGGGTTACGGTTATGGTTATGGTTAGGGTTAGATGAGATGCTTCACCCAACCTGCGCACAGCACGCTGGGCGTTTTTCTGCCTGGGTTCTGAGTCCCCGTGGTTGGAGTTGGAGGGCTGAGAGGGTGTGTTGTCTCCATGCACATGCGTGCTCTCCCCTGCAGGAGTGAGATTGAGAGCAGCGAAGAATCGTGCCAGTATGGGTCCCAGTTGCAGCTCATAACCCTCTGCTCACACTGGGCTGCACTCCAGCCGGGAGGCCCCGGGCTGCTGTGCTGAGCTGGGCAGAGTTCTTGGCACAGGAGGGGCCCCTCCAGGCAGAGTGCAGGATCTCTTCCACACAGCATTGGGGTGCGGGTGATCGGGCCCCACCCTGGCCAGCAGGGCAGCCCTGGCCACTTGGGCCATTCAGTCCCAGGGCTGTAAACATAACCTCATGCCTCAACTTAAAATATGACCAGACAACAGTGGTACAGGACATTGGAATTCACAGGAACCTGGTGTATGAAGCATCATTTGTGGCTGATTGAATACAGACCTCTGTCATTGTCAATGTTTTATTTACTCTATAATAATGACATTTTTGTGAGACCGACGCCTTACTACTTGGCTACCACGCCTGACAATAATGACACTTTTGAAACTCCCCCCAGGTAATGTGGCATTTTTGTGAATGCCAGGTGATTGGCCAGAGACCCCTGGCCCCTTTGCTCTGGCCTCCGTCCAGGACATGGGTGGCCCACAGCGGGGTCAGTGGCTGCAATCCTGCATGTTACCTGCTCTCCGCCCTGCTGTACCCTGCAGGTCCTCACACGTGTCTGTGAGAGCCAGGAATAGCTTGATTTCAAGAATGTCTCCTGGCTTCAGACTGGTCCAGGCCCAACTCTTGTGGCCTGTGGCCATTTGGGGAGTGAATCTATGGAGAGAAGATATCTTTCTCTCTCTGTCTCTCTCTGCTTTTCAAGTAAATAAATCTTACAAACAAAACAACCAGCTCTCATCCTGCATTACAGCATGAATTGCCTCTTCTGAGCCTCTGGGTTGGCCACTGCCTGTGTGCAGGTGGGCAGGTGCGTGTGCCTGAGTGCCCTAGGTACCCTCAGGGAGGAGTGGTGGTGCCCTGGCGTGCTAACGACAAAGAGAGGGCTGAGTGTTCGCAGTGAAAGCCCCCAGTGCTCGGGCTGACCCTGGCTGCTCTTCCACGGTGATTTACATGGAGACCTTCCCGTGCAGGGACATGCTGCAGAAGGCGCCCGGGAGAGTGGTCCAGGGAGCCTAATCCACCTGAGGAAGTTGGAAACAATGCTCTTGTGATGGAGAACACGTCACCACTAATGGCGCACACATCCTGGGTGGAATGCAAGGGCGAGCAGACAGTGCAGAGGAGCCTGGCAAGGCAGCCCTGTGCCCTGTCCAGCCGGGAGGCACCTTTCCCCGGATACCTGCACTGAGCAACAAGCTTCCAAACAGCAACTCTCTCTCCTTTCCTGCTGTGAGTCTGGCTAGCGACATCCACAGCCATGTCGCAGGGTCACCCATGGTTGGAGAGGAGGCTAGATGACTGTGAATGGGCCTCCCACGAGTTCTATGGAGTGTGTTCTTCAGAGGGAAGAGGACTGGTTACACAGTAGGCTATCTGCAGGGAAGGACAATGGTGCTGTGTGCTTGATAAAGAATCTGGAAGAGTTCCAGCACTGTAGCCTAGTGACTAAAGTTCTCACCTTGAATGCACCAGCATCCCATATGGGCACCGGTTCGTGTCTTGACTGTTCCACTTCCCATCCAGCGCCATGTTTGTGGCCTGGAAAAGCAGTGGAGGATGGCCTAAAGTGTTAGGACCCTGTGCCCATGTGGGAGATCAGGAAGAAGCTCCTGGCTCCTGGCTCCTGGCTCCTGGCTCCTGGCTTCGGATCAGCTCAGCTCCGGTTGTTGAGGCTAACTGGGGAGTGAATCAGAGGATGGAAGACCTTTCTCTCTGTCTCTCCTTCTTCTAGAAATCTGACTTTCCAATAAAAATAAATAAATCTTAAAAAAAAAAAGAATCTGGAAGAAAGGATTTCAAGTGCTGTCATCATGATGTTCCTACAGTCTTTCTCAGGCACTGTCATGGGAATTGTTGCTGCTTCACTGGTGTTGGTTTTAAGGTGCAGCGTTAGTGTGTCCTCCCCTATGTAGCTAAAGCCGTACATTGCTTCCCTGTCAGTCCGATGTAGGGGTTATATGTGTCTGTGAAGAGGAAGTACAGTAACGAGAAGGCTCAGGGAAGCACAGTGACCTGGAGGCACCTGTTTGGTGTGTGTGTGTGACTTTCACTGATGCAAATGTCGTGTGAAGTCTAACCTAGCTGGACTCTCTGAATGTGATGCAGTGGGAATTTGCCCAAGGTCACAATCTTGCGACTTCTTCTTGGAGAAACTTTCGGCTTAAAGGCTTGGGAAATCTGCCTGGATTTCTACTCCATCTGGGCCAGGTCTGGAGTGGACAGACGGAAACGGGTCCTGTCTTTATAAAGGACATAAGCAGGGCAGTACCCTGAAGGAGCAGACATGGCCTGTGCCACTTAGCTTTTTGCTTCAATATTTGGTAATTGCACAGATGCTTCTTGAACACCAGCCACTGTTCTCGGTGTCACAACACAATCTCCAGCCAGTGAGGTCTCCAGGGAACCCGTACCCATGTGGGAGACACAGAAGAGCGCCTCGCTTTGGATCGGCTCAGCTCCAGCCGTTGTGGTCACTTGGGGAGTGAATCATCAGACAGAAGATCTTCCTCTCTGTCTCTCTTCCTCTCTGTGTATCTGGCTTTGCAATAAAAATAAATAAATCTTAAAAAAAAAAAAAAGAATGGAAGGGCCAAATAAAAAAGGGCTAATTTTCTTAGATTTCAAAGATGTGAGACTCACTACCTTGAGTATCTTGCACTCAACAATACATTGTTAAACAAGATTTGAGGGTTCAGACCTCAAAATCTGATAGAATGGTAGAGTGTGTTAAGCTGCCTCCCGAGGAGCTGGCATCCCACATGTTCATTAATTCAAGTTCTGGCTGCTCCACTTCTAATCCAGCTCCCTACTAATGTACCTGGAAAAGCAGCAGCAGCAAACAGCCCATGTGTCTGGGGTCCTGCACACATGTGGGAAGCCTGGCTAAGCCCTGGCCTTGTGGTCATTTGGGGAAAGAGCCAGCACTTAGAAGACGGATCATGTTCTCTTCTGGCTCTCTCTGCCTTCCCAATATATAAATACATTTTTTTTTAGGAAAACAGGAGTGAGGATTTTCATAAAGACCTGCTTGGTCTGTTGCCCACTTGCCCAGTTACACAGTTTTATTTCCCCCCGATTTAACACATGTTCACGTGTTACTTTAGCACAGGTCATTTTTTCCATGCCCACTGCACTTTTCTTAGGAACAGAATGGCACATTTATTTGTGAATCTGCCCTGACCACCACGCCGGCAGATCAAGTCTCCCCCTCCAGGCTTGACGGCCTGGGTCAGTTCCACAGGCGGTCTGGAGTTGTTGCTTTAAATCTGGTTAACGATGCGTCTGTCCTGTGCTGTGTACTGTACTGAACCGTGCTTCTCTTGTGTAGATCACTGTTACGGACGAGGAGGTCAGTAACCCATCCTTTTTAGATCTGGTGAGAACTCCCCAAATGAGGAAGTGCACACTTATCCTTATGTTTGCGTGGTAAGTGTGAGTTATGATGGATTTAAACACTTGTGTCAAATTTCCAACGTGTGCTTCCCTCCCCATCAGGCTCCAGCTCTCTCTCACTTGTTCTTTGGGGTTTCCCAATGTTGCTGCAGGTTCACCAGCGCCGTGGTGTACCAAGGGCTTGTCATGCGCCTGGGCATCGTAGGAGGCAACCTCTATATCGACTTTTTCATCTCGGGCGTCGTGGAACTGCCAGGAGCCCTCTTGATCTTACTGACCATCGAGCGCCTGGGACGGCGCCTCCCCTTCGCTGCCAGCAATGTGGTGGCAGGAGTGGCGTGCCTGGTCACTGCATTCTTACCAGAAGGTAACTTCCCCCAGATCTGTTTGCTAGTCAGGAAACTTGAGAAAACAGTCAAGGGCAGGGAGCCGTGTGTCCTTCAGAGACCAATCCTGCCATCCCAGGCTTGCCAGCAGGTCAGCCCCAGTGACGTCACCCAACTTTCTGCCCATTAATGTGAACACGTTGAAAATGAGAAATTGGCTCTGTAGACTTTCTCTTCTTTTTTTTTTTTTTTTTCTATTTTTAGGTCTGTTTGTGGCTGAAATGGCCATTATGCTAAATCTAATTCATAGTATAAGTAGTTAACTTTTAAAAAAGATTTATTTATATTTATTTGAAAGGCAGATTTACAGAAAGGAGGGACAGAGCGATCCTCTATCCACTGGTTCCCTCCCCAAGTGGCTCCAGCAGCAGCAGATGCTGGGCCAGTCCAAAGCCAGGAGCCAGGGGCTTCCTTTGGGTATGCCACATTGGTGCAGGGCCCCCCTCCGCTGCTTTCCCAGGACATAAGTAGGGAGCTCAATTAGTAGGGTAACAGCTGGGACTCAAACCAGAGCCATGTGGGATGCCAGCCCTGCAGGCCGAGGATTAGCATGCTACACCACCTCACTTTGAAGCCCTTCAAGCTGACTTGCTTTTGTGTTAAACTGGCATTGCTTGATGTGTTTCTTGATCGGCTGCTCTGTTGCTTGACAGGGAGGTTGCAGATGGACGGTAGACCCACTGCCTGACTTCAAGAGGTCCCTGGCCGTTTGGGGGATCTAGCCATTTCAATCCTGTCAGTGCTATGTGAGGGATGAACTAATACAAGTATTTTGTAAGAAATAGCCAGAAAGGTGGAAAAAACTGGGGGGGACATCAATTTGTGGGAGAGAGGAGTAGGCCAGGCTAGCTGCGCAGAAGTGAGGAGTGAATGTGCAAAAAAGAAGGATCAAGGAGTGCTCTTCCGAAGTAGAAAGCAGTTCCCTGAGGGGGAGGCACCTTGGGGGGCTCAGCAGCCCAGGGGCTTCCTTATCCCAGGAATCCAGGAACCCTAAGAGAGGAGGAGGGACTTGGCATGGCTGCAAGCCAGCAGCTGTGAGGACGAGATGCTGGGAACCGAGGTGGTGGCGGGCAGCCTGGTGGGGAGACTGCGTTCATCTGGAGGAGCTTATGCAAGTGATTCTTTCTGAGCTTGCCTGCCAGGGAGTGGGGGAGGGGAGGAGAATGCCAGTGTTACAGGTGACACAACCCAGACGGCCTCTGCCGGGAGACACAGCAGGGAGTCCCCCAGGGGAGGTCTCAGTCACAGCAGATGAGGCTGTGCAGGGAGAGCTGGTCCTTGAGGGTGCACAAAGGTCGCCTTTCTCTGAAGCTCCCCTGGGATCCAGGAAGGAACTCACAATACCGCAGAAGAGTCATGCATTTACAAATGAGCTCATTGATTAAATAAGATTCAGGCATTTGCAAATGAGCTTATTAATTAAATAAGAGTCAAGTATTTACAAATGAGCTTATTAATTAGATGAAGGCTCGTAACCTCCGGAAATATCAGGTGGCCCCTATTTGAACAAAGTGACAGGAAGGTCAGTGGCAGAGCGCTCCGCCTCCTATGGGCCTCATCTCCGGGGTCTTCCTCCACTGCAGTACTAAAGTGTCATAAACTAGGTGGCTGACAACAAGACATTCATTCTCTCAGGGTCCTAAATGCCCAAGCTATCACCGAGGTAACGTGGATGCTTCCTGACTCACACAGGTCACTGGCCATCTTTACCTGTATTGGATGCCATCCCTTTACTGCAGCCACCCACGTGGCTTATGTCTGTGTTGCCACAACCAGTTCCACCTGCAGGGACTATTTCCTAACATAGTCACATCCTGGGGCTTCAGGGAGACCTGAGATTCAGGAGATACTGTCCAACCTTCTACTTTGACCTAGCATAGTGCATGCATTGGAGATGTGTTCTACAGCCATCTGTCAACGCATGTTCCTGAGAGTCTAAACTAGGAGGGAGACAGGAAATGGAACAAGGCAGATGTATGTTCCACCCTCTGGATATGTGTGACTGAAGTAGCAGGATGGAAAGCTCGGGAACACTGCCGCTTTTGCTGTCCTTGTGGTATACTTGCTTTGGGGTGCAAGTCTTTGTGGGTGGCATGGGGGCGGAGTAGTAGCTGCTCATGGAGGTGGGGGTAAGAATGTGGGGAGCATGGTGAATGATGGCTGCCAGTGTTTCATGGTGGGCACTACCCCTTCAAGTCTTTGGTCCCAGACCCAGTGGGAGGAAAGGAATGTGTGTTGTGCCTCCAGTGAGCATGCTTGACTATGTGTTGAAATAACTCGGTGGATGAGAACCACACAATGTCACAGGAAACCCTGCAAGGCAAGTGCAGCTTTCCGGCTTGGTCAGTTCTATCAGCTGCCCTTGCCCTTCCCTGCCGGAGCCTCACCACCATTCTTAGCAAGTCTGAGCGCTGCTGCTGCTCTCGGGCTGGCGACTTCCAGAGTTACATGCTGTTCATGACAGCCTGGCAAGAAGAGATTTCCAGTCCCTAAAGGGAGTTCCAAATCTTCTCAGAGGTTCCTCTCTGGAGCTGGCAGCCCTTCCAGCCAGCCAGCAGGGGCCCTGGGCTGGGGTAGATCCTGGAGGGCTGGATTAACATGAGAAAGACTGCTTCTGGGACCTCTGTTGACGTCATCAGCGGGGCCCTGGGTCCCTGTGTGGCATGCCGATGAGCCTCTGCAGAGACATCAGCTTCCTTGGCTTGGCCTCCACTCCACCCAGCTTTCCTCAGTGTGAGAGAGGGATTCCGGAGGAAGGAACAGTCTTTGTGGCCCTATCTTTATCCCCAACTCCCTGCCAGCTGGCACATCCCAAGGAGACTGCAGTGTTGTGCTTTGTCTTCAGTAGCAGAGATAGTTTTCACAGGGGTCTCTGTTTGGGAAGGCCCTTGTTTCTCTGCGTTCTCATATAACTCTGCTGAAGATCATTTTGGCTGTAGCACAAACTTTAAAAAACCTTTAAAATATATTTTTCATTTTACTCAAAAGGCAGAGTGACACACAGAGTGAGAGACGGAGTTGAGAGCTCCCACCCTCTGACTGAGACATCCACCATCTACACCAAGACCCAAGGCTGAGACCCAAGTACGCAACCATCCATTGTCGCTGCCTCCCAGGGTGCACATTAGCAGGAAACTGGATGAGCAGCAGGGAGCTGGGGCCTGAGTCAGATGGGATGCACCTGTCCCAGATAGAGACTTCACTCCTGCACTGAACATGTACCCCAATACTCACTTTTAACCTGGCCTACCTGCATGAAGTTAGCACCCTATACGACGAGCAGAAGCTTCCATGTGTGCCAAGGTCTTAGATGCCGGGTCATTTCCACTTGCTGAGACGTCATTCTCACCCTTGAGCTGACAATCAGCACAGGGCCTCAGGAACTTCTCTTTTCATATATTTCACCAGAGTTGCTGTCCCGCGTGTAGTTAGAAGCTAGACTGTACTGTTCAGAAGGGAGTTGAGGGGTAGCTTGGAATAGGGTACCCTGTGTCTGTGAGGGCTGCTGCCTAGCAGTGCTTTCTGAACATTTCACTGAATTAAGTAGGTATTGACCTGGGTTAACCAGGTAAGTTTTTCCACTGTGTGTGTGTGTGTACTTGGTTTCCTACATTTTGTTTGATTCTTTATCAAACAGTCCTAGCCTCCATTGTACTCCAAACTTGCTATTGAACTTCTCAGTAGAACACACTTCCACAGCAACCCTGATTTGGTAACAAGAAACTCTTGACTTAAGAACCTAGCTTGGGGCTGGTTCTGTGGCTTAATACATAAAACCATTTACACCCCAAATGGGCTCTGCTTCCTGCCCTTGCTGCCCACTTCCTATCCAGCTCCCTGCTAGTGGCCTAGGAAAAGCAGTAGAGGATGCCCTGACTTAGCTTGACCAGTGCAGCTACTCAGAGAATGAATTAGCAGATAGAAGACCTCTCTCCGTTAAATCCACCCTTCAAAAAAACTAATCCATCTTAAGTAAAAAAAATTTAGCCTGGAACCCATGTCATGGCATAGCCAATTGAACTATCACCTGTGTGCCAACATCCCATATGGGTGCTAGTTTGAGTCCTGGATGCCTCACCTCCCACCCAGCTCCTTGTTGAAGCAACTTAGAATGCTGCAGAGGATGACCCAACTGCTTGGGCCACGTGGGAGACTTGGAAGAAGCCCCTGGGCTCCTGGCATTGGCCAGGCTCAGCCCTGGCTGCCGGGACTATTGGAGAGTGGAGCAGCAGATGGACAATCTCTCTGCTTTAGAGGACAAGTAGAAACGATCATCTTAAAGAGGAGAGAACCTGGCCTGGATGCAGGTGGCCGTCATTTCTGCTGCTGCACCCATGCTGGGACCCCGGAAATCTGGGCAACAGCTCCTGCTGTGTATCCCCTGAGCAGGGGCAGAGCACTTCATCCCCATCCCCGTGTTTGTGAAAAACCAAAGGAGGCACGTGCTGACCGCCACTCTGCAGTAGGACAGCTGGTTGCCTGCTGCATGCGCCACTCCGCTGTGTCTCACTCCCTGATGCAACCCTCACAGCAGGTGCTGTCTCCCCGCCCTGAGCTGGCATCCCAAACCACCCTCTTCTCTGCTTGCCCTCTGTTTGTTTGTTTGTTTAACATGATGAGTATTCCCTAACGAGAACACAGTCTACGAGCTTAGTTCTCTTCTTTGATCCTTCTTGTACATGTCTGTTTTTCTACTAACTGAAGAAATAGTGTTTAGTCACGAAGATGCTAGAAGACAAGAGAATGATTTAGGGCCGAGAGAGCACTGCCTGCATACAAAAGGTAGGTCCCCATGTTTCGAGATGAATGCCAGACGCATGCCGGTCGGCCCTGGCTGTGCCTCGCAGGGCAGATGCGGTCTTGATCATGCAGTCACGTGTCCTCATAGCAGGCAAATTCAAGCATTGGGTTTTTTTTTTTTAGAGTAAAAAAACTAAAGAACAACCAGATTCCCTTCTCCTACACTTAAGATGCAAAAGAGCAAATATTGAGTAGAAAATGTTTGGTATTTCCCGGTGGTTCCTGTGAAGGAAAGGAGGGGCATCCCAAGGGAGGTGAACTTGAGTGAGCATTGTGGCCCAGAAGCCATGGTGCCTTGGCGATGCCCACGTACCATAACAGAACATGGTGTCAAGTCCAAGCTGTCCCACTTCTGATCCAATTTCCCGTTACTGCATCCTGGAAGGAACCAAATGACAGCTCACGTGGGAGACCCAGATGGAGTTCCAAGCTCCCGCTTGGGCCTTGCCCAGTCCCAGCTGTTACAGGGAATGTGAGGGAATGAACCAGCAAGTGGGTGATCACCTCTCCTCTCCCTCTTTCCCTCTTGCTCTCTCCTTTCAAGTAGATGAAAAAAATGAATGAAATTTGCCAGCAAATGGATAATCAACAATTAGCATTTAAGAATGTGGCTCTTTCTGGAGGATGTCTTGGGGGAAGGAGCTTGATTGGCGATAGGGAAGAAGTGAGTCAGTGTGCTGCACTTTAGCCTAAACACATGGACAAGCTGGTGCTTCTGACTTAGTTCAGTTTCTGCTCATGCAGCCAAATGCCTGGACTGGGAGATTTTGAAAGAACAGAGGTCTAATTGGGCTCAAAGTTTTGGAGATTGGCACAGCCAAGAGCATGGTACCAGCAGCTGCTTGGCTTCTGGTCGGGGCTCCGTGCTAAATCCTAAAAGGCTGGTCAGGAAAAGAGACAGGCAGGTGGCCATGTGCAGAACATACAGTGTGAGAGGTGGCCTTGCCTGCTTCGGGGTAACTGTCCAGGGCCTGAGAGAGCAGCTTCAGTCCATCTGGGAGGGCTGTGCCCTCTGCCCCTTGCCCCTGGAAGTCCTACCACCTGTCAGAGCTTTCACAGATAACAGCTTAGTTTTAGCACTTAGCACCCTCTGAGGATTGGGTCCTGGAAGTTCTGTGCCTTAGAAGTCAAGGGCAGCTCATGTGAGGTTGTGCCACCTGCTGGGCACAGCTGCCCTGTGTACACCCAGCAACGCCGTAGGCAGAGACAGGACAGAGGGGCCCCTGTGGAAGCAGTGGTTTCCAAGGGCACAGCCGGAAGTCGCCTGCTGACCAGGGGCTGGAGAACCCAGGCCCTTCGGGAGGCACTGCCCAGAACGTGTCTTCACCATGATGAGTGCTCACAAGGGACTTTTGGATTCCAACCATGCTGAGCCAAAGCACCGAGCACCTTCAAACACTGCGTGGTTGTTGCTGTTGTTGAGGTTTGCCCACACGTACTGGGAGGCTCCTTCACTTTGTGCTTCAGATTATCAAAATGAAGACTGGGCCACCATCAGACGATGCTGCTGTGCTCCGCCTCTGACTCTTCCCTTCCTAACCTGTGTTTGCAGGGATACCATGGTTGAGGACCACAGTCGCTACCCTGGGAAGACTAGGCATAACCATGGCCTTTGAAATTGTCTATTTGGTAAATTCAGAACTGTACCCAACAACCTTACGGTAATTCCAACCTAGCGTTGCGAGTTCTGCTTTGTAACTCTGTAGCCAGTTGACTTGCTGGCTGGGAGATGGGTCCTCCCATTCTTGACCGGGGCTGAGCCCACGCCGGGAAGGGAGCTTGGGCTGACAGCAGTTGTTTGCTACCGCTGGTGACGGTTGTGTGTCTCTGTTGGCAGCTGAGGTCTGGGGGCAAGGTGCTAGACTTGGAACCACTGAGCCTTGTAGCCTGCATGAGGCTTTCCTCATCTTTGAGTCTGTAGTCTCTCTTCTGAGTCTGCCCAGGTCTGCACCACTGTACCTCTTAGCTGGAGACACCCTGGGTACACCATGCTGGAAAGCCAAGTCCCACAGGGTCGCCTGGGTATCCCAGAGCCAGCAGGGTGTCAAGGTGCTGATGAGGGGACATCTGTCTCTCCCCACCCCCGACCATGTCCCCTGCCCCGGGCGCTTACGCATCCCCCTCCCTAAGACACAGACAGAATGGGAATCTTCGCTTAGAGATAATCAGAGCATGGCGGAGGGCGGGGGGCTTCCAAGTGGAAGCTAACCAGTGAACAGGGTTGGCCTTGTTTCTATGCTAAGTACTGCATATTTTGATAACTTTCCTTGTTTAGGTAGTTTTCATGTAAAACTATAGTTTTGTGTTCTCCAGAAACTTTGGGGTTTCGCTGTGCTCCGGTCTGTGTGATTTTGGGGGCATCATTGCCCCTTTCCTGCTCTTCCGGCTGGCAGCCGTGTGGCTGGAACTCCCTCTGATCATCTTTGGTAAGAGCCTGCTCCTGGGTGCCGGGCCTGTGTGCGTGGGTACACGTGTGTGCGTGTGCGTGCTTTCATCAACGGCCCTGGCAGCTGCAGAGCCCCCCGCGTGCGCACTGAGCTGGGGTTAATCACTTCCATCTCACTGCTTTTTCTTTTTTTTAATTGCTTTTTAAGGATTTATTTTCTTTTTATTTGATAGCAGGGTTACAGAGAGGGAGAGAGAGATCTTCTATCTTCTGATTCACTCCCCGATTGCCCGCAACAGCCAGGGAGGTGCTGATCCAAAGCCAGGGGCTTTTTCTGGGTCAGCCACATGGGTGCAGCATCCAAAGGACTTGGGCCGTCCTCCACTGCTTTCTCAGGCCACAAGCAGGGAGCTGGATGGGAAGTAGAGCAGCCAGGACTTGAACCAGTGAGCATACAGGATGCCAGTGCCATAGGTGAAGGTTTAGCCCACTATGCCACAGCGTCAGCCCCAGCTGTTTCATTTGAAGCAACCAATGAGGTTATAACAAAACTTAAAATCCTAAGTCATTTTAATAATTTTATATTTTATATTTATTCAATATTTTCTATTAAAGGGTATGATAAGCAGTGTTCAGTTTAGTCTTCTTTGTTTAGGTTCTGAATTAAAAACCAATGTGATGCCCAGCTCAGGAGAGACGTGGGACCTGGCCGTCGCCCTCTTGGTAGCTGGTGAAGGACTGAGGCTTCCAGGAGAAATGAGAGAGGGGAGAGATGGGAAGGGACAGAAGAGGAGTGGGGAAGACCAGGGCAAGGAAGCCGAAGGAGTCAAGGGTTGTAAAACTAGCCAGCCCCCCAAGCCTGAAGGGTCTGGATTGGGGCACAGTTGGTGACCCATCTGGCTCAGGGCCGGGAGGACATGGGACCATGGTGAGAAGTGGGACCTGGCCCACAGCTGTGTGCTACGATTGCCTTGACCTGGCTTCCAGGCAGGCCCACTGTTAGGAATTCAAGACTTCCGCCAGCCATCATTCAGGAGTAGAGTATGCTGGGAGCAGACACTCAGTGCCTAGGAAGCCCGTTGTCCACATCAGGGTACCCGGATGGAGGCCCAGCTCTGGCTCCTGACTCCAGCTGCCAGGAAGCAGCAGGTGAGGGCTCTAATACCTGGCTTCCCACCGCACACGTGGCCGTCTTGGATGGGCTGCTGACTCCCAGCTTTGGCCCTGAGCTGACTCCTCTGGCATGTGGGTGAGAACCAGTAGGTGAGAGCTCCTCTCACAAAACGCTTCAACATGTGGAGATCAACATTGTGACATAGTGCCTAGAACCGCCATCTGGACTCTGGCATCCCATTTGGGTGCCAATTCATGTCTCAGCTGCTCCACCTACCAACCAGCTCCCTGCTTATGTGCCTGGAAAGCATAGCAAAAGATGGTAACGTGTTTGTGCCCTTGCCACCTCATGGTGCCCAGAACAGGCTTGGCCCTGATCACTGTGGCCATCTAGGAGTGAATGAGTGAGCAAAGGGTGTCTGCCTGTCTGTGTCTCCCAGTCTTTGTAACTCTTTCAAATAAATAAGTAGTTAGAAAGTTAAAACTAGAGCGTGTAAACTGTATTTAGAAGCAGAAGTATTATTCAAGATGATCCCTTTCCTCTGTTGACTGCGTGTTTACCCTTATCTGTGTACTTGAGGTTGTCTGAGAATATTTATGTATCTCCCTGGTGGAAATAGACGGGCAAGAGAAAATAGGAGGTTTCTGAAGGTTTGGCTCCTGAGAGCAGGAGAGGGAGGTGCTGTGAGGTTGAGAGAGGGCTCAGTGAAGCTGCCAGCGTTCCGCGTCCAAGTGCCCCACTGGAAGGGTGTTGGCAGAGTGAGGACAGAGGACCTGGCCAAGCCTAGTGAGGAACCAGGCGTGGCGAGGGCTCAGCCACAGTGGGCAGAGTGGACAAGGCCAGCAGTGGACAGGGATGGGCTCGGGAGGGAGAGGAGGCTCTCGGAGTGACGGTGTTGATGGCGAAGAGGGACACCTCCTCTTCAGGACCTTCTGTCTTCCATGTGACACGGGGGGCACGGCTTGAGTGCTCAGAGGTTAGTAGGCCCTCGATCTCCAACAACAGCTGTCAAGTCAGTAAGAGAAATGTCTGCTAGAGCCTGGGACAGGTGTTTGAAACCAGTGAAGAGGAAGACTGCGGAGCTGCAGAGGCTGCTGTTGGGGAGTGGGTGTGGCAGGGGCAGGAGAGGCCTGCTGTGGGTTCTGCTGATGGGGAGTGGGTGTGGCAGGGGCAGGAGAGGCCCGCTGTGAGTTCTGCTGATGGGCAGTGGGTGTGGCTAGGCAGGAAAGGCCTGCTGTGGGTTCTGCTGATGGGGAGTGGGTGTGGCCGGGCAGGAGAGGCCTGCTGTGGGTTCTGCTGATGGGGAGTGGGTGTGGCCGGTCAGGAGATGCCCGCTGTGGGTTCCGGAAGCGGCCACGACCCCTTCTTCCTCCTGCAGGCATCCTGGCATCTGTCTGCGGTGGCCTTGTGATGCTTCTGCCGGAAACCAAGGGCATTGCCTTGCCAGAGACGGTGGATGATGTAGAAAAACTCGTCAGGTATCGTGTAAAAATGCAGCACACCCTCAACCATGGGAGCCCCGGGGCCAGGGTGAAGAGGAGTGGGGGGGACGGAGGGCTGGGTGGGGGAAGGGTGGTGTAGACCAGGTGGAGTGTCTGTGGGAGAAGCGTGGAATCCCATGTCATATCCTAAGGAGAAGCTGCCAGGTGGATGGAAGAGGTTAGTGTAGAAAAAGAACAATGGCAGGGAAGAATACACAGAGCTTTACAGTGTGGTCAGTGGGGGAAGTAGTTCCAAGGGCTTCCCACTCAGAAAGCAGTGAAGGACGGGGCCGGGGGAATGTGACCCGAGACTGTGTCCCCACAGTGTGGAAGACTGCACAGGTGGAAAGAGTGGTGGTCCTCTCTGTGGGGTGACAAGGCAGGCCCCTCAAGGCTGATCCCACAGTGAACCATCACCTACGGCTCGATGACAAGGCAGAGGGCAGGCAGGTGTTAGGCAGACACACAGAGATGCAGAGACAGAGAAGGGATGACACACAGGAAAGCAAGAAAAATCGTGCTGGGGACAAGTGCGTGAGTGATGTGCAAGCTGTTTATTGATTAATACCCAACCAGTAAATAGACATGAAAGATTAGGCCAATTAAAAATTGCATTACACAAATCATTTCTAATTTGTAGTGCTTGACATGCTTCATAATAAAAAAAATACATATAGAATAAAAGAGCTAAGACAATAATATCCACTCCGTGGGTAGAAATGGGGTGTGGAAAAAATGACCCGTCTCTTTGATATCTGTGGAATTCTGGGCTGCCAGATTTTCTTTAAATAGAACACACAGTCTTATATTACTTAACAGCTACCTTTAAACACAGTAATCAATCTTTTTAAAAGACCAGGAAATTAATCATACAAGCCTCTAAAGTTTTTTAAATGTACCAAAGATATTTATAGAAAGGTTGGAATTGTGGCGGCCTCGGGGCAGGTGTTTTTCTTTCCACTTACTGGTAGTGAATTGGGGAGAAGTTGACCTCCCTTTAACTCCTGTGTGAGTAATGGTTTTACAGATGGGTTTTTATTTAATACAGAACACGGGACTGCATGATAGGAACGTGTCCCCTCGCTTAGTGTACCTGGGAGATCCGTGAGATTCACGTGCTCTACGTGCCAGCCCCGGGCTGGTCCTGCTCAGCGTTCGCTGTGGTGCCCTGGCCCTGCGTCATTCCTTGACGCTGTGTTCTGCTGGTGAAGGTCTTTTGAACAGTGAGTCTCCCTCTCTAGGAGTGAAGAATTAGGCTCCATCCTCCTCCCCCAAGCTAGGCAAATGTTACTAAGGCCTTTCAAGTGTGTTAGCAGACCTTGAAACCTGGGCACGGCACGGCATAGCTGGCGGACTCCCTCTTTTGTGTTGAGGGTCCTTGTTGCAAAGATGAGACTGATGAATTATCCCCAGGGCTTTCCTAAAAAAGACCTGCTTGGTACACAAAACCACCAGCTAACTCCTCATTGGCTGCCCACTATTGAAACTGGCCAATCACAGGTTAGGGAGCCATTTAATTTCTCTGCTGAGCTGGAAGTTAAGTAAAGGCACATTCCTCACCCAGATGGCCTCTTCACTCTCGCCCTCAAGTCTGGAATGAGCAGCCCAGAGGGGGTTCTAGGGCTCCAGGTGCAGGTGGCCGAGGCTCGCAGGGGCACAGGTGCCTCCCTCTTCCTAAGCACACGCTGTGTCCAGATCTTGACCCAAGGAACTGGCTGCATCATTGACTGTTTAGACAGCGACAGCGACTTGGGAATTCTCAAACCAGTCAGGGGCCTAGTTTCCAGGGCAGGCCTTTGATGCCAAGCCTCTTCTGCTAGTTCAACAGTGTTAAAACAACTGGTAGATTTGGAAGGGCACTGTATATGGGGGAAGGAGTGTCTAAAATGATTTCCCACAGAAGTTAATACCCACAGAATATATCAAGAATTAGCAATAACTAGCCCCCAAACTAGAAAAACAATCTAGAAGTATGACTACTGTTAATTCTACAAATTAGGCACATTCATTATGATCCCTGACTTTTTTCTTCCTCCGGGCTTGGTGCCCAATTACTGGAACTTGTCAGTATTTGCTTTCAAAAGCTGCACTGAATTATCACACCATTTCTGTGTTTATCTACATCAATAGCTGATTTCCAAACTATACTGAGTAGAAATTCATAAAGAGTTTACGTGCTGGCTTGCTAAGTCATGACTGGAAGGTTCCAGTGTCAGTAAACTGCAAGCCTGCAGGTACTGCTTGGTTCCCACCGAGCTGGGGCATGAGTGTCTGGGTCCAAACCAGCGACGAACCTGAACGGGCGCTAGTAGACCGCCTCCAAAGCTCTCACGTTCTCTCTTTTGGTTTGTCAGTCCACATTCCTTTCACTGTGGCCAGAAAAAGAAGACGCCTGTGTCCCGCTCTCACCTTTGAGGTCCCAGCCAGCGGCAGGTGCTCCCCAGGAACTCTGCTGGAGAAAAGCTGTGCCTCCTCCCAGCTGGCTGTGCCGCGCTGTTCCCAGCGGCCCTGGCGCCGCGAGAAGATATTCAGACTCTCCAGAGTATTTTTCTATGTTTATGGAACAGGATGTATCAGGCTGCTGACGTGCCTTGGCATACCTAACGGCGGCTGGCTTAGCAAGAGCCTGCTAGGCGCACAGCCCTTCCCGAGCCTTGGCTCATTCTGTTGGAGCTGCAGAACCTCACCTGGTGGATTTCAGAGACAAGAGGCGCCCCACCCACCTGCTTCTCCAGACAGCTCCATCAAGAACGCGGGCTGTGTGAATCACTGGCCCCGAGAGAAGTGGAGAGAAGTGTGTGAACTCTGCTTCCAGCCAAGGCGGAGGGCTCTCCCTGGAGAGTCCCTAGGGGACAGGGCCAGTTAGCGAGGTGGCTGACCAGGGGGCCTGAGCCCATGCTTTCTCTGCTGTGCCTCTGGATGAGCTGGCTCTGTTATTTATGAAATCGGGATTTGATCTCGAGAGTAAGTGGGATATATTTTGTTCTCCTTTAGTGGATACTAACGGAGAGCCACAGATTCGGTTTGCCTTGTTTTAATATGCTGAACAACCACAACCACAAACTAGGAGCCCATGGGTCAGGGTTTTGTGGGTCATGGGTTTTTTTTTGTTTTGTTTTGTTTTTAAGTAAAGGGATTTGTGAGCTGAGTTCTGCCAGGTCAGGTGTGAGATGCGAGGCCAGTTCTCACTTAAGTTGTTCATTGAAAAGAACGCTCAGCTAAACCCAGGCTTCGAGGAACTTGCAATAGTTTTGTACGTGACAATAGATACTAATTAGGGATTGGATCTTCTTGTTAAGACTTTGGAAATGTGAGACTTAAATACAGCGTTCTCCTTTGTTTGTGACACATACTATCCTTTCAGACTCAGTATGTATCTTGTACCAAACTTTTTCATGACATGCTCTGTGTGGGCAGGCCAAGACGCAAGCAGGTGTCCCTGAAGCGCTAGCGGTGACCTGGAGGGTGAGCGCTGATTGTTCCAGAGGCCTCCCACTCCCAGTCCTTGGACACAGCTGTGGAATCGCGTGTAAATGCCCTAGGCACAGCCCTGGGCGGGCCAGCAAGGCTGCCTCTACCAGAGAGACTCCCACCTGCGCCTTTGTCTCCTCTGTGGTTCTATGCAGGAAGGACACTCAGTTCTTCGACACTGTCATCTGTAAATTGTCTTTTGAGTTGATGTTTTTGTTTGATATCAATAAATAATTTTCAGTTGTTAAGAAAATCTATCTCCTCTCTTCTTCTAAACACGTGTCACCGCCGAGCACTGGATCTCTGCTGGTTCCAGATGGAGAAACCCAGCCATGACAGTGAGTGAGCAGAACCGCCTGCAGTGTTGGCTCACTGCTGCCCCGCAGGCTCCTGGCGCTGCTGCCGGACTCAGACATGACTCAGCCGTGACATCGTGCGGGCCCTCAGCTGCTCTCATGTGACCTGCTTCACCCCATGATCACAACTCTGCTCCCTAGGCCTTCTGCTGGCCTACCAGCCAATCACTAGTAACCAAGTTCATTTCCAAAACAGAACGCGTCCCAACTCCCTGTATGTGTGGCAGCTTTGTAAACATTCATCTCAGGGCAGAAGCAGACATTAAAAACAAAACAAAACAAAACCCCTGTGTGTTGGGCGGCTGGGGCCAGGGGACAGTGTTCTGGCATTGTGGCACAGTGAGTTAAGCAGCTGCCTGCAGCGCTGGCATTCCACGTGAGCACCAGGTTGAGTTCCAGATGTTCCCCCTCCAGTCTAGCTCCCTACTGATGTACCTAGGGAAGCAGTGGAAGAGCTGCACTACCTGGAAGACCCAAAAGTGTGGTTGTGGGGCTCAGGGCCAAAGGGGTCACTCAGTCAACAAGATGGCGACTAACAGTCAAGGTCACTGGGTTACACGAGGCAAGCAAGATGACAGCCAAGGGCAGAGCCCTGGGTGTGAAGCGGGTCAAGTGGTTTCAAAGAAAGACTGATTGGCCAGGGCCATTTCGCTCACCTGCCCCTGGCCTATGGGAGGTGGCTTCCGCAGTCGCGCTGATGACAATTGGCTCCTAGTTCTCCCCTCCTGGAATTCCTGGCCTGAGGCTATTCCTGACCCTATATAAGGAACTGAATTTCCCCAATAAATCCGAACAGCTGGACAGAACCCCTGTCCATCTGTTTGCCTCTCGCGTGCCGGGAGGCTGGGTGGCGGACAGCAGGCTCACCCCCTCCAGCAACGTGGTACTAGAGGAATCTATGGGGGAGACCTCGCATCTGGCCACTGCAGCCATTTGGAAAGTGAAACCCGTTGATGGGTGAGCTCTCTTTTTCTCTGGAACTCTGTTATTGAAATCAATCAATCAATCAGTCTTTGAACAGAGACTCACGCTGAACCGTCTTTAGCTGACTAATGGGCCAAGCTTGGGTGATGTAACCAGGACATCTCAGATCTAGTCCTTCCCAAAATGAGTTCAATCAGTATGCCGTGTTTAAAATTGGCACGATGCACTTGAACCAATGGGTGTTGTAGTCCAGCTCAATCCTACCCACTCCATACTCGATCCTCACACAAACCAGTGGGAGCTGCAGCCTAGTTGGGGCGACTCCCCCATAACCCCCACCAGGCCTGCCCCCTACCCTGGTTCCATGCTTGCCAGTATGTACCACAGACTTGTTCAGTCTGTCCCACATCCCATTTAGCTCTCGTACTTGTCAGTGGGCATTGAAGCCTAGTTCAACCCAACCAACCTACTATCCAGCCCACACACATACTGGCAGGTGCCTTTCTGTCCAGCCACCTCAGCCCCTGTCCTGATTTTCGTGCTCTCCAGTGGGAGTGGTAACCCACGAGGGAGATGCCCACTGTCTCCCTACTAGGCCACTCCAATTTCTGGATTATGCACTCTCCAGGTGGTTCTGGCATTTAACGTAACAGAATTGGCCCCCAGTGCCAGCCTTTGTCATCTGATGATGTGGCCTAGCCCAACCAATCCTCACCCACTCTAACTTTTGCTAGCACCAGTTGGAACAGTCAGCCCAATCTGGCCCTTCCCCAATCTAGCTCACATGAGGCCCACAGGTGTTGCAGCCCTGCCTGGTCTGATCTGCCCCATCCCGACTCACGCTTTCCAATGGAAGTAGTTGTCCAACAGGGGAGCCCACATTCCCCTGTCGGTTTTGCCTCCTCCCCCTGACTATACATGTGCTGTTTGTTTCTCCCCTGACCCCAGAGACAGGGGAAACATGATATTAGTGTGGAAACAATGGTATTACCCACTTTCCTGTGGCCCTTGACCCTTTGTACCCTAATCAACTAAGTAAGATCATTTTAAAAAATTAATTAAGAAATAAATAAGTATATAAAATTGGCACGATGAAGAACATGAAAATGTCCAATGGCATCCCAACAAATGAACTCCCATCTAAGTAAGTAGAGTGTTTATTTCCCATAAATGTTATAACCATGTGGCCTTATTTTTACAGAATTCAGCAGTCCGTGGCAGCAAACCTTTATCCACACTAATATAAAGTGCTGAGAGTTGGCAGTGGGCGACAGTGAAGGACGGTGCCTGGCTCGCTCCCACTGTTGCCAGGAAGCTAAGTGCCCTGCCCAGGTGCCAGCTTCTCAGGTGTCCCATGCCATCAGTTATTTCTCATCACCCCTTTAATCCAGTCAACAAAGCTTGAAACGCGCACGTAGACACCAGGCTTATTGGGACGCGCACAGCCAAGACCCCAAGAGGTCACCCCCTGTAGGATGTATTTGTCCTTCTCGAAGCAAACCAGAGGCCCGCCACTGTCACCCTGTGCAGTGAGGAAAACAAACAAGCAAACAAAACTCCACGTGAAGCTGGAACTTCCAACCTGTTACTATCCCATGTCACCCTTCTGCCATCCAACACGTCTTCCCAGCATTTGAAGTCAGAAAGGGACTTGGTGCTATATCCCGTGAGCACCTGCAGTGTTTGAGTCATTAGCAAGGCATGGTCAGGTTCACCAGCGTTCCACGGTGGTGGGAGCCAGGAAATGCATGCTGTCGGTTTGCCCTCTATACCTCTGCCTTGGGGTGCCTTTGAGATAAGGCTGGCCTGGGCAGGATTGTAAAGTGGCTGCAGTAGGTTTCTGTACTATACCCCCAATTCCCCACCCTACTGGAAAGGCCCCCCTTTTGTCAGCCCCTGCCCACCAGCACATTCCCAGAAGGCAGCTGGGGCACTTTGCCACCCCCTGGAACAGAAGGCTAAAGAACCCCCCTCCCATCATCTGAGTCACTATTCATGGGCAGACCTGGAAGCCCTTGCGGCGGTCCAGCCTCGAATCTGCCCCTTTGAGACAAACCGGGGCTCCAGACAGGGCAGCAGCGCAGGGGTCCTGCTTACCTGGCAGCTGTCCGTGCCGCCTACCAGATCCCCGGCACACAGCTCCGTGGACTTGACTCTCCTGTTCAGGAACTCTGGCCGATTGCACACCTTGTTCTCAATCACTGGGAGCTGGGCTTCCTTAAGAACGCCAGCACCCGAGGTTCCTGGAACCAAGAAAAAACCAAAGAAGCAGCTTCAACACACGCTCTAAATGTACCCTTCAAAGCCATTGGCAGAGTTGGGTCTGTTGCTCATGTTACTGCCATTAAAGGGCAGGCTGAGCCTTTTCAGGCACGAGCCCCTGAGAAGTGCATTTCCTCGGCGTTTGGATCATCCCTAGGCCACAGTTCAGGAAATGGATGTCCTTGACCCAGAACATGAACCTCGAAGCCACTGCCCACAGGCTCCCTTGGCTGCCCCCACAGCTTCCAACATTTCATGCCTTACTTCTCACACTTAATTCTTCTTCCCAAATATTTTCTTGAATCTGAGTACTCAGAAATTAGATAAACACTTAATGGCTGCCAATAATATTGCCAAATTGTTTCCTAAGTCAGGGTCACAGTATAGAATGTTGCTAGAAAAAAAAACAACACTGTTCATCATGCTTTTCAGAGAAGTTGTTTTAAGTAGTGGCTACTAGAATAGAGGTGAATTATTCTGATTCCTTTTCTAATTTACATTTCTTAGAGCAACCCATCTCCTGGTGCGGTTCTTGATGGCTACATGCCTTCGTTTGTGAGGCCGGCTGTCTTGCCTTTGTGGAAGAAGAGATAGGACTTTGTAAAAAGCACTAGACCAAATGCTGCCTTGCACTGCGACACACCCGTGGCTGTTGCCTGAGCTTGCACTGTGATTTGGCAACACAACTATGCTTTGCTATCATGGGTCAGCCAAAACACCAGGTCCTGTTGCATTCCCAAAGACCCCGACTCACTGAGCTGATTCCCTGGGGCCCAGGAAAGCTAACCTGCCTCTGAAGATGACGTGAGCCCAAGAGAGGCCGGTCCCAGAGTGGCTCAGCCCAGGTTGAACACAACAGCACTGGGCACAGAGACATCACTTAAATAGATGTGTGGAGGAAGCACACTTCTCTGAATATTTTGTCCAAAACTCCTGAGTTTCTGGCCTCACTGCTGTTTTAAGATGTCTGCTTCCTGGGTAGTTGGGCCATCTCGAGAGTGCCGGCAAGCGGCGGTGGTCTGTGAGAATGTGCTGCCACCCTGTGGCCACATGTGAGACGGCGTTCCCTGAGTCGGGATGCTGCAGGTGACCTAGGCACAGGAGCCCTGCTGGGACCGGGAAACTGAGGCAGCCAGGAGAAAGAGTAACAAAGTCAGGGCAGGAGGGGGCAGTGCCCAGGGACTCACTTGGAACTGGGGCTCACTTGGAACAGCCGTCACCTCCAGGTTGGGGAGGATGGGGGGGGTGAGAAGGGGAGAGGGAGAAGAGGTTACAGACACCCAAAGATCCAGTCTGAGTGACACGCAGCAAACTGGCAAACAGGCTTCAGTTCTGCTTGGTGACTCCTCCTGGGCTGCTTCCTGTTCTGAGAATCATCTCAGGACCCACGTGGGCAGGACTGGGGGAGACGAGGAGCCAGCCAGTGCAGGTGGCGGCAGAAACGTGTGGGTGGGCAGTAAGACAGAAGAACCAGCAAGTAGCCTTAGCTGTCAGCAGGTCTGGATTCCATCGGGGCACACACCAACTATGTAAGCTCTGTGGATGATGGTGGTAATGGTGGGAGAGATGATGGCAGTGGTGCTAATGGCAACGGTGAGGGTAGTGATGATGCTGGTTATGACGGGGATGATGGGATTGGTGGTAATGGTGATGCAATGTTAGAGATGATGGTGGTGTTGATGATGAGTCATAGTTTTCATTCTCACCAGGGCCTCACAGTGCAAATGAAGCAACAAAGCTTAAACTCAAACAAGGACACCAGGCTTACAGAGAGGAAAGAGCTGCCTGATGCCGCTTAGACAGAGGTAGGGCCAGGACTCACACCCAGCTCCTCATGACTTTAGGTTCATCCAGAGGACATCTGTTGGCTTTCTGGCAGCCTGTATCCCACGATCTACCCCTTGCCCCTCTGGGTGCAAGCGGGTCCTGTCCCAGCTTCAGGGTGGAGCAGCTGAAGTAGGTCCAGGCCAGTGGGTGACTGACTGCAGGATAAGCACGTGAGCTGACTCCGACCCCTCGGGCAGAGCCGTCCCAGCATGCACTGCCGCGCAGGGCACCTCTGTGCAGGAGTGGCGCCTATCCATGCCTGGGTGGCCGAGGCCTGCAGCCATCGTGTGAGCCAGAGGACTGGCCAGCTGACAGTTTCCTGTCTCTGCTTAACCCACTCTAGATTTTCTGTCACTTGCAGGAAGCATCATGCTTCCTGTGGCTCCCTTCCATGTCATCCTTAAGAGCTGTGCTTGGCATCATGGGCACTTCACCCTCTCCCACAGCAGTCCCCACCCACCCCAGTTGTCAGAACCCCTAATTGTACATGGGAGTCCAGGAACCCCTTCAGACGTGTGTCACCCAGTGGCTGACACGACCCTGCTCCAAGCCACAGGGTCCTGCTTTGTAAGACAAAAAGTGATGTGACCCCCAGGGCTTGAGCACACCAGAGGCACAGCCTGGCACACCCCTTGGGCTGCTTCCTCAGCCAAGCTTCTCTTGCCATGGCCTCAGCACCCTCAGGGTCAGAAGTGCAGATCCAGAGGGGTAACAGATGGAATTCTGAACACAAAAGGACAAGCTCAGACAGAGGTCAGGTTCAGCATTATCTATACCTGCGGCTTTTGATCTTTTTCCCCCTTAAGCCACAAAACCTTACTATCAGCCAAAACCTTACTGCAAAGGGCAGATGTGAGATAAACTATCAGAAGCCGCAGGCTGAGGAGAATCAAGATGGCGGAACAGGGTAGGGACATATTTAAATGGATGGAGAAACATTACCCAGTGTGAAGTAGAGAGGGCACATTCCAGGAAATAGGAGAGGACAGAACAACAGCAGAGGGGTACCTGGAGACTGACAGACACAGGAAAGCAGCAACACAACGGTGTGGTGTTGCAGTGACTGATACTCCAGCGACATTCAGTGAGTGGTGATCTGAATTGCAGCGGCAGCAGGAACTCCACCAGCAACAAGGTGGGAAGGGATTTTCACCGGGAGGTCAGGAAGTGAACCCAGACAAAAATTTGCCTGTTCTGCTGGTCTGTTTGATTTGACCAGGAGCAGAAACGGAACACCAGCTCCCAGGTGGGCAGTGCAAGAACAGGGTGGATTTCACAGCCCAGACCGCCTCCTAGAGCCGAATTGGGCACCATTTTGAGTAAGGAAGCAAAAGCTATGGACAGGACTGTGCTTGTACAGAGCTGGGAGTGAACTCATATCTGGCTCAGGGAACTGCAACAACGTGGCATCCTACAGGCTCCATCCACCCAAGACAGGTCCGGGTAGCCCTCAGACCTGATGGCCAGCAGATCAAGAACTCTAGTAGTGGCACATCAGATGCCATTTTTTTGTACAACGTGGCAAAAGTTTTAAGACTGCAGTGGACAACAGTGAACTGTGCATGAGCTGAGCTTGTGCCGAGCTCACTGAGCTCACTGCATTGCACTGGTCCCGCAGGGAAAATAATACCAACTTTGGCATCTTACAAGTCAAAATAGGTCTGTGTGGCCCTCAGACCTTGCGGCCAACAGGTTCTGGCAAGATTGGCACCACCAACCACCTAGCTTTACAGGACTCCTGGTGTTTCCCTAATCCTGGGACCTGCTCCAACCGGAAGTGGGAGAAAGGTTGCAGAGAAAACAGTGCAGCCTCAGCATGATATCACAGGAGTTGGAGAGTGGTGAGCCAAGAGCTGAGGCTAAGGAAACCATGGTGGAAATCTAACATAAGGGCCCAGACCTGGAAACTTGCTGGAGGGAGTGGCACAAGTGACTGCAAACAAAGAGCTGTGTACCAACTGCAATAAGTAAAATTGAACTGTAGACCTGTGGGTGACACAGCTTAGAAACCTGCCCCAAGGAGAAGACTCTGCTAACCAGAAGTGCAATGACCAAGAGCAAAAGAAGAGACAAAGGCACAATGAATGTTACTGAAAACTCCCCTGCAAAGGGGCAAAATCTTTTGCCAACATCAGAGTTCACTGAGAAAGACATCGAGAAAATGGGGCATACAGACTTCAAAACACTTGTTATAAAGCTTCTTATCAACAATGAGAAGCATGTAAAGCAGGCTTTCAAGGAGTTTAAGGAATATCTCACACTAGAAATGAGTCAAATGAAAGCTGATATATCAGAAATGAAGAATACAGTGGAACAAATTAAAAGTACAGTGGAGAGTCTCCAAAATAGAATGAAGGAGGCAGAAGAAAGAATCTCAGAATTGGAAGATATTTCCTGTCACCAGGGGGAAACAAACAAAAAGCTGGAAGCAGAGCTGGGTCAAGCTATAAAAGTATTTAAGAATTGAAAGACACTATTAGAAGGCCAAATATAAAAGTTAACAGGAGTCCCAGATGGTGCAGAAAGAGAAGTTGGGATTAAAGGTGTATTCAATGAAATAATAAGGAAAACTTTCCCTAATCTAGAGAAAGAATTGGGAAACAAGATCCAGGAGGGGCACAGAACTCCCAACAGGGTTGATCAAAAGCCATCTTTACCACGACACATGATAATCAAGCTCTCTTCAATCGAACATAAGGAAAACATCCTTAAATGTGCACGTGAAAAAAATAAAGGAATGCCAATTAAACTCACAGGAGACCTCTCGCAGGAAACTCTACAGGCCAGAGAAGAATGAAGTGACATATTCCAGTTCTAAAGGGAAAAAAAAATGTCGGCCCAGGATAATACACCCAGCAAAACTTTTCTTTGTCTTTGAAAATGAAATACAATTCTTCCACAGTAAAGAAAAGTTAAAAGAATTTGCCTCTTCAAATCTGTTCTACAAATGATACTTCAAGATGTTCTCTTGACAAAGAGGAATAGCACCCACCAAAACCAAAGGCAAATGTGAAGAACATCCCAGTAAAATGACAACAGAAGATTAAACCAATGAACAACTCATTCCTAAAACGACAGGACCAAATTACCACTCATACCTATTAACTCTGAATGTAAATGGCTTAAACTCAATCAAATGTCATAGATTAAAAGACTGGATTAAAAAACAAAACCCATCTATTTGTTGCTTACAGGAGACACATTTCACCAACAACGATCAGCGGAAACTGTATCTCATGGATTTTGATTTTTTGTTGTTGTTGTTAGTTTCATCTCATCAAAACACTTTCTTGTGATTAAATTCTTCAATGACTCATAAATCATACAATAGCATCATTTTCTTTAAGAAGGTTCTTGATTTTCTTTTACATTTTTTCAGCGACAAATTAGTCATTCAGTAGCATGTTATTTAACTTCATGGTGTTGTTAATTTCTTTTTTCTTCCTGTTGTTGATTTTGTATTGTGGCTTTTCATTTAAGGGGATGTATAGTAACTGTGTAATGGAGACTAACATATCCAGATGTGAGGATACAATGTAGTATGTATCTCTACTTGCAGACGAAGATGGACTCTCAATGAAACTGTTTATTATATCTTGACAATAGGATGCTCTACTCTCTGTCATTGTGCATGCCTGCAATGATGGACATATGACTCTGTATGAAGAACTATACTTTAGTAATGATATAAGGGAACTCAGTGGGTGGGGGGAGGAATTTGGGGAGGGGAGAAGGAAAATCCCAGGGCCTATGGAACTGTATCATAAAATGATTACAATAATAATCATAAAAAGAAGTAGAATTTAAAAAAAAAAAGAAACTGCAGGCTGCACAGAAGGGCAGTGGGGGCGGGGAGGAGAGCCAAACGGTCCCCAGAAGTGCGTCTGTCAGTTCAGGTCTCCCTAGCTCATGGCTGAGTCCCAGCTGTTTGCAGGGCTCCTGTCTGCTCCGGGGCCCTTGCCTGCACTCCTGAGCCAGGGAGACCAGGAGCTCACACTTCCTCACGCCTTCCCAGGCCAAAGGCCAGTCTCTGGCACACAAAGTCATGACCGAGACACTTAGCCTGAGAGCCGATTCCATGTCCTACAGAAAGCACCTCTCTCACCCTCACCCCATCAACCAGATCCAGCGGCATCCTAGAACTGGGGGGCTCCTGGGGCCCTTCCTTCCACCTGTCAGACTGTCTTCCCTCATAGTTCCTGCACACACCAGCCATGTGGATATTTGAAATGAAAACTGCATTAACTGTGACTTTTATTGCTATTGCTTTACATGCTGGGAACCCAGAATAACCTGCGTCACATGAAAAATAACCCAGCACCTTTATCTTACACTACAGATACATCCAAACCCTGCTTACCTGAGGAAGCAGTGCTGGTGTTGAAATGAGAGGCTAAGAAACCCCCAAAAGTGGTCCTCCTCCCCTGGCTCTTGTCCCCCAATGACTGGTTATGGGGACGCAGGCAGACAGGCGCCCAGACGGAAGCAGGAAGGGGTGGACCAGATGCACCAGCAAGCACGTGGGCCCCAGTCTCTGCTGGACACCAGCATCCATCCCTGGTGTGCAGAGGGCGGGAACTCACCTTGGGTCTCTCCCCAGCCGGTGATGTAGCATACCGTGCGGTCAGCCACCATGTAGTTAGAGGCGGGCAGACAAGCTGGGATGACCTGGTTGGTGATGACGGCAGGGCTGCAAGGAAAACATCAATGCCACCTTGGGCTGCTCTGCTGGGAGCTCCCATCTGTCGGGCTGTGGACTGCTCACCAGACACCACTGCCCGGAAGCCCCAGGACCCCGACAGCGGGATGCAGAGCACAGCTCCTGACCCTCACGTTGGCCTCGGGTGTCCTGTGCACTAACAAGTGGACGTTCTCACTTCAAGCATGTAGTTTGTAGGGCGGGATTTTAGCACAGCAGTTAAGGCACCTTTGGGATTGCAGCACCTGCTAGGGTGGCGACTGAGTTCAAATTCCAGCTCTGCTTCTGATCCCAGCTTCCTGCTACACACACCCTGGGAGGCAGTGGTGGTAGCTCAGCTGCTGGAGCCTCTGCCACCCATACGGGAGGCTTGGACTGAACTCTGGGCTCCTGGCGTTGGCTTGGTGCAGCCATGGTTATTGCAAGCATTTGAATAGTGAGCCAGCAGAAGGAAGATCTCTGCCTCTCTAAAGAAAAGTCAATAGTGAAGGGAGAGCCAGGTGGCTACCAGAAGCTGCCTTTGACCATTGCTTTGGGAAGCTGAGGTAATAAATTGTACCCAGAATTTCAAGCCAATTGCACCAGCCACACAGAGCACATTGGCTGTAGGCCAGGATTGTAGCCAAAGCCTTGAACTCAATCCAAGTCTCCCTGTGGGTGGCGGGGCCCAACCATCTGAGCCATCACGGCTGCTCCCCAGGGTCTCCATCGGCAGGGAGTCAGGACTCAGGGCTTGGGACTGAATGCAGGTGCTTCCATGTGATGCTCAGGCATCTCAGCTGGCTGAGTACCCCGGCCCACCGTCTCTTGCAGCTGGCTCTTTTGCCATGTGATGAAACTGAATCTTGGATGCTTTCCTCAAGACTACAGCTGCTGACCAGATGTGTATAAACTAAAATTGAAATGTCAATGAAGTAGTCACAGGTTGTGGTTAAGAACTTGCATTTTCTAACATATTGGTCACTCAAAATGATGTAAATCGTTAATGTTATGTTGTGGCTTTTCATTGGATGGGATAATACTCTGCCAGCTCTTCTTTCAGACCAGAGATGGTCTCCCCAAGAATCTGTTGAATCTATCTGGACAATAAGAGGCTGGACTCTATGCATGGTACATGCTTGCAATGAAAGAATCATGACTGGATTTGAACTGTAACACTGCAACAAGGTGGAGGAATCCACCATGGGGAGAAGACAGGGGGAGGGGTTGGGGGAACCCCAGAGCATGCGAAACTCTGTCATAAAACGAAATAATAATAAAAGAAGACTACAGCTGCTGGTCTTAAGAAGTACATTCATGGAAAAGGGAAAGACTATGTATGGATTTTAAAAGTCTTTTGCACCAAAACAAACTTACCCTTACATGGTTCCATTACTCCACGAACTTTTAAAAATCCCCTCCCTTTGTGGCTCAGTGGGGAGTTGAGGCTGCATGTTCTGATGAAGTTCAAGACCGTCCCAGACCCCTTGGGTCTTTATGCCTTAGATGACCTGCCCACCGCTGGCACAATGGGGGATGGCTCCTGAACCCCCAGGTAGAAACCAGATATGTGGGTTCTGTTTTCCAAACCGCAAGGTGAACTCCTACCTGCTTAGCTTTAGCAGGGCAATGTCTGACCGTGAGGGTTCCAAGAATATCTTTCCCACAATTATGTCCTGAACGTGTGGTTCCAAGTTCTTCTCCTGGTGTGCCCCCAGGATGACCCTGTATGATGAAGCAACATTGCTCCTGGCAACGAGAATGAGCGCAGAAGCCAACAATGAGCATGGCCCAGCCCTTCAACAGAGGCCCTCCTGTTTCTGCACCACTCCAGGCAGTGGCTTCCAGGCAGCAAGACGCAGAATTCCCAGCTTATTTGCATCTGGCAGTAAACGGATGTTTTCAGGTCTGCTTGGGGGGACCCAAGACCTGTGGCAGTGGACAGCCCTCCAGACTTGCAAAGTCACCCTCATGGGGTCTGTCTAGTGCAGGTTAACTCTAGCCACACTCCCCTCCTCTCTCATTTGGTAGCCTTGCCAGTTGCGCCATAGCTTTAATAAAGTACAGCGCCCCCTGGTGCCTGCATCACGGCCATGGAACAGCATCCCCTGGTTCCTGTATGCCACAGAGGCAGAGGGGAACCAAGGGGAAGCGGAGAGGAATGAGTCTCTGAAGAAGGACCCCTTAGCGTTCCTGCGCTAACGTACCTCTCCAGGCAGTGTGCAGCGGTCACCACCCACTGTGGGTCGATCAAAGTGCCTCCGCAGAAGTGCTGTCCAAACCTAGCAAGAAAACATGCCAGATGTTAGCTCAGCGCCCATGACCTTGTTTGCTCCATTGTAGAGGCAGCCAGAGAGGCAGGTCTACTCCCTTGCGATTGTGTAGCTGTTCTCAAACAGTAAGGCCAACAACACGTCACAGGGACAGTGGCAAGTCAGACTGTGCTTCTGTGCTGAGGTCTTCCAGCAGAGATCATTCACACTGCTCTGTAAAGACAGCTGGGGACACACAGGCACAGCCACCAGCCACTGGCTGCCGCACGAAGACTGACCACCATGGCTGAGGTCCATCAGCTCTGGTGACCAACGTGAGTGGCCAGCCCAAGACACAGGCAGGAGCTGGCCAGTCACTCTCCAAGGATTGCTCAGGGGATGCTCACAGCAGTGGCTTGGTTTTACCAGAGGTTCTTGACTTTTACACAAAGTCCCTTACATCACTTGCTTTCCTGCCATCCCCCCTAACAGTGCTGTGTGCGCAGCTTGGACAGTGCAAGAAAGGAAGGCAGGGAGGAAGCACATGACGGCAGGTGTGACATTCAGTTCATTGGGATCGCACCACACATTCTCAGTTCCTGAAAGTAGAGACTTTGCGCCAGGAGGAATGTCTGCACAGAGAAGGCTAGGAGAGAGTGTAGTCATAGTGTTCACAGTGGGATTCAAGCCTATGCAGGAAGCAGAGGCTTTAAAACAATTATTCTGCGTATTTGAAAGGTGTGTTAGAGAAATCTTCAGTCCACTCTGGTTTACTGCCCAAACGGCCACCGATGGCCAGGGCTGGGCCAGTCCAAAGCCAGAAGCCAGGGGCCAGGAGCTTCTTCTGAGCCTTCCATGGACTTGAGCTACCCTCCCCTGCTCTTCCAGATGCATTCACAGGGGGATTGGAAATAGAGTGGCCGGGAATTGATCTGCTGCCCATATGGCATCCCAGCACGGCAGGCAGAAGTTTAACTTACTACACCACAGCACCAGTCCTGGGGGAGGACTTTTTAGTGAAAATAGCAAGTGAGCACAGGGAGCAGGCCTTGTGTCTTGTCGACCTATGACACATGTGCTTGACAAAAAAGACACTCAAGGAAACAGAACCCCTTAAGGGAGCGTTTCTCTGAAACAGTGGCTCCTGTGCCAGCAGCCTCCACGCTCATTCGAGGACTCAAAAGAAAGCACCCTTTCCCTCCCATTGTCCCACGAGCCTCACTCAATGTGTGCGTGATCAGTGAGCTTGAGACCTGCTGTTGGCTACTGATAGTCCAGAAAAAGATCCCCATTCTGGTCACTTTCAAAGTAGAGAACCTAGAAAAAACATCATCTACTTTTCCTAGGTCTTTTCTGTAAAGGTACCCCAGTAACTGAGGGGGTCTTCCAGGGCTCACACGGAAGGGCAGCATGAACCAAGCTTACCTCGTTCTAAGACTGATCTGCCAGGGCCAGGAATGTGGGTAGGACACACAGCCCCCGACCACTCTTTGCGAACATTTCTTTGGCTCCACTTTGGGCTTCCCGCATTCTAAGGGCGAGGAGGCTGTGGCACAAAGGAAGATAGAACACTGCAGGTGAGCCCAGGACAAGGCCATGGTCGTGACTAAGCCTGAACTGGAGAGGCTGAGCATCTTGGGAAGACGTTGAGTTTCCAAGCTGTAGCCTCTCCTTTCAAAGCGCTGTAAGCCCAGCTCGTGACTTTGTTGCAGGAGTGAAAAGAGCAATGGGGGCAGCTGGAATTAGAACGAGGCTTTTCTGAGAGGACCACGAAGTGATTATCAACAGTCTAGTATTATTCCCTTCCTCGTCACATCTAAACTGTGACACATCTACTGAGAACCATGGTCTTTCTCCCTGGTGGTTTTTTTTTTTTAACATAAATTTCTCTCTCTCTGTGTGTGTGTGTGTGTGTGTGTGTGTGATCGTCTCCGGCAAGCATAACTGAAACATTACCTTCTGTTAGCCAACTTCAGCACAGCTGCCACAACTAACCTATTTACCTCTATTTACCCCCCACCTGCTTCTCTCTCAAGTACACTAGCCTGCGAGCTTTCTAGATAGTAGCCATGATATCCCGTTTGGGAGCTGCAAAGTGTTTAAAATGGTCCCCTCCTATGTCTGTGGTCCTTCAAGGTCTTCAAAAATATCAGTGTAAGCCGCTGTAAATAATAAGGCAGGGGGACATTTTTTTCAGCCCGAACCAATCAGAGATTCTATGCTGGGAACTGAGTTTTCCAGATGACTTTCCATTTGCCATGACTTGTTCCAAGAATATTTATGTAAACAATTTTTTTAAGGAAAACACAATGTGATAAACTCCTCTTCTCCAACCCTGAGCCTGGGATCTGCTGTGGCAAGTTGCATGGGGAAGGAAGGAAGGAAGAGAAAGGGGGGGGGGGGGCGCGGAGAAAGAACTCACCGCACAAAGGGACGTCACAGTAGTCAAACAGCTTCTTTGGGTTCATGGTGTAGCACCAGGGCCCGTTGGTGTCACCGTCAGGGTTACGGCAGTACTGGAAACAAGCAGGGATCTGAGACACGGCTCATGTGCCGCAGAAAAGGGAGGCAGCATACCATGGCCCCTCTCTCTCTCTCTCTCTCTCTCTCTCTCTCTCAGCAGTTACGTTTCTAGATGCCTGTTGTGACAGCTACCATTAGACATCAGTATGCATGGGTTAAGGGATACCAAGCACATGGGCAAGCATTATTTGGGAGAGTTTCCAAATAGGGCCAGTGAGTGAGTCTGAGTGGCCCAGGTGGGAAGCCCTGGCCTCCATGTTGGCAGCTGGGGGATTTGGAGAGAATTCAGAAGGTAAGCTGTTCTCTGGGAGGTGGGATGTCTGAGAGCTGTCCTGAGGGCCTTGCAACAGGCACGCTGGTCTTTGCCCTCCGGCCCTGCGCCAGCGAGCCCCTAGCCAGTGCTCCTGCTTCAGCACACAGCTAAGCTCCACTGTCTACTTCCTTGGCTCTGGATTTTCAGGTATGGATGCAGTCAAGGTGCCAGCATCCTGGTACAGGTGGCCCATTGTAGTACATCTCAGCTGCATCAGTCACATGAGCCAGTTCCCCCAACAAGCTTCCAGCCCATCATCCAGTGTCTCTGTAGAGCTTTCTCATCTGCAGGTGCTCAGCCAGGGCGGGAAGAGGGGAGGGGTGGGGGGTGGAGCCTGAGGGCTCTGGTGATAAGAATGTGTGAAGCGAGGGGATCTTCAGCCCCAGGACCTTGGGGTGTTGTTGACTCAGTTCGCCCCTGCTGTGGTCCTACACAAAGTATGCAACTGATCTCTGCCCTCTCCACCCCACTGCCTGGCGCGAGCGCAGCTCCTAGACAATCAGCTGAGTGAGGAGACCTGACAGGAGCACCTAACACCTTGGGAACCTCCTGGGTGCCAGGGCCATCTTTTGGCCCAGAGAAGTCCCTCTCTATGAAATTCTGGATGGGGGCTGTTGCCAGGGGAACCAACCATGTGATTAGAAGGTTGGGACTTCAGCTCCATTTTCCTCCCTCCACGGATCGCTGAAGGCCGTGGAAACCCAGAGGATGACATTAGCAGATCCTTTGGCTAGCTGGATACATCAAGGCTCCTGGAGGGGGCCCTGCCTGCAGAGGGAGACCGAGCTCGGTGCTTCTCCCATGCGCTCACTCTGCCCTGGCCATCCTCCCAGCTGGTTGCACATCCTCTGTGACATCCCTCATGATTCATGGGTCTGGGCAGAAGTGTTTGTAGGAGCTACTGAGGCAAATCAACCAGGCTCTAGGATCAAGGAAGCTTTCATTTACAACCCATCAGAAGTCCAGGCCATAGTCCAGAACCTGTAGGTGGTTGGAACCGGAAGTGGGGCACTGGACCCACTCCAGTGTCAGAACCGACTTACACTGTGGCAGGCTCCACAGTGCCCCATGGAGACTGCCTGTGTAGGTTCGAGGGTTGTATTAAGTGGCAAGTGAGTGTAGAAACCCTTGGGTACTTCTGTTCTTACCCCTCAAAGTAAGCCACCCCAGAGTGGGAACCAACTCCCTGGAGTTCTGATGCCCTCCTCGACCCTGAGCTTTTCTAGACAATTAGGGCATCTTTGGTCCAGGAAGTCGGAAGACAAACACCGGTCAGATACCACACAGCAGGTAGGCAGAACAGTCTGGAGTTGGGTGACAAGAAGCTGCAGCAAGGCCTCCCAGCTCTCTGGGCTCACTGCACGCCCCGCTGATGCCAGGTACCTTCTGCGCTTCCTCCCACCGAAGGCCAGTTCAAGCCACCTCTCCCTGATCCAAGACCCGCGACTGAAGATGAGTTAACAAAAGGGGCTTACGTTTCGTTCCAGAGCTGCACGTGGGTTTGACTCTGGCGTGAAGATGCTGTGCTTGTGGGGCTCCTGGGCAGCCCAGCCCTGGCAGGGAGTGCCATCGGCAGTGGTGGCCTTCTTACCCCGATATCCTCTGCCAATGCCAAACATGCAGTCTGCCAGAGACAAAGTAGATGGTTGCATGCCCCTGCCTTATGGACCCCAGACCGCAGAGATCGCAGGCTCTGAGACGCCAGGAGCAGGGCCACACACACCCCCGAGGCCCTGGCTGGCTGGCCATCCTGGAGACAATGTACTTTAAGGGATTGTGATCCCACTGTGTACTTTAAGAATAAATGACCAAAGACTGGTGCGGTGGATCAACAGGCTAATCCTCTGCCTGCAAGTGCCAACATCTCACAGGGGCTCCAGTTCATGTCCCAGTTACTCCACTTATGATCGAGCTCCCTACTTATAACCTGGGAGAACAGTAGAGGATGACCTTGATCCACTGTACCTGCATAGAACCAGAGGAAGCTCTTGGCTCCTGGCTTTGGATCGGCTCAGCTCTGTCTGGTCATTGTGGCCATTTGAAGAATGAATCAGCAGATGGAAGAGCTCTCTTTATCTCCTTCTCTCTATATAAATCAGTGTTTCAAATAAAAATAAATCTTTGAAAAAGGTGACCAGAGGTGCTTACTGCCTTGGAAGGCACCACAGGCGGTACAGATTGGGACCTTGGCAGGGACACCAGCATAACCACCTTTGTAACAAGGGGCTGCCTAAGAGAGAGTCCCCTCACAGCCCCGATTTCCTCCCCAGCTCTTGTCTCGGTGACCACAGGCTTCACACCTGGTTCCGCAGTAGCCTCAGCTCTTGGTGGTTGGGCCACAGGGATGGTCGCTGCAGGGCCAGGGACAGTCTCCGAGCACCTCTGCAGGTTGCAATACTCCCACCGGACTCTCGGGTCCGTGGTGTAGCACCACGGCCTGCTGTCGCCATCCGGGTTCCTACAGTAGTTCATCGTCAGGCCCCTGTTGATACCAAGACATCACAGGTCATAAGGCTGGGGACTCTTCAGGGGGGTCCCTGAACCCTCTGGATTTGTTTTTAATAAAGTATGAATGAGTTGGTACTAGAGCGATGGCTTAACGGGCTAATCCTCTGCCTGCAAGCTCCCATATCCCATATGCATACTGGTTTGTGTCCTGGCTACTCCACTCTGGTCCAGTTCCTAGTGGGCTGGGAAAGCAACAGAAGATGACCCAGGTTCTTGGGCCCCTGCACCAACATGAGAGACACAAGTGAAGCTCCTAGCTCCTGGCTCCAAGTCAGCTTAGCTCCAGCCATTGTGGTCATTTGAGGAGTGGGTCAGTAATAGAAGATCTTTCTCTCTGCCTCTTGTTCTCTCTGTAAATCTGCCTTTCATGTAAAAATAAATGAATCTTAAAAAAATTGAAGTGTGAATCAGTCGCATTGAAATATTAAAGGCATGATGACAATGCCACACAAGGTGGTTCCCATGTGCTAATCAGCTGTGTACATTTCAAAGACAGAATATCCTTTCATTTCTAAAATAAACAAATAAATAACACTTTATATAAAACCTGAGACAATCCATATGGAAATGTGTGGAAGAACATTCCAGAATATCCAGATTTTCCAGCGTCATTTCAGAGTACGCGCATTACAGATCTATCCAAGATTATCCATCAGTATTTCTCTATAACGAATCAGTTGTCGTTCCTCAAGGTGATGACACTCCCAAGCCTGCTCTGTTAGTTAGGGACTTGCAATGTAACCACAACACTGCACATTCACAATAAAACGTTGTTATTATAAACGCTATGTCAGGTAGATCAAGAAGGTTTAGTTTGAATTTGAAAAACAGGAAAGCTGGGCTGGAAATAGGGCTAAGATGTTGTTGCTGCAGGCTGCTGTCATGGATGGGAATCTGCCTCGCTCTCTGCCCAGCCTCAGCCAGCTGCGTCTGCTGGGGGAAGGTTGCACAGTCAGGCGGGGGGACGAAGGCAGATGTCTGGCATTGCACGTGCAGACATCAACACTGAGCTGTATTCTGTCGCCAGAGGACATCTCTCCAGCCTCCCAGAATCTTCAGGCTCAGGAAATGTCCTACAATCTCGCTTCATGACCAGCCTCTGTTGCAGAACACATGAAGTCCAGCGCTACTGCAGCCAGCAGGATGCCTTTCTGCTGCCTTCCTCCCCCCAGGGCCTGAGCCAGGGTGGAGCCACAAGCTAGGAACTCCATGTAGACCTGCAGCGTGAGTAGAAGAAACCCAGCCACTAGAGCCACCACCTGTGCTGTCTTGCAGGGTGTATACGGGCAAGAAGCTGGCTGGAGTCAGGAATGGATCCTGACCTTGAACTCAGGCACTCCAAAATGGAATGCAGGCATACATACCAATGGCTGTTCCAAACAGCTGCTTCAGTCAGATGAGCTTTGATGAACACCTTTACCTGTGTGATCCATACACCTGACATGATGTAGAACATTCCATCCCCAAGAATGCTCCCCTGTGCCACAGCTGACCTTGAATACCCTGCTCTCTCAGAGGGAAATACCATTGGTTTCTTTCACTGTACATCAACACCACCTCTTCTAGGACTTCATGCAAACAGACTCACTCGGAATATGCACTTCTGCGTCTAGATTCTTTCCTTCATAGAACATGTCAGAGCTCCATCCAGGCTACATGAGAGTGTTGGTAGCTGCTTCTTATTTATTCCGGAATAGCATTCCAGTGTGGAAATGCAGCAGAAAGTACTTGTTCACTTTCTTAACAGCAGACACTGAAGTCACTTCTGGCTGGGGGCTATTCTAAAGCCACTACAAATTCTCTTGGATAAAAGCTGACTATGTAGGCTGTTTCAGTCTTCCAGGGTAAATACTCAGGACCGCCGTGGTAGATACTCAGCATAGATGCATGCATATTTAACAAGGAATCGTCAGATTGTTTTTCAAAGGGCTTAGTCCATTCCACATGAGGACCAGCATGTGTGAGAGCCACACAGCCTTGTTCTCAGGCTGGACACCACTTCCTGCCTGTTCCCTTAGTAGCAGCCATTTCCACCTGGGCTTGGCTGGTGGTCGTTCGCTGCAGCGGTAGCTGGGATGAGAAGCCTCACCTTCAGGAGCTTCTTGGCTGTGCGGTCACTGTGTGGTGAGCATTTGAGGCAGCTGCCCATTTCATGGGGTCATTTCTCCTCTCATTAGGAGGAGGAGTGCTTCATCCTGCTGCTCGGGTGTATGGGATGGGAGTGGTTTTCTCCCAGTCTGTGGCTTGCCTATTCAGTTTCTGAACAAGGTCTGTCAGCATACACAAGTTTTTAGTTTTATGTAAGTACATATTATGATTTTTTTCTTTTTTATATTTAATGTTTTCTGAGTCTTGCCTTAAAAAAACAAAACTTGCTTTACCCAAGGTTATAAAAACCTTCTTTTATGCCTACCTCTCTCTAGAAGTTCTGTATTTCTTTTTTTTAAAGATTTATTTATTTTTATTGGAAGACAGATTTATAGAGAAAAGGAAAGACAGAGAGAAAGATCTTTCATCTGGGCTAACTCCCAAAGTAGTCACAACTGGAGCTGAGCTGATCTGAAGTTAGGAGCTTCTTCTGGGTCTCCCATGTGGGTGCAGGGTCCCAAGGCCTTGGGTCATCCTCTACTGCTTTCCCAGGCCAGAAGCAGGGCGCTGGATGGGAAGTGGAGCAGTCAGGACACAAACCAGCGCCCATTTGTGTACAAGGCAAGGATTTAGCCACTGAACCATCACGCTAGTCCCAGAAGTTCTGTGTTTCAGTTGTAGTTTTGCTGTCTACTTTCAGGCCTAGGAGCTTTCCAAATCAATAATTTAAGATGAAAGCAGAATTCATGGCTTGGTTTTGTGGGTTTCTTTTCTTCCATGCAGCTGTCCAGTTGTCCTGGATTTACTGTGGAAAAGATGTCCTTCCCTGTTGAATTGCTTTGCCATCTGTATGAGAAAACCACTGACCTTACTTATATAGGTCTGTTTCTGGGCATTGTTCTCACATTTCAGCACGTTTTGCCAAGACCACAGTGCCTTGATTACCATACTCATATATTAAATTAGAATATGGAACTCCTCCAACCTCACTTTCCTTCCTAAAAATTTAAAAATTCAAGGGGTCAGCATTGCGGCATAGCACATTAAGCTACTACCTGTGATGCTGGCATCCCTTTTAGGCACCAGTTTGTGCTCCACTTCCAATCTAGCTCCCTGTAGATGGATGGGGGAAGCAGTGAAAGACGGCTTTGGTATTTCATTTCCTCCCTCCCTCCCTCTGTCCTGCCTTTTTCTTTTTTTCTTTTTCTGTCTTTGCTTGGGCCATTGCTGTGCAAAAATACTGAGCCAACGTAGCTCTCATTTCCAGTCTTAGAAAGTCTTGGGGCTGTCATGGTGGCCCAACAGGCTAATCCTCCACCTGCAGTACTGGCATCCCATATGGGCCCGGGTTCATGTCCTGGCTGCTCTACTTCCCATCCAGCTCCCTGCCTGTGGCCTGGGAACGCAGTTGAAGGCAACCCAAAGCCTCGGGACCTCGCACCCATGTGAGAGATCTGAAAGAAGTTCCTGACTCCTGGCTTTGGGTCGGCTCAGCTCTGGCCATTGCAGCTACTTGGGGAGTAACCAGCAGACAGAAAATGTTTCTGTCTTTCCTTCTCTCTGTAAATCTGCCTTTCCAATAGAAATAAATCAATATTTTAAGAAAGAAAGAGTTAGCGAGAGAGAAAGTCACCCTCAGAACTGCTGAGGTTTTTGCAGATTGGCGTGTTTAGGTTAAAGCAGTTTCTTTCTCATCCTTTTTTGATAACTTGTGTCACGAACAAGTGCTAAATCGTATCACACTTTCTTCTGCGTCCACTGAAAGAATCGTGGACTGTATTCTGCTAAGCTGGTTTCCACACTGAGGGCTTTGCAAATATATTCCTGAAGGGAAGCTGTTTTTGCCTGTGATGTTCACTGTGTCCCTGGTAAAAACAATCTGCACATCTTAGTGGATTCCATTTACAGGTTTTTTGGTTAAGGGTTTCGTATTTACGTGCACATTAGATACTGTGCTGCAGCTTCTTGAAATAGTCCTCCCTGCTTTCTGTACCTGGGTATTTTGGGCCTCATACATTGAGTTGAGAAATGTTTCCTCCTGTTCTATTTTCTGCAATAAAAGATGAAAGGTTTGTACTCTTTCTTCCCTAAACACTTGATAAAGTTGCCATGAAGACATCTGGGCCCAGTGTTTTCCTAAGAACTTATCTGACATCATAATTATATTATACGACTTCTTGGGGCCAGCACAGTGGTATAGCAGAGTAATCTTCCACATCCCATACGGGCACTCATGCTTCTGCTCTGCTTTGGACTCTGCTCCCTGCTAATGGTCTGGGAAAGCAGAGGGGAGTGGCCCACGTCCTTGGGTTCCATTCCCACATGGGATGCCTGGAAGGAGCTCTGGGCTTGCAACTTCAGACCAGACCAGCTCTGGCCATTGTGAGATCTTATTCTCACTCTCTGTGTCTCTGCCTTCCTCTTTCCATGATTCTGACTTTCAAGTAACATCAGATAAATATGTTTTATTTATTTATAAATAAAGTTCATAAATAAAATACTATAAATAGATGTTATAAATAAAACTTCATTTTAAAAATTGTACTTTAAAAAATTATTGAAGTTATTAATATGATTTTTTAATTATTTTCCTATTCACTTTTAATATCTACAGATTCCAGGGCCCATGTAAGGAGCGCTGAGTTAAGCTGCCACCCACGGCTCCAGCATCCCAGATCAGAGTGCCAGCCACGGTCCTGGCTGCTCTGCTTCCGATCCAACTCCCTGTTGCCGCACCTGGGAGGCAACAGAGAGGCCCAAGGGTACCTGCCCCTTGCAGTTCTGGGCTCCTAGTCTTAGGCCACTGGGTGAATGCTATAGATGCACTTAAAGTGTGCTTTACGGTAGGGAATAATGTGAAATAGGCCTACATTTTCCTTCAAAAGTTCTACATTTTTCCTGTGCTTTTTGGTTGTTGTTTACTTATTCTTTCACATTTCATTTTGGGCGAATTATAACTATATTGAAGAGAATTGAAGAAATCTCCAGCTGTGATTCTAAATTTACCTATTTCTCTCTCTAGTTCTGTCAGTTTCTGCTTAATATATCTGAAACTGTAAGGGTGCAATACACTTAGCAGTAAATCTATATGAACGGCTCTCTTTACTTAGGAAATGGTCTGTTTTTCTTCATGGTTCTATTTCTGGCCCTGAAACCTATTCTGTCTGATATTAGCATAATCACTCCAGCTTTCTTTTCATTTCTGTTTTCATGGGTTTTTCACAAACACACTTTGGTATGTAACCTATATCATGATATAGTGTCACATTACAGATTGTGTGTTACTAGGGCTGGCATTGTGACACAGTGGATGAATCTGCTGCCTGAGACGTCAACAGCCCATATCAGAGTGTAAGTAGAGTCCTGGCTGCAACAGAGGATGGCTCAAGTCCTTGGGCCCTTGCACTCACATGGGAGACCTGGAAGAAGCTCCTGATATCAGGTTGGTTCAGGTCTGGCCAGTGCAGCCATTTGGGAAGTGAAACGGCACTTGGAAGCTCTCTCACTCTTGCTCTCTCTCCTCTCTGTAAATTTGCCTTTCAAATAAAGATAAGTAAATCTTTAGAGAAGATTCCTGTGCCATTTTGCCTCACATTCTGGATCTAAGAGAAATGTGGGCATAAGAAGCTAGCTTCTAGAATACACAAAAACACAAGTTGGCTGTTGCTCCTGCTATGTTTAAAATCAAAGACCTACGCGTCGGGGATGTTTTCTGGGGTCTTCTCGTGCTTGTGTGGTTTCATGGATGTCCAGGACTGACACTTCCGCCCTGTAACGGTGGTGGATGACGTGCCTCGGTAACTCTGCCCGTTACCCTGGAAACACTCCTGGACCACCGGGGTCTGCTCAGGGGGCTCTGAGATTAAAACAGAAGAAAGTAAGCTGAATGGCTGGAGCAAAGGCAGAGGTGAAGGCATTCCTGACCTGCACGGCTCTGCAGTTTCTCAGTGGACAGATGGCACCCAAGGGCACTCATAACAGCCTTGAATTGGAATGACCTTACTTACCTGGGCAATACTTAGTTTAAACTAGAAAAAAAAAAAAAAACGTGGATGAGGGTGTTGCTAGCTGGTATTTCTGAGCATGATGCAGCAGCGGCCAGAGGCAGATGTACCCGTGGTACAGCAGCGGCCAGAGGCAGATGTACCCGTGGTACAGTTGAACGTGGGGAGGGCTGACATGAAATTCCTTCACACCTGCCCGGAATCCTTAGCTCATCCAAAGTCAGAGAGCTTTGGAGGAATGGGACAGGGAAACAACCAGATCTAGGACTTTGGGCAAAGATCCGTTGTCCCAGGGAGAAGCACACACAGGCACTCATCCCCGTGTGTCCACGATTCTGTGCTGATCCAAGTGGAGGAGTCCTACTGTTGCGCTTAAGGCCCATCACAGGCAATATCACCAAGGACTGACTAGAACCTGCCTAGGAAGGAAGACGAGCTGGACAGCACTGACCCACTCCTGCCCAAAACCGGACAATGAGCAAGCAAGAGACAGCACTGTGTTGCTCAGGTCAGTTGAAGTGCCTCTCTGAAGTGACCACTATAGGCTGCAAATGTGTCGGGACGCTGAGGAAACTCTTGAGCATCCAACACCTTATTGGAGGAATTATAAAGGCTGTGGGCACCCTGAAAGTGAAAGTGGCGATAGCAAAATCCAAATTCAGTTCAACAGCTGACTGCATTGACTGGATGAGCCACACAGCATGCCACAGACAGGTGCCCTGACAAAGTGTAGATATTACCTTCTTCAGTCTCCACTCTTCTATTCATACTGTCCAGCAGTTGATACAAAATTACAAGACACAGGCAGGGCAGGGCCAGCAAGGGGGAGGAGCCACTGCTAGATAGCAAGACCATGAACAGGCTTGCACTGGGACTGGGACTGTGAGACAGCCACAAAGTATCCAGTCAAAGGTCTTGGTGGTAAAAGCAGGCAGTTGGCATGGAAAGATAGATGATTCAGCAAAGAAACAGAAAGTATAGAAAGGAGTAAAATAAAATGCAAGAATATAAAAACCACAGTATCAAAGATTTTGAAAATTCCTTCAGTACCCTGTTTAGCCAATAAGATACCACTGAGAAAATCAAACTGTGAACTTGAAAATAGGCCTATAGAATCATGCAAACTGACAAAGAGAAATAAGGGGTAAGTGGAAAAAGACAGAACAAATACGTGAGGATTCCGAGACCGTATGAGATGTCTTGTACCTGTGGGTACACAGAATCCAAAAAGGAGAAGAGATTTCAAGAGAAAATTGGGAAATAATTGAATATAGATGGGTACCTCAAAAAGGTCATAGAAAAGTAGAATTACAAGAGAAGCTTATTTGGCACAAAGAATTGATATGTACACATCATTTTTTTTTCATAGAGTGGCTGAGAATTTTACGAAAATAAGAAAAACAGGAATCTGTAAATTCAAGAAAGGTCAGAAAACTCCAAGCAGAATAAATACAAAAAGGTGAATGAACACACAGGTGAACACACCACTGTGGACTGCTGAAAAGCAGAACAAAGATGTGCAAGTTTTACAGGCAGCGGAGGAAGATAAAACGTGAGGCACGCAGGAGCAAGGTGCAGCAGGGAAGACTGCTAGTCAGGGACCGTCCACCATGGAAGACACTGAAGTGGTGCGAGCAAGCAAGCTCTCAGCCTCGAATCCGCACCCAACAAAGCCGTATTCAAAATTACCACGGCCCCAGACACACAGAAGTGAAAAGAATTCAGACGGCAGACCTGTGCTACCAGAACTGCTGGAGACTGGTTTTAATACAAGCATTACAATATGGTATCTGAGCATTACATGGTCGTTTGGAGCCATACAGAAAAATCAGAAGTTCCATAAATGACTAAATAAATGAACTAAAGAGAAAAACATTTTTATTTATGATAATCTTAAGACATAAATGATCAGGATCAATGTACTATGAGGACATTATTTGAGAACAATAGCACAACACTTGGGAGAACAAGGGAACAGAGTGTTGTAAGGCTGTTATACATTAACTAGAAAACTATTACTTGAAGGCAGAAGGCGAAGTGTTAAAGATGTATATGGTAAACATTGGGAAAACATAAACATCTTTTGAATTTTGTTCTAACTGGTAGGTAAACAGTGTGGATAACAGACAATCCCCAAAATATCCACTCTAAGATAAGGCAGAAAAAAAGGATGAGAGAAGAGTTGAACAGGGAAAGGAGCAGTTACGCAGCTTGGTGACAGGTGTAAATGTCATCACATTAATGATGCATACGAACGGCCCAGACTGCTCAGTCAGAAAGCTGAGGAAAAGGTACAGCATACACAAGCTGACTTCACCACAAATTCCCAGAGTTGAAGAAGCAAGCGCTGGCCGGGGCTGGGCCGGTGCTGAGCTCTCTGACTGCAGGGCACTCCTTCTTACCTGTGCTATCCACTGAGTCCGTGGTCACGGGGGAGGAGTCACAGGAGGGGATGTCACAGTAGTCCCACCTCGTCTCATTGTTGGTCGTGTAGCACCAGGGAGCCTTTTCCCCATCCGGATTGCGACAGTAGTTTTCATCCAGAGCCCTGAGAGAGAAGTGACGGTAAGCTTTGCTTGGCAGACAGGCTAAAGGGACCTCTGCACAGCGTTATTGGGTGGCCCAAACTGATGTGTGTGTGCAGGAGGAAGCTGGCACTGAGCCTGAGTCCATGAGGGGGTTTTCATGGACTGTGGCACTGTGCTGGGAATGCCATGAGCAGTTCCCAGGCTCTGCCTGCCACCTGCAGCATTCGGTGTCACCAAGGAGTGGTTCTCAAGCTTGCCCACATGTGTTGCTGAGCTCCGCCTACTGCATTTCTGATTTACTAGGTCTGCGGTGGGGCCCACAGATTTGTATTTATGGAAAGTTCCCAGTGATGCTTTTGGTACTGTCATGGTCACCTCCTCTGCCTGTGATGTCAACACCGTTCCTTGCAGAGAGAGCTCTGGAGTTTTGGGCCCCCTCCCGCGGCACCCCAGTAAAGGTAGAGCCTGTAGGATTCCACCTCCTTGGGCAATGAGGGGTACTTACTTGCAGGGGAAGTTTTCCGGGGTCCTGTTGTGGCGGTGAGGGGTCTGCTCACTCCAGCGCTGACAGGTGAACCCCGATTTGGTGACAGCCACGGTCCCTCGGTAGCTCTCACCTTTCCCCTTCAGGCACTGGTGGGTGGGACCAGAAGTGGGCGGGGGTGTTTCTTGAAGGGGGAGAATAGATGACAGTGAGTATGTTTCTAAGGAGTGGTGCACAGTCAATGCCAGAGTGTGACAGATGCCAAGTGGTCCAGGCCTTGTTGCTTGCCCATCCTTGCTAGAGATTTGGTTCTTGAATCCTTTAGCAGGGGTGGGGCACAGCACGTTGGGGCACCACTTGCAATGCCAGCACTACATACGGGTACCAGCTGGACCCCCAGCTGCTCCAGTTCTGATCCAGCCCCGCGCTGACGCACTGGGAAGCCGCAGAAGGTGACCCTCCCTCCCAAGAACTCCCTGTTCTTTCTGTGGGACACTAAATGCAATTCCCAGCTCCCAGCTTTGGCCTGGCCCAGCTTCAGCCATTGCAGCCACTTGGGTGGCAGGGGGGAGGTTGAACCAGCAAGTGAAAGAGTTCTCTTATTCTCTCTCCATGATTCTATATACTAAATAAATAAATGAATCATTAAAACACATACTGAGAGGTAAAGTTCCAGAGAGACCATCCAAGAACCTGACATCTCGGAAAGCTCTACCAGAAACAAAAAGATCCCTTGGTATGTGGACGCCCCAAGTAATCTTTCCCCTAACCAACAAATGCTTCACAAGAGCAGTGAGATCAAGAACGGGGACTTCCCCCAGGGCTCTGAGCATGTGCAGGGACGATGCTCTCTGGTCCTAGGGCCCCGCGTGCTTCACACTCACCACAGCGAGGTATGTCGCACAGCTCCCAACGCTTTTTGGGGTCGGTGGTGAAGCACCAAGGCCGTGGCTCACCATCGGGGTTCCGGCAGTAATTATTCTTCAAGTTCTTGTTGGGAAATCTGAATGGGTATCAGAGATTTCCATAGCACGGAGTCCCTGACCAGAGAGCCTTTTCCAGGGAGCAAGCAGTGAGCGCCTGCTGTAGGCAGGGCACTGTCAGGTCTCCCTCAACCACCAGCTCGGGTGGTGCCCTCCAAAGTTGGCCATCTAAAGCAGGAAGATGGACTCAGCACGAGTAGTTAGTGTTGAAACTGCCGGCCAGGACTTAGCCCATCTAGAATCACCCAGTGAAAGCCAACCCTAGCTGCAAAGAACGCTGAAATACCAAGGAAGTGCTTGCTGCCTAAAGATGCCTTCATGATGTGCTCAGACATGCAGCAGCTGGGAAAGTTTGCTCCTTCCAGGCTCCCAGACAGGTGCTGTGGGTACCCAAAACTCAAAGAAACCAAAATGAGCAGTGTCCAGTACGCTATGTCTCCTGGTTCCTAGAAGCAAATCTGCCCTCTCAGGGGACCTGGAGGCCTTCACTGTACCTTACCTTGGAGGGAAATTGGCAACTTCTGTGTTTTACGCTAGCTCCTTGGAATAGGAGGTGCATAACCACCAGGTGTGTGGTTATCCACAGGGGGAGCTATGACTTGTCATTATTTGTGTGTTCTGAGGAGCCATGGCACCAGAGGCTTCAGAGACGGGAGAACAGAGCAGAGCAGAGCTAAGGCAGAACTGGTTTTCCAGAACAGTGAAAGGAAAATGGAATTTGCAGTGTCCTCTAGGACTCAGCAGCACTTTCTAAAGCAGGGACCTCAGTCCTCAATCTCCTGGTCGCCTTCAAGAAAAATAAAGCACTGCTATCTACACCCCGCCAATCCTGGAGGTTCCAGAGACCTGTGATGCTCACCTACAGGGTTAGGAGGCCTGGTGACTTGCTGGTATAAGGAAAGAGGATGCAGAGAAGCAAAAAAAAAGAAGAAAAGATTGGGGAATCTGCACTCTCATCTTGCAAATCCTGCGGTGAGCACAAACAGCACGCAGGTGCAGAAATGCTACAGAACAGACTGGAGGGGGTGCCGAGGTGCTGCGTCCCTGGGGCCACACTGGCTGTGAGAAGGCACAGTGCACCTGCAGACTGATGGGAGAGGCCGGCCCGGACACACAGAAGCAGCAGGTGCTTGCTCTTTCCTGGAGAGCTGCAGAAGGCTCTGACGCGCAGCCTCTGTCAGCATCCACAGCCTCTACAACATCTGCCATTGGGAGACTTACTTGGATGGGACATATCCGTGAGCATGTGGTGTCTGTGAGTCCCAAGCCTGGCACTCAATTCCCGACATTGTCCTGGAAATCTTGCCTGCATAATTTTCTCCGCTGCAGTGCATACATTCAACTGGGCCGAGTAAGCAAAGCAAGCAAAGAAGTTATTTTTATTTGTTTGCACCAAAATAAACTCAATGTTTTAAGATCACAATCTCACAAACTTTGTATAAAAGATGTATTTATTTAAAAGTCCATCTGTGGCTTTGCTTCCGAATTGCCTGCAGTAACTGGGGCTGTTGACCTAGCTCCATGCAGGTCTCCCATGTGCTTTGCAGGCATCCGGACTTATCTTAAGTCATTATCCGCTGTCACTGCCTCCCATGAAAAGGAAGCTGCACCTGAGGTGGAGGAGCCAGGATTCAAGCCAGCCTCTCCGCTCTGGGCCGTTAGCACACAGGTGTCAGCTTCACCCACTGCACCACCCTCCCACAAACTTTTTGAAGTACTCTTACACTTAATTTCCAACAATCCTTGGACACTAAACTTGACAACAAGCACTCAGAATCTCTAGTGCAATCCAAAATGTCTTTCTCTTTTGCTAATGGTGCAACTGGCATACTTAGGTCAGTAGCCCCTTACCTGTTAACAGTCAATGCCACATTCAGAGCCCCCCACCGGGCAGGTGGGGGTGGGAGGACATATGTTCCTTCTCAGAAGCCTGTAAATTCTGCATCAATGTTCTTAAATACTTGGTGTTTTCATTTTAATCATGATCCTTTAGAATTTGGATAAACTAGTCTGGTCATTCGGATGACTGTCAAATAAGCTGGCACTGTTTTCAGATTTTTGTGCTGAAATTTCTGTTGGTGCTCATGACCTCGCTGGAGAAAAGATTTTCCAAAGTAACTGAACCTGTCTGTATGGCGGAGAAACATGACTGGCTGGATGTTCTTCTTCTTTTTCCTTCCTTCCCTCCTTCCTTCCCTCCTTCTTCCCTTTTCAAAATTATCTAAAACCTGAAACTTCAATTAGCAATGACTGAAGTCACTCAGTGGGGCTAAGTGAACTGCTTCTCTTATCTCATGGACTAATAAAGGAAATGAGACAGACTCAACACAAAAATGATGCACTCATGGCACTCAGAGCCACGTGACCTGTGACACCATGCACAAATAAAGCACCCCACCATCCAGTTAGGGAGAGGGGTACAGAAGCTGAGCTGTCACCTGGCCTGGGAGTCCCACCTTTACCTAGTAAGATGAATTTATTTTCCAGCATGGGCCTATGGGGCACCCTACTGGATTGGCTGGCCCATTACAACAGCCAATTGCTGACTTAGCTGGTTCATCGCTGAGCCGCAACTAAACCATAAAACCTACCACATTTCATTAAGACTGTGCCAGTTTATTGATTTTGTGTTTTTATTTCAACTTATTCAATTGAAAAATTGGTTTTGAGATTGATACTATGTAAGTTTCAGATGTAAGAAGTGTGTGGCACAGTGGGTTGAGGGGCTGCTTGTGATCCATCACATACTGGAGGGCCAGCTTAAGTCCCAGCGGCTCTTGTTCCCATCCAGCTCCAGGCTGAGGCACCTGGGAAAACAGCAGGTGATGGCCCGAGTGCTAGGGCCCCTGTCATGCACCTGAGAGACCTAGAAGGAGTTCCTGGCCTCTGGCTTCAGCCTGGATCAGCTCCAGCTGTTGCTGTCACCTGGGAAGGAAACCAGCAAATGGAAATGTCTGTCACTCTGCCTTTCGAATATATCTTTTTTGAGTGTGTGTAGAATTTAGGTCCAGTTTTGTAATGACATCTTAATAAAATAACCCGGGTCAGTACTGGGGATTTGAGTATCTCTCACGCCTTGGGAAGTAGGTCATTCGTTACTCATCAGCATTATGCCCAACATTGTCAATGGAGCCTTCATGGGCCATGACTTTATAGCAGGTGACCTGTACAAGTGCAATGTCTCCCAGAGTGGCTCTGACCTTCACACTCTGGGATGTCACAGTAATCATATCGCTTGTTCGGGTCCGTTGTGTAGCACCAGGGCCCCTCTACATCATTGTCGGGGTTCCTACAGTAGTTCTTCTCCAGGCCTTCCGCAGGGTATTCCTCAGGTACAAACCTGGGGAAAGATGCCCGTGAGAGGATGCTGAGAGAAGCATGCCAGCCACCCAGCAGCTGGGGTTCCCAGGGACCCTTGGGAGTTGCAAGCATCTATTATTCTGTGCACTCCAGCTCTGAGCAGTGCAGCCACACTGTCTCCATGGCCAGGTAGCTTGGGTGCAGCAGCCATGACCCTGAGGTCCCTTCCGATGGTTGCAGCATAGGAGTGGAGCCAAGCGTGTGTTGTAGCCAGGAGAAGCAGAAAGGTGCCTACCACGTTCTCCATTCCTGCCAAGCATCTGTGTCCATCACTTGCCCTCTCTCTCTCTCAGACCACTGGGCACCACATTCATTGAGCACCACAGCTAAACCTTTCCATGCCTGCTCTCATTTAGCCTCAAGAAAACCTCTCTCCAGAAGGTGCCATTAGTCTTATTTCCAGAAAATTAGTGTGGCCGTGGAAAACCAAGCAAAATTGGCCTGAGTTCTAATGACCAATAAGGAGCGGGTCCAGGATTGGACAGGGGTCTGTGAGATCCGCAAGCAGAGCTCACTCTGATGTGCAGCCTGAATAAACAGCTCAGCTCACTCCAGGTTCTATGGATGGGCTGCTACACAGACATGATGAGCTGGTGAAACAGCAACAGGTGCAGAGTACAGAAAAGGAAGCTGTTCCTTCTGGTTCTTCCATGCAGCTGTTTCAGGTAAGTCCCTCCCCTCCAGGACCCTGGTTTCCTGTTAAAGACCAACCTGGATTATCTACAAGCCCCTGATGTGCTGTGCCCTGGCCATTGGACCGCATCATTTGACTTTACCTATCAGGAAATATTCCATTCTTTCATCCCGTAGAGACTCAAGAAATTCCTATCTCTGATTAAATATTCCTATTTGATATACATGGTTACTGATGACTTCCAACCACCTTACTCTAAACTGCAGGAAGAAATTTTAAAATATCAGTAAGGTGTGAGATTTATAGTTCCTTTTTCCCCTTCTATACTAGGAATTCTTTGAGTTCCCAGCTGAGATAACCATGTGATGAGAAGTTGGACATTGTGAGAGAAATCTTCCAAACATGCTTAGAAATCTGCATTATGAAAAATGTATGTGGAGACTTCAAAATTGTTTTAATGAAAAATATATCTCTCGGGCCCAGCGTGGTGGCCTAGCAGCTAAAGTCCTCACCTTGAACACACCGCAATCCCACATGGGTGCCGGTTCTAATCCTGGCAACCCTGCTTCCCATCCAGCTCCCTGCTTGTGGCCTGGGAAAGCAGTCGAGGATGGCCCAAAACCTTGGGAGATCCTGCACCCGCATGGGAGACCTGGAGGAAGTTCCTGGCTCCTGGCTCCAGATCGGCACAGCACCGGCCGTTGCGCTCACTTGGGGAGTGAATCATGGGATGGAAGATCTTCCTCTCTGTCTCTCCTCCTCTCTGTATGTCTGATTTTGTAATAAAAATAATCTTGAAAAAAAAGAAAAATGTATCTTTCAACTCTCTCATGTCTGAGATTATTCAGTCCTGAACACGATCACCTTTGGTTTGTTTTCCCTGACTCTGCCGAAAGTAACAGTAGGCAACCCCTTTCTGCTTCTGTGCGGAAAACAATCCACTCTTCTACATTCTGATCTAGAAGTTTCTCTCAGCTGCTTCCTCACATACTCCAGCACACCAGGGGAAGGGGAGGGTCTTACTTGGGCACGTGGGGGTAATTGTCATTCCATTTCTGACAGAGGATGCCAGTCCTGGTCTTGGACACTGTCCCTCGGTAGTTCCTTCCGCGCCCAGTCTTGCACTCTAAAAGATATACTGGAAAGAGAGGGGCACAGCCCATCACACAGAGACACAGGACTTGCAAACCACACCCGGTTTTCCTGCTGCTGGGAGATCATAGTCCACACCCACAGGAGCACCCTGGGGTCCCTGAGGCCATCTCCATCCGTGTCCTCTTCCCAAAGCTTCTCCCAGAGCCAGACACACAGCGCAAGGTGCTGGGACCTCCAACACCCACACCAGGTGAGGATCCTGCCCTCGGGGAGCTCTTGATCCAGCCAGTGGGGCTGAAGCAAGAGAGCCTGGTAGTGCTGCTTGCCATTGGGCGAACAAACAGCGCAGACTTCCAGAGGCTGGAGGAGAGCCAAGCCTCTTTCGCTGCTTTGGGCTCCCAGGACGTTACAATGCCGAACCACGCTATGGAAGACTATGGTGCTCTTAGCACCAGGTCACCTGTGGGCTCCCAAAATCTTTAAAACTTAGGCAGGCTCCCCTTGTGGTCCACTCAGGGTGGCTGGGAGGACCCTGTCTAGCAGGCCAGCCCTCTTGGGCTCCCATTGAGTGGGCTGTGCCTGTTCTAGGCACCCTAGGCGTTGCCCACCTTTCTAGAACGGTCATGGTCCAAACTGAGGCATGTGCAGAAGACAACAAGCGCTGCTACACTTTGTTCTGAACGAAGCTGAAGACCTGCACATACCGTGACCACATGAGTTTGAGAAGGGGGACGACAAAACTCCAAAGGCTTGAGCTGGGACCTTGAAGGGGAGAAGCGACTGGCCAGGCAAGGACAGAGGTGAGGCATGTCCCTGACTGAACGGGAGGACTGTGCTCCTGTGTTGTTGAAAGAGCAGGAAGAAGACGCACAGCCAGCCAAGCAGACACTGGCCCTGGCTGCACTTAGAACATGCCTGGCCAAGCCCTGCGGCATCTGGGAAGTGCTGGGTTTTCCCCCAAGTGTGCTCAGAAGGGCTTGAAGCAGCAGGGTGGATTTCCAAGAGGCTGTGTGAGCAGCTATAAGCAGGAGGACCAGTGACTGCAGCTGTCCCAGCTTGAGACTAGAGTGGGCAACAACAGAGTTGAAAGCGGCAGGTGAAAATGTGATCTTTTTGTTGCCCCCATGAAACCCTGGCTGATCAATTAGCACAAGCACCGCGGACCCAACAGTGAGTGACTTTTGACTCTTCCCCTCTCTCTGTTTGCCTGCCCCATTCAGAGTTGATCTAACCTTTTGCTCCCTTCCATCAGCTTGAAAACAAGCAAACCATGTCTCCAGACTTCAGACTTCAGACCAAGCCTGACAGTCACCCTCATGGTCTCTGGTTAACAATTTACAAAGGACATGTCTAAGAGTGGGGCCGAGAGGAGGGGCTTCCCACTGTTTCCAACCTAAGCCCCTCGCCCCTTCCTGTTTGTCAGTCCTGGCAGCAACTTTGACCCACACACTTTAGATTTAATTCGCACTTCACTCTCTAGAACTAGCGAGAAACAAAGCTAAGGAAGGGGCGATTCACGGAAGCCAAGCAGGTGCTCACTGCACAGAAAAACTCCAAATCTGAGGAGGAGACATTCAAGCATCGTATTTAGAGACCGGTGGCAAGACAAGAAACAATGCTGCACTTATTGTTGGGAATACAAGAAATGGGATGTTTCCTGTCCCTCACACCTGTGACACAGAATCTCTGGAGAGCTCAGCTGTGACCGTTGGCCATCCCAACCCAGTGCTGGGTTAGCGGTGGAGCGAGGAAGATGATTTTCAGAATGCCAGGGGGCCATGGCGTCTTGGTGCACACTGCACAGCATCTTGGCATGACCCTAAAGCCATGTGGTTCCCATAGGAACCGTGACCAGCTCTCCTCACCAGCAAAATGACTGCCCATGGTTTAAGGGGAAGTAAGGAGAAAGAGCTGGCCTTGTGCACACCCACGAAGGGACAGCATTTCTGCTTTGGAGGAACAAACAGACCGTGAGCAAAGATTCAAAAAGAAGGAAGAAAGGAAGAGAGAGAAAGAGAGAGAGAGAGAGAGAGAAAGACAGACAGACAAAAAGAAAGGAAGGAAGGAAGATGAGAACAAAGAATGTTATCTGTGTCCAGTTGCCACTTAGGCCACAGGCTAAGGCCATAGTCACGCAGCAGAGGGGCGTGTACACCCCGCCTTACCATCTCTCAAGTGTAGTACCACCTCTCTCTTTAAAATGAAATTTCAGATATCTATTGGGAGAACGAGGGGTAGAAGTGATTTTGTAAATACAAAGGCTTCCTTTGTGAGAGAGAAAGATGAACTGAGAGCGGCGCAGCCTGCATAGGGACCATCCTGTCCTCACTCAGGACACAGAGGGCCCAGGTGGAGGAGGCGGCGCACACACGCACTTTCCTTTTCGTAGAGAACCACGTCTCTCCTCCTGAGGATGAGCGAGGACTTCCTGTTCTCAGGCATGACTACGCACTGTGGCTCTTTGCTGTGATACTGGAACGACCTGCAAAAGATGACGGGGACTGTGTGAGCTGCCGCTCCCTCCACTGCAGGCAGGCACAGGATGCGTGGGATGTGGGCAGGAAGGAATACATGGCTGCTACCCTCAGCCCATACCGACCCCCTGTGTACCAGCCTGCAGGCCAGGGCAGCTGCGGAGCAGCCACACCCAGTGTCCTGCACTCTCCCTTCCCCGGCCCCGGGGTCTCCCGCTTGCTTTCCCAACAGCTAACTCTCCTTCACCCGTGTGTTTCCTTAGGGCCAGAATGCTTGTGGCGGGTGTATGAAACCCCAAAGGCTTTGAACCTGTTCCCAAGGCACTCTGGCAGCCCGCCCTGGGGACTTCAGCCACCTCTGGGTCCTTGCGTCACTCCCCCTCCTCACTCCCATCACTACCCACCTCCTCTCCTGTCCAGGTCCAGCCATGGGTGCTCCAAGTCACCCCCGGCTCACTGTGTGCAGGCTTGTCAGCCAACCTGCTCTCCCCGGGCCATCTGCCCTGTCTGAGCGCACAGCCACCTGTAACCTGCCCTCTGGTACTTGTCAAAGTCTCACTCATCCCTAAAGCCTGGCTCAGCTCCCACTCCTTCCTGCTGCCTCCCATCTCAACCTCACCAATGGTTCCTGCTCTGCATCTTGCTGGCACACAGGTTGATTCTGCTGCTTAGCAACTTCTCTCTCTGTCATCATGTCCAATTTCCTTGACTGCATCAGAAATACAGACAGGCAGGACAGGTAAGCACCACGTCAGACGAGTGCTTCTTTGCTCCTTAAGATCTTTTAAGGACATCTGCTTCCCATGATCCTCAGTAAATATCTGCTTACAATGATGGCAAAAGCTACAGCTCAAAACAACACCTGCTGGTGTTCACGTCACGTGTCAAGATAAAGGGCTCCCTTTTGGGGTATTCTTAAGGGTGCTTGGCAGGAAGTTATTAGCTCGGCTGCAGGTCCTGCAACAGAGTTGTAATTCCATAACTTTTCCTTTTCTCTTCAATCATGCTTTTGTTCATCAGCCCACAAGTACATTTCTTGTCATCAAAACAGGAGCATCTCGAGCAGGAAGACTCCAGGTGGGCCCCACGAGAATGGGAATACCTGCACACGAACTCCGTCTCGGCCTCACATTTTGCTGCACAGTCCTCTATACTCGCTGCTTCCAGCTGCTTCCTGGTTACACTGAGCAGCGAAGCTCCCTGGGTATTGACGTAGCCATCCAACGATTGTCCTTGGCCTAGAAATGGAGACAAAAGAGGAACGATCAGTAAGATTCAGTAGCACCATTGAATCATCTGCATTTTTTTTTGACATGTATGTACTTATTTGAACGGCAGAGTACCAGAGAGAAGAGAGAAGAGAGAGCAAGAAGAGAATAAGAGAGCATGAGACAAAGATTATCCACCTGCGAGCTCACTCCCCAGAATGCACAATGACTGGGGATAGGCCAGGCTGAAACCAAGAGCCAGGAACTTCTAGGTTGCCTTCAAGGGCAGCAGGGGCCCAACTCCTGTGCGGCCGTGTTCTGCTCCCTTCCCATCAGCAGGTTGTAGATCAGAAGAAGACAAACTGGCACCCATGTTTGACTCTGGCAGCACACACAGTATCTTAGCCCACATGCCGCAATGCTACATGCTGTAGGGTGTCATAACTTTAGACTCTCTCTGCTTTGAATCAATCAAACAAAGCCTGTTTTCCCCTTGGGGTCAGAACATGTGATTGTGAATAAAAACATTCAGCCAGAAGAACAGTTCCATGAGCAGATTCTAATACATTGAAAAATGAATGAGATTGACAGAGAAATGGATTAAAACTATGTCACAACTTGTATGTTGCCACATTAATGCATATGACACCTTAGGTAAGAATGCATTTTCTCAGTCTGTTGTTCCCTACCATGTCATCCTAGAATAGTAAGAGCCATCGTCAGTGGCCACCATGGTCCCAGGACTGCTAACGTGCCTGTCCTGGGTCAGAATGGAGCCTGGGGATTGTTGTCTTGTTTCCAGAAATATACATGCTGGATCTGTTATTGCCTCTAACTGGTGGGTCGATGACACTAAGTAAGAATGGACTTGCAGGACTCTCGGAACCAACATTCCTGGTTAGGTGAGAATCCTGCCGTAAGATTGGTCCTTTTACACTGTGCTTGATAAACAAGCACACTACTGTGAATGCAGCGAAACACGTTCTCCCACCTCCAAGATATGTATCTGGCATTTTAGAGGAAATTGTAAAAAGAGGACTTAAAAGTCCTGGCCCCGACTGCCTATGAGGTCAAATGTGAGGCAAGGGTCTATCCAAAGCTGGCTTTCCTCCTTGTCGCTGCAGAGACTGGCCAAGGGGAGCCTCCGCCAGGTCCCCACCCCAGGACCTTAGGATCCCCAGCTGGGAGGCTGGCAGTGAGGCTCCCTGCTCTTGTCTAGAATGCTGGTGGTCTACCCAGGGAGGGGAGGCCAAGGGGGGTTAGTGAACTGCATAGAGCAAAACCTCCATGGATGAGGCAACCAGGCAGCCTTGAGCACCTGAGAGGAGTGGCAAGGACCAGAGCCAGGCAGCACAGGTTAAAGAGTGACCAGGAGAGGCCGTGGAAAGGGCAGGGGAAGACAATGGGGCTGCGCAAAGTCCACCCTGCCACTTCGCCCTCCGTCCAAACCGGAAAGATGGGGATTGAACAGGAAGTTGACAGTCCAGGCTTCCAAGACACCTGACTGGTGGATCTAACTGTGATGGAGAAGGGGCATGTGAGGCTCCCAGCCAGGTCTTCACCTGGCACCTTCCTTCTCTTTGGACTCTGATTTGCAAGAAGAGTGATGCTTTGAAAAATTCTACACACCAGGAGGGCATTTCAAAATGCACTCAAATCTAGAAAGTGTCCCTTACAAAGAGCGAAGCAGGGGTCTGTGAATAACATTCAAAAAGCGAACATTTCCACCCAGTCATTTGTCAGTTATGGCTCATAGCACATAGCTACTGAGTCCCACCTTAGGCCCAAAGAAACATCCCAGGAGAGAATCAACCTTTTCCCCCTCTTGTTTGGAAAAAATTCTCCCAAGTCCACTTTTTCCTATAGTTTACCTACAAGACTCATACTTCCACGAGTTCAACATGATTTATTTGTTGGAGGAAGAAACAATAAGCGAACCTTCTGGCAGGAAAAGTGCTTTTATGTTATAATAGAAATGGAGACGCTTATGGCTACCAAGACAAGTGCACTTGATACATAAAGTGGAATTCCACCGCACGCCCTGCCATTGCCATTGCAATGCAGTTTGTGAACTGCAAGACCCTTCTCATTGAGAGTAGCGTTAAAAGGACCCACTTTCTCCTCTGCAGTGGCCTCAGCCCCCACAGTGGGGAGACACAGGTCACTCCCAGGGAAAGTGAGAGTCAAGGCTTTCCTTTCTGAGAGAAACGGCAGAAATGTCCTCACCTGCCCTGGTTAAGGCATACGCTGATTTTGCCAGCCCTGGGAGTGGTTCACAGAAAAAGGTCCATGGGATGCCACATCCTAGTTTCCATGAGTTGAAACAGAATATTCTGACATGCACTCATACATGCATGCATGTATACACCATTTCCCACAAAAAGCTCTCAGCCAGTAGTTTGTTCCAGTTATATATATATATATATATATGCTTTCTGCAGTGGCTCCCTCCGAAATTAAATGTTTTTAACCACACAGTACAGCTTGCTAAATTGTAGCTGGTCATTTATCAGCTGCATTTCAAGTTTTTGTACACTGTGTGTATGAAGAACTACCTGCAGACCTTATAGAGACAGCGTTGGTAGGATATGTCCAAAATAGCATATCGGTGAAGACAGAAAGGAGATGAATGGATTGGGGGTAATGGCTAAGGAAGAATGGAATTTGTTCTCATAGTGAAAATATCCTGAAATTTATTGGAGCGATGGTTGTACAGTTTTGTATAACTGAAAGCCTTGGGATTACCTGGCTTAGATGGGTGAATTTTATAGTATGTATATATATCTTTACAAGTATACATCTCAGTAAAGCTATTAAAAAACCTGCTAGGATATTTTTAAAGGTTTAAACAAACTTGAAAGAATGAGAACACTAAATTCCTTCTTGGAGGGCCCTGGTTTAAATCCCGTCTCCATAAATCTTCAATCTGGCAGTTTGGCCAATGGGCAAATAATACAATTTTCTTAAGTCTGGATTGTATCTTCTATAACATATGGGTGAACGTGCAACTCTACCCACATCTCCAGCTCCAAAGGCGGTGTTGGGTAAGGGCACACACACACCACACACACGTGTATCTGGCCCACCTAAGTGAATGGTGGCTGAGTTCGTGGGCTAATTACAGGCCTAGGAAGCAAACATTTACTTGTGTAAAGTTTCGTTAAGCCACAACAAATAGAGAACCATTGAGTCCAACTGCCCAGACTGCTCACGGAACAAATTGTGCTCAAAGAGATGTGTGTTCTAAAATCTGGGAGCTAAACATGATAGAGGCAAACGGATGAACCATCTTTGGGGTTGTTAGCTACATCGGCTATTTTTGTTTTTTTATTCTTTCAAGTGAAATAGCCATCCCTTGGGCCCTGGCCCTAGACTTGGAGCACCACCCTGACTTGCTTCACGTCCACCCCCTGCCCCTTGACCATATGCACAAAGAACCCAAACCCATTTCTTGAAGCAGTCCTTCCCATATATTAGATTTTGAGCTGAGCAAATGCTCCATCAGACAAGTTGGCATAAAACCATAGTGCATCTTGGAGCAACCCACGGCCAGGCAAATGCGGTAATTAAAGTAAAATAATAGTCATCCCATCATCTTGAGGTCTTACCTGCTTTCAGAAATAAGAGAAGGAGAAGGAATACTTCCTTATGTTCCATGTTGGGAAGGGACCGCAATGCCCAGAAACTGTGTCCCAATCCCAAGATGCTGTTGACTTACAGGAAGAGTGAATGTGGCCACAAACAAGATAGCCCAGCACAGTTAATCATTGTCTCGGAGGGGTCAATGTTACCTGCAATCAATCGGCAGTCAGTGCTGGGAAGGGGCGAGGGCAACTTGCCCTCACAGAGCCACCCAGGCTGCCTACCTTCCTCCCTGCCCACCCCTCATTCCTTCCTGCCCATTTGGTAGGGTCTGGTGGCTCTTCCTCTTTCTCATTATATTCCTTCAGCGTAAAAATAAAATCCAAATCCTAGCCTCCATCTGTCCAGAGCCTTACAGCCACCATGTGGCGCAGGTCTTGCGTCTTGCTCTACTGTGGGCAATGTCTCTCCAGTTCAAGGGACAGTGTTGGCAGACAGGGACTGCTTAGGCCTTAACTGACTGGCTCCCGTGTCCTGACAACACCCTTGCAGTCACCTGGTGTTAGGAGTATGATGTCAGTGAAAATGTTTCCTTGTATCAATGTCTGTTGACTCCCAGTGGACTCACATGGTTGGTTTTTGTCATGATAACTTACAATGGCATTTCTCCAAATTAATTTCTGATGCAGGTTCCCATCCTTATGAAATGGAAAGTGGTGGGATTAAGTTGGAAGAGTCTTGCTTGACGTTAACTGTGAAGTCTGTGCTTTTCCTTGATGAAGACTGGAATGATCTGATATGTACATGATTTAAGACTCCCCAAAGGTGCAGACAAATTGCAATGCCTGAGTTTCAATCCTGGCTCACTTCCCATTCTGTATTCCTGCTAATGCACACCCCTGGAGACAGCAGTGGATGGTCAAGTGCTTGCGTCTGGGCCACCTGCATGAGAGACCCACACTGAGTTCCCTGCTCCTGGGTCTAGCCTGACCCAGCCCCGTCCTGTCACGGACAGGAGCTCTCTCTCTGCTTCTCAAATAACTTTCTTTAAAATTTTTTAAAGATTTATTTATTTTTATTGGAAAGACAGATATACAGAGAGAAGGAGAGAAGGAGAAGAAGATCTTACGTCCAATGGTTCACACCCCAAGCGGCTGCAATGGCCAAAACTGAGCCAATCCAAAGCCAGGAGCTCTTCCAGGTCTCCCAAGCGGGTGCAGGGTCCCAAGGCTTTGGGCCATCCTCGACTGCTTTCCCAAACCACAAGCAGGGAGTTGGATGGGAAGCGGGGCTGCCGGGATTAGAACCGACGACCATATGGGATCCCGGCGCATGCAAGGTGAGGACTTTAACCACTATGCTATTGTGCTGGGCGCAAATAACTTTTTTTAAAAGAGAAAAATCTCATATTTCAGACTTTGGAATTTGTTAGGAATGGCAGACTGGCTCATTTTAGACATACAGTGGAGGGCAAGAAAACAGCGCTACAGGAACCCTCCCTACGCAGCAAGTTGCAAAGCACCAGGGTAAGCGCCCACCAGATAGTCAAGAGCAGAAATTCCTGGTAAAGTCCACAGGGTTGGAGCCCCATGTGGGCTTTCTCAGGAGCAAAGTGCCCTGGAAAGCAGAGGGTGGCCTCATGTGAGGGGCCTGGAGCCCACTGGGTTTGCGTGTTTCCTGCCAGCCTCGCTTTCTTCCCCTCCCTCCATTTGCCCTGTACCAGCTGCTGGCCCACTGGAGTCGGAGGCAGGGGCCATGGAGCCAGCAGACCGACTTGCCTTCAGGATGCGACAGGCAGTGGCACTCAGGGGCTGATGCTGTTTGAGAACACATGTGGTGGGAGGAAAAGCAGACTGGTTATGTTAGCTGCGCTCCTGGGTCAGAATCCTCAGGGGCGATGAGACCCAAAGGCCAGTGCCCACATGATTTTCCCTTTTCTGCTGTTTTTGTGCTTGGTTTGGTGTTGGTCTCAATCTCGTCTGCTCTACCCAGAATGTTCTGGAATGCACTTGATCCTACAAAAGTGGATTTTGTCCATCTTGCTTTCTTCCCAAAGGCCTCCAATGCTTCTCTGCTCAAATGGGGCGGCACCACCCATGCGCAGTTAAACATCAAACAGAGCCACTTGGTTCCATAGGATGTCACCGGAGAAGCTAAGAGGAGCAAATGAGTATCCTTCGGAAAATTAGGAGCAGCCAAAGCTTGGCTAGCGATTAGGGCGCCCGCACCCCACACTGAGGTGCCCGATCTGAGTCCCTGCTCCAGCCCTGGCTGCAGCTTCCTCCTAGGAGGCTCAAGTGATCTCACACCTGTCACTGTGGCTTGAGATCCCAGCTCCTAGCATTGGCCAGTCTTGGCTGTCACAGGTACTTGGGGAGTGAACCAACAGATGGGAAGACATGATCTCTCTCTGTCTCTCTCTAAAATAATCGTTAAGTTTGTGGGAAAAATAGGATTCGAAGATACTTGTATTTTGGTGCAAAAAAAATTATATTGTTCCATGAAACACATTTTCAGTGATGTGCTGAGGTACCCACCGGACTGGGGTGGGTCCCAGGCTGCACTCCGAGGGATGTACCATGTCCCCAAGACCACACTTTCAAAGTAAGCCTTTCTGAGCGAATGGAAGAAACTGCTGGGAAAAAGGGCCATTTCTGTCAACTGGGGGTGGGGGGCTGAGTTCTGAGAGCTGCATGCTCTTCTTCAGTTGAATCCATCAGGTATCTGCTGGCCACTTACTGTGTGCAGATTCTGCAAGCATGTCTTAGGAGAAGTCACAGCGCCCTGTCTGCACCTCCCTCAGCAGATGGCAGGAAATGCTGTCACTGCTGGTTGGTGCAGATTTTGCTGCTGTACTTGCAGCCAGGTTTGAGGACAATCAAAGAGAAATCCAATGTGCTAAACTGCGCCCAGCGTGAGGCCCGCAGCAAAGGCTCACTCGGGCTCTCACAGGAGGGGGCCAGCTCAACTGAATTTGTCAGCAGGCAAATTCCTCCCAAGAGCCCTGCAAGGAACATCACCAACACAGAGTCGAGGAACATCTGCCCTTGGGGCTAACATGAGGTGGCAGCTGTGCCCACGTCAGGACTGCCAGGTGAGGTTCTCTGTTCCAGCCTGCCTGGCGCTGTTGTGCTCGCAATGCATCTGCTGCCTCCTTCCCACACTGCCCTCCAGCCCCTGTGGCCACAGGCCCCGCTCATGGGCTAGGCGTGCTGGGTGTCTCCACCAAGGGCAACTTTGAAGAGCCTCAATCAGACTACTTCATTTTTGGGCCCGGCAGCGTGGCCTAGCGGCTAAAGTGCTCGCCTTGAATGCCCCGGGATCCCATATGGGCGCCGGTTCTAATCCCAGCAGCTCCACTTCCCATCCAGTTCCCTGCTTGTGGCCTGGGAAAGTAGTCGAGGACGGCCCAATGCATTGGGACCCTGCACCCGCGCGGGAGACCCGGAAGAGGTTCCAGGTTCCCGGCTTCTGATCGGCGCGCATTGGCCCGTTGCGGCTCACTTGGGGAGTGAATCATTGGACGTAAGATCTTCCTCTCTGTTTCTCCTCCTCTCTGTATATCTGACTTTGTAATAAAATAAATAAATCTTAAAAATATATATATATAAAAAATTTTAAAAAGACTACTTCATTTTCACACACCAACAGCAAAGCAAGGGCCTCGTGCCACGCTTCCTCTGTGTTACACCATCGCTGCTTGAGGGTGGTATTCACTCCATTAGTGTTAGGAACCCCGTTCTAGCAAACTCAGAGGTGGCTTTCCCTTCTTTCTTTGACCTCATTCTGCTGTGTGTTAGCCTTTGTCCCCTAGCCCTGGGAGTGCGCTGAGATGCTTATCGGAGTCCTCTCCAGGAAAGCTGTGGCGGGTGGCCCAGTTAGCACAGTGGTTAAAATGTAATCGCCCAGCACATACTCGCTAAGCCAGACGGGACCCACAGGACCCACAGGTGCCAGTTCCTTAACGGAATTGTGCTTGACAGATTCAAGGTATCTACTCATCCTTGCAAACACTTCACAGCCTCCAGGTGTCTCCTCCATCAGACTTGCTCTGCAAAGAAGAAAACTCCCAACAACACTGATGGCAGTGGTCCCTCCTGGTCCCCAGCCTCCCCAGGGAGCAGCAGCCTCTGGGCTCAGGGCTCCAGGCTCGCTGGGGCTGATGGAGGGATAAAGCGAGTTCTTTCTGCCTCTCCCATCTGCTCTTCTATGAGCTCGTTAAGTCTGACTTGGCAGCAGCTGGGTGAGCACAGGTGTAAGAGAAAATACAAAAAACACAAAACTAAACTAAAAAACAATGACAAACAAGGGCTTTAAAAACAGTGAAACATGGCAAGATCCATAGACTTGTCCATGACACTGTGCCGTGGCATTTCTGGGCTATGATGAAAGCGAGAAAGAGAGAGAGACAGAGAGAGAGAGAGAGGGTGTTCCCTCCCTGGTGAGGCCATGTAATGGATACAGGGCCCTCACTGTACTGCCACTATGATTTCTCACATGTTCATAATTTTGTCAGGACCATATGTGTTCATGCACATGCTTGTTATGTGTATGTTCATCTAAGTATGCATCTGTACCTCCTTTTAGACATACAGTCACCCCTCAGTACTGCAGGGCCTAGCGCCAGCATCCCTGCAGGACACACATGCCCTCCACGTGTGCACAGGGGCCTGCTACTGCACGTAGCCTCCTGCCCATGCAAGTCTTCACCCTATTCACACCTGCTGTAGCATGCCTGTGGCGTGGTCAGTGGTTCTGCCATTGAAGGAACAGCAACACAAAGCAGGTGCAGCTTCAGCACAAATGCCACCTTTTGTCCCCCTGAAGTTTCTGTCCACACTTGGCCCAGTGCACGGCTGTGTTCAGATAAGCTTGGGTCTGTTTATACGAAACCTGGGCTGCCGAAGGTGCTTTCCTAAGAGTAAGGGACTCTCCCAAAGTACAGAACCTTCCCGGGCCAGGGCAGGGTGGTGGGGGATGGGGCGACACTAACGTGGAGGCAGAAGCTTGGCCTGTGGTAGATTCCCGTGAGCTCTGTGCACAGGATGGGAGAGGAGGTCCCTGCACGCCCTCACCACTGCCAGGCAGGAGGCAGCACAAGTCCTCTGGTGGACACCAGCTGAGTGGAAAGGCTCCTGCAGGTGGCTTCTGACCCAGCGTCTGCCCCCTGACCCCAGGCATTAGGGGAGGCCCCTCCTGTCTGCACACTGGAGGTTCTCACAGAGCATAGGCCCCTGCATGAGGGTTAGCCCAGGTAAGCACACTTCCCCAACCCTGGCCCAGCAAGTCTGGCTCAGGGCTCTGCACCCGTCCTGGGGGAAGGGGTAGAGGGTGCTGGGTGACAAGGAACCTTGCTCAAACGCTCCTCATGGGTCCCAAGAACGGGGCTCCCACTTCCCTGCCAGTGAGCCCTTCAGGCCAGGGAGGCAAGGTGCACCTGGGAGAGAAGCAGCGCTCAGCAAAGCGGTCCAGCAGGAAGGACACTGGCAAAGCCCACTTGGCACAGACGGTGCCAAGTGACCGCAGTGTGCCACAAAGAGCACTTTCCCCGGGCTGTGGCTGAGAAGCCAGCAAGTGGGGTAGGGGCAGAGCAGTGTGCCAGGTCCCAGGCAAGAGGTCCTGGCAGGGGCAGGATTCAGGCTGAGAGGCAAGGCCTCTTCCACTGTGCCCTGGGGTTCAGTTGGGAAGCCAAGAGTAGCATGTACCATTGAAGACCAGAGTGTGTGGTCCCTCTGCCCACACCCACAGGAGGGGTGGTAAGGTACACAGGGGAGAGGGGCCAGCACCATGGCATGGCAGATGTAACCACTGTCTGTGACACTGCATCCAATACGGGCACTGGCTCATGCCCTGGCCATTCCGTTTTTGATCCTGCTTCCTGCTAATGCTCCTGGGAGCAGCCACAGAAGACGGTCCAGGTGTATGGGCCTCCGCACCCACATGGCAGACCCGGATGAAGCTCTTGGCCCCAAGCTAGCCTGGATGAAGCTCCTGCCCGGCCCAGAGCTGGCTGTGGCAGCTTGCTGGGAAGTGAACAAGCAGAGATCTCTTTCCCTCTATCTCTAACTTTCAAAATAAATAAATAAATCTTTACCAAAAAAGCAGCAGATCCAGTGAGGCAGTAGATGAGAGGCCCTGAAAGAAGACAGTGGGGAAGGGAAGAGGGAAAGGTTTAGACAAGATGTTGGTCTATGCAACGACAGATTGAACAGGTTCCTTCTGCTTCATGACTCCTTAGTGAGCATCGTGGATAAACAGCCAGGGTTGTGGGCTGGCAACTTCAGGAGAACTTCTGTCAAACTCTTTGTGAGAGCTGTGAGATTTGGAAGAATTCTCAAGAACATTTGTTTCCAGCTCTGCATGTCTGAAATCCACACAGCCTAGCTTATGATGTGGCCTATGGCCCTGAACACTTACGTTACACCAATGGCTAAGACAGCACATGGGATGTAGAATATTCTGGAAAGTCTTTGACCCTGCACCAGTAGCAATAATTTATCCAGAAGTGAGCCCATACCTTGTAAACATGCCCCATTGAATCCCACATTAATTCTCCTTTAAAAAAAAACTATTTGAAAGACAGAGTTATACAAAGAGACAGAGATCTTCCATCTACTGGTTCACTCTTCAAACAGCTGAAATGGCTGGAGCTGGGCTGGTCTGAAGCCAGGAGCCAGAACTGTCTTCCAGATCTCCCATGTGGGTACAGGGACCCAAGCACTTGGGCCATCCTCTGCTGCTTTTCCCAGCAGGGAGTTGGATTGGAAGCAGAGCAGCCCAGGACTTGGCTTGGTGCCCATGTGGGGTATCCGCACCACAAGTGGAGGCTTAACCTTACACATCAAGTGCTCTGGCCCCAATTTAATTTTCCTTCAACTGACTCCCCAAAAGACACCTCACTCCTCCACCATCCACCAGGAGACAGAGAGAATGTCAGGGTGGAAAGACAGAGTTTAACTAACGTGGCCATGCTATCTGACTTTGCAAAGTCTGCAAAAGCACGTGACCACAGACCCCCCACGGGGGTGGGGTTGTGCCAGAGCTGCCAGAAGTTCCCAAGTACTGCATCATCAGTCATCCAGCTATGGTTGATCTCCCCGAAAACTCATGGGGTTGTCCCCAGAGGCAATGGGCCAGGAAGGTCCTTCCCTCACGGGGATGTCTGTACCACTCTTGTTTCTGGGCTAATGCTGACAAATACCTGAGTTCTTGTCTCAGCAGCCTGGTGTCAGTACTGAGAACACGGCTTAGCAGGCCTGGGTGTGCACCTGCACTGCTGCCACAGGCCTGCCCAGTTCAGCAGGACAGTGAGACTCTCCCTCCTCAACGAGAGGAGGTGCTGCCTTGCCTTGTAACACACCGACACACACACACACAACCAGAGCATATGGGGTGTGGTTTTGCAGCAGCCATGCTGGCCCCCGAAGCTGGAGCTTTGTCGTCCCCACTGTACAGAAGCCCCCCTCTGCTTGGGCTCTGGAGTGTAGCCCTATCTGCTCAAACCCAGGCAGCCTGTGGGCACCAAAGGCTTCCAGCCCATGTGTTCCTTCTCCTGCCAGTGGGGGCATCATGTCAGGCACCCGCCATGTCCCCACATCCGTGTTAGGGAGACATCATGTCTCCTCCAGATGGCCCTGAGGGGACAGGCTCTGTCCCAGCTGTCCCAACGCACCCAGAGAGTGAAGATTGTCTAACTGAGAGTGTTTCATTTTGTCCAATCCACCTAGTCCTAAGGTTGCTTGAGGACCCCAAGTGGAGCGGTTGCACGTGGTGCGCACACCTTCTCCCCCAAACGTCCTGGGCTGCATGTTTTTGCCAGACATGAACAGGTAGAAATGGGTGCTTGGCCTGAGCACACTCTCTCTCAAACCGGTCGCTCCTGCCGCACCCTAGCCTCAAGTCACGGAGGAGCCCTCGGCGCACAGATCTTTTTCCTTTAAAGGAATGTTCTTGCTCCAGAAACCTGGGCGTTTTCCAGAAAATGACCTTGGCCCACAGGAACTTGGATGCATATCTTAGACGAGACTTTACAGCCCTGCCCCTCAACCAGCTCGGGGTGTTGGCAACGAGGCAGTGAGGAGGGGAAGGGAAGAGGTGCCAGGTGGGGGAGCAGAGGTTTGGTTCCTCCAAATGTCATGGCTGGGATGGAGCAGGGCGAGCAAGGTGGGTGCTGGAGGGAGTTGGGGCGAAGGCCGGCTGCACCACTGATGCTGAGAGGAGTGGCTGGTGAGATCCATGGGCAGGACGTGACCTTCATTATACCCAAGGTCACCATGCTCCAGGGTTTGCTCTTGTGCCCAAGTAGGAGCAGAGAGGGCAGGTGGGAGGGTGACTGAGTGGCTGTGCAGACATAGGCCTGCGCCCCGGGGTATGTGGAGCCCCAGGGAGGGCCAGTTCTTGCCAGGTGTGACCTTGTCCCAGCAGGCAGGTGGATCGCCTGGCTCCCACACCTTCGCCAGGGGTTGGAAGCAGCACCTACAGGGCTGTTCCAGGGATCCTGGGCCCTCCTGGCTTCTAAATAGCCAGTCTGAGTCCTCTGAGCCGAGGCTGAGAAACTGGAGGAGCTTGGAGGACAGCATGGTCATGAACGTGGCTCTGTGTAGCTGGCAGGGCTAACAATGCCAAGACACAGTGGTGTTCCTGGTCGAAACACAGACTGATTCCTAAGAAGGTATTCACCTGACTAGTTGCAGATGACTTCTGAGTTCACAGGCGTTTGAGCCTTGATTCTCCCATGGGATGGAGTTTGGCGGGTGTGCCAATGCTTTAGGAAGTGACTAGGGTTAGATGAGGCCGTGAGGAGGGAGCGGACCAAATCGACTGGATTAGTTCCATAATAAGACTAAGGAGACTGGCGGGTGTGTTCAGCAAGTGCACACCCTAGATCAGAGCTTGGGTTGGGGCCCATCTCCTCCACGGCCACAGCAGGCAGCCAGTACTGGTCAGGTGCCTGGGTATCTGCCACCCACATCGGGAGCCCAGTGGGCGGAGCTCCTGCAATGGTTGTGAGCAAGTGGATGGAACATCTTTCTCTCACTCTCTCCATCTCTCTCTGTGTGTGTTTCCCTGTCTTTAAAATAGATGAAAATGGAAGAGAAGCAGAGGAAGAGCTGGAACTCTCCTCATAGGTACATACACACCCTCAGCACTTCCATCTTCCTGCACAAGCACACAGAAACACCAGGTGTGGAGGCAGCCGCAAGCTGGATTTCTGAGCCAGGGGGTGGGTCCTTGCCAGACACCAGCTTCCATCACTTGTAGTGTAAGCCTGAGCTAAGACACCTGACTAGAATGGACCCCACGGGGCAGCGCCTCTACCAAGGGAGGGGGACGAGAGGTGAGAATTCAACAGGGGTCAGATGGATGGGAAGAGAGGCTGGCTGGCCTGAAGTTGTGCGGGGCCACAGCCCAGGGGAGCTGGCTTAGGAAAGGATGGGAGCCCCACAGCGCTGTCCAAGGCCTTCAGCCTGTCCCCCCAAAGATGCCTTCTGCAGACGAAGGTGTCCCTTGGGGTTTCCACATCCAGCCATACCTGGACAGGTGTGCTGAGCATGGTGAGAGAGGAGGGGGAGGGCCCGGGGCTCACGGCCAGACTCAAGGACTGTGGGCAGTGATGGACACTTCACCCAGGGCTGTGGGTGCCTCCCGGCTGCAGGGGACACTCAGCTGAGCTTGGCACCCTGCAGATTAGCCTCCCATGAAGCAAGTGAGTGTGAAGGGAAGAACAATAAAGTTGCTGTTCCAGCCCTCCCAGGACACATAAGCACCTGTAGCCCATCCAAATAAACGTCTTTTAAACTTGCACAGCGGGCCTGGCATGGTGGTCTCGCGGCTAATGTACTTGCCTCACACGCTCCAGGATCCCATACAGGTGTCGTTTCATGTCCCAGAGGCATAGCTTCCCATCCAGCTCCCTGTCTGGGGTCTGGGAAAGAAGTTGAGGATGGCCCAAAGCCTTGGGACCCTGCACCCACATGGGAGACCTAGAAGAGGCTCCTGGCTCCTGGCTTCAGATCGGCTGAGCTCCGGCCATTGCAGCCACTTGGATAATGAATCATCAGACAGATCTTCCTCTCTTTTTCCCTTCTCTGTGTAGTATATCTGAATTTCCAATAAAAATAAGTAAATCTTTAAAACACACACGCACGCACATGGCAGGGCCTGGCACAGTAGCCTAGAGGCTAAAATCCTCACCTGGCAACCATCGGGATCCCATGTGGTGCTGGTTCATGTCCCAGCTGCTCCACTTCCCATCCAGCTTCCTGCTTGTGGCCTAGGAGAGCAGTCGAGGACGGCCCAAAGCCTTGGGATTCTGCACCCACGTGGGAGATCCAGAGGAGGCTCCAGCTCCTGGCTTCAGACCATCTCAGCTCTGGCCGTTGCAGCCACTCGGGGAGTGAACCAGCTGAAGGAAGGTCTCTCTCCTCTCTGTAGATCTGCCTTTCCAATAAAAAATAAAATAAGTAAATAAACCTTAAGAAAAAACTGCATGGCAGGCCTGGTGCAATGGCTCAACTGGTTAATCCTCCACCCACAAATGTCAGCATACCATATGGGCATCAGTTCATGTCCTGGCTGCTCCACTTCCCATCCAGCTCCCTGCTGGTGGCCTGGGAAAGCAACAGAAGATGGCCCAAAGCCTTGGGACCCTGCACCCACTTCGGAGACCCAGAAGCAGCTCCTGGCTCCTGGCTTTAGATTGGCTCAGTTCCATTTGTTGCATCCATTTGGGGAGTGAACAAGCAGATGGAAGGTATCTCTATGCTTCTTCTTTCAAGTCTGCCTTCCCAACAAATAGAAATGGCGCACACTGCATCTGTGGTTGTGACTGGTGCTTCCACTGCATGCGGGCAGAAGCAGCCCCAGTGGGATCACACGGCATGGGACCCTGGGCGGCTGGACTGCGCCAAGTTTATTGTCACTTGCTAGATCAGGGCAGGGAAACTTACTTGGCCCAGAGTGATACCAACCCAAGTGCCCGGACCTGTGTGGCAGCTTTCTACTGGGAAAGGGGTCTACCGATGCTAGCTGTGCCCGACTGGGTCCCAGGTGGGGTACCAAATGCCACAGCCAGGCCTGCCAGCCTTCCATTACCACAGCCACCCACAGCAAGTCCGGAAGGGAGCACTCACGGGGCACCCGGCACAGTCGCGGAGCTCTGAGCACCCTGGCGGACCACGCCCAGAGGAGGAGCCCAGGAGTGGTGTCTGGGACCTCGAGTGCACTGAAGGGACCCTGGGGGAAGGCTCGCTCACCTGTCAGTCACTCAGGACTGACCACCTTGTGGGGACTGTGCAACGTATCCAGGCCACTCACATGGCCTGAGCCTCGCTTGAATGTGAAACCCCCATCTAGGCTCACCCCATCCCCTCACCCCACCTGACCCCATGAATGAGCACCTCCAGTGCAGACCAAGATTACAGGGGAGCCCCCACGTCACCATGGTTTCACTTGCTGCTGCTTCGGTTCCCGGCTGTCAGTCAGTCTGAGAAGCCCAAGCAGACGTTGCAGCAGTGAGCGGCCCCTAAGCGTTACACCACATGGTATTCTGAGCAGTGCAACAGGCTCACGCACATCCTGCCTGGAACACGTGGCATCCATTGGTCCCGGGCAGCCACACACGCAGCTCTGCCTATAGCCATCCTGAGCGTCAAGTAACATGCAAAGCTTGGTGGTATCTGGCCTCTTGAACCATCCTGGGCCCTAGAATGTATTCCCCGAGATGGGGGAACCTCTGTCCTGTCCTGAGTTCCCCACAGATCTGCTTAAGGACCAACGTCTCCAAGCAAGAGCCGGGCTACAGGAGGACGTGCACTGCACACTGTGTTACAGATCACGTCTCCACACGAGCACGGGGAACAAAGCCACCAAACAGAACGAAGTGACCCTTCAGTGTCTCCTTCCTCACTGACTGTTTTTTCATTGTCTCCCATTGTTTTATATAGAAATGCTCATCTGTTTATTTTCTTTTTTCTTTTTTCTTTTTTTTTCTTTATTTTTGACATTCGTTACGTAGTTAATTAGGGCAAAAAGGTTCAAGGGCTACAGGAAAGTGGGTAAGACTATTATTTCCACATTTCTTATTTCCTGTATCTGGGATAAAGGGGGAGATACAGGGAGAGCCCCACCCAGTCTCCCACCCGTCCCAGGTCCCTGATGTGGGGCATGCTCCGAGGGTCTTGCTTAAGTGGTTTTGATAGTTCAACAGTTCTGAATTGCTGCCAGTCTCGCCACTCCAATGAGGTCACTGCAGAATCCACTGACTGACATAGTCCATCTTAGAGCCTCCGTTTGCCCAGGTTTTCACTGCCAACATATGGCTGGGGTAGTTGACTGACTTGTTCTGTCTTTTGTCTTTTCATGGTTAGGGTTCTGAGTCTGGCAGTTCAGTTGGGGAGATCCCCAAAGAAACTTTGTCTGAGGTGTTCCCAGACCAGATTCTTGTGCATTCTAGCAAGTACAGGGTCTGGCACAGTCCATCGCCCCGATCAACTGGTGGTTGCAATTGCTGGGTTGGTTCCGTTTCCAGCCCTGTCTTCCACTGGAACCAATGGGTGCTGCAGTCCAGCTTGGTTCTACCCAGCACATACTCGGCCCTCGCATAAACCAGTGGGAGCTGCAGCCTAGTCAGAGCGACCCACAATAACCCCCACCAGGCCCGCCCCCTGCCCTGGTTTGCCAGTATGTGCAGCAGACTAGTCCAGTCTGTCCCACACCCCATTCAGCTCTCACACATGTCAATGGGCATTGAAGCCTAGTTCAACCCAACCAGCTCAACTATCCAGCCCACACACATGATGTTGGGTGCCTTTCTGTCTAGCCACCCCAGCCCCTGTCCTGGTTTTCGTGCCCTCCAGTGGGAGTGGTAACCCAAAAGGGAAGTGCCCACTATTTCCCTTCTAGGCCACACCTGGGTTATGCACTCTCCAGGTGGTTCTGCGGTTTAACTAGACAGAATTAGCCCCCAGTGCCAGCTTCTGCCAGCTGATGCTGCTGCTAAGCCCAAACAACCCTCACCCACTCTAAATTTTTATTTGCACCAGTCGGAACAATCAGCCCAGCCTGGCTTTTCGCTGATTTAGCTCACATGAGGTCCACAGGTGTTGTCGCCCTGCCTGGTCTGGTCTGCCCCTATTCCAGCTCACGCTCTCCAGTGGGAGTAGCCGTCCAGCAGTGGAGCCCATATTCCCCCTGCCAGCTCCTCCTCCTCCCTCTCTGGTTCTCATGTGTGTTGGTTGGGCGCTGTGGTCACATCTGGTTTAGGTAACCTCACCTTGGCATTCCGTAATGTGCACTGGTTTTTGTCAAGACCGAACCTTGCTCGACCCACACTCTGTTCTGTTGCTCGGATTTGCCAGTGGGTGATGTGAACTGGTTCAGCCTGGTCTGCCCCTGACCCATGCCAAATGTATGCCACTGGGACACTTCCCAGTCACTTACTGTTTAAACCCATAAACACCTTTTAGGACATTCCTTTTAAATTCAGGGCCAACAAGCACCTGCAGGTGATCGCTCTGACGCTGGAAAGACTTAACTCTAACCCACACAGGTGCAGGCTAGGCTGGGAATCCTGTCATCAGAGATCTCCGCACCCTCCATTCTGTCCCCTCACCGCCCCGCCTGCCCCTCCCCCCCCCTTTTCTGGAATTTACCTTTGAAGCTTTCTACTTTCCCCAGCAGTACATCGACAGACGCTACACCAACAAAGGCAGGCAGGGGGCGGCAGACACAAGCTTTTCTGCAGCATGTGTGCCTGCTGTACCAAAGGGCGTCTCCAGGTTGTCAAACTGGTGATAGGTGACTCCTGTCAGCCCGCTGGGCTTTTGTTCTTGTAAAGCTGCAGAATCTGGGATAGAAGGAGGGGCAAGTAGGAATGAATGGGGAGGAACAAGTCAAAGGCTGCCAGTGGGCATCGTGTTGGGCACTCTGTGCTTCTGCCAGGGAGAATGCTGGGGCTGTCAAGGGGGGCAGCCAGGGTCCCCTGGGACAGGGACAGAGATGGTCAGGCCAGGGCGGGAGGACAAGGCCGGACAGCTGGCCCAGCCAGCCATGGGGCCGCAGTATGTGGACTGTGGAAGATCTTTGTGGAAGTTCTCCGTGGAGTTCCACATTTGAAGCCTGACTTTCAAGTTGGCCGGGACTGGGGCTGTTCTGGAGGAGGGCTGCTGTCTGCCACAACACCTAGGAGATGAGAAGTCGGGTTAAAACTAAGAGAGGATTGGGGGGGGGCCTTCGGTATTTGGGGCCAGAGTGAAACATGTGATGGGGGACGGACAGGGCAGCATAGTTGCTCCACATGCCCGCACCATATGCCTCCGACTGGCTCTCCTGGCTCTGCGCACAAAACGCACTCCTGCAAAGCTGTGCCCAGCAACCTCTGGCCATCGCATCTGATGGACAAGTGGAAGGCATTGCTTACCACGGGAGGGGAGGACCATGGGACAGGCGCACAGGTGCACTTACGCGTGGATAGGCACACACTCCGCCCACCGCGTGTCCCCCAAGGCTGCAAGGAGGAGTTACAGGCTTCCGGACGTGCGGAGAGGTTACCAAGGGAGAAATGCGTGAGCCCCCACTTCCCCAAAGCCGGGCTCTCGACGTCTGCTGTCCACAGTGTCACCAAGCAGCTGCTTACCTCGTCAGTCACAAGCGAGGACAAGCATCTTCTATTCTAATTCCCCTTCCTTTATTGAAGAATGGGGGAGACACCTGTTGGTAGGATGTGTTCACGTTTAGCCTCCACTATTAGAAAAGGTAAGCTTAATAATTAGTATCAAGTACAGTGAAAATACTGCACGATAACAAGCAGATGGGTTTACTGACCAGGGAACAGTCCAAAAGTTTAAAATCTGATTGCCTGCGTAGAAGAGTATGTGGGATCAGCACTGTAACATTGTAGGATAATCCTCCTCTCCAGCACTGGAATCCCATGTAGGCGTTGGTTAGTGTCCCGGCTACTCCACTTCCCTTCCAGCTCCCTGCCTGTGGCCTGGGAAAGCAATTGAGGACGGCCCAAAGCCTTGGGACCCTGCACCCGTGTGGGAGACCCAGAAGAAGCTCCTGGCTCCTGGTTTTAGATCAGCTCAGCTCTGGCCGTTGCAGCCACTTAGAGAGTGAACCAGTGGTTGGAAGATCTCTTTGCCTCTCTTCTCTGTAACTGTTTTTCAAATAAGAATAAAATTGGAGATCTTTTTATAAAAAGAATATGTGTGCATGTGTCCATGCACAAGAGAAAGGGATGCTGTATTTTGTCCTGAGTCTGCATTTTGTTGTCCATCATGAAATATCTTTCAATAGGTTTTATTTGTGTGGTTAGAGTCTACACCATGGTGTTATTAGACACACAGATTTGAGTTGCTTCCACAGGACAGATCCGTGTCACTATCCATGCCTTCCCCACCTGCTATGGCAAGAGCACCTGCGATCTGCTGGAGAAACAGGAATCCTGAGTGCACCCACTGTGGGCACTGCAGCCCTCAGGCTGTACGCTCGCTCTTTCAAAGTGTTCAGGACCCGACAGTGGTCTGGGAAAGAAGCAATAGAAGCGGGGTCATGGCAATCTCCCACGAATGCGCAGGAGAGTGAAGGCCGTCGTCAAGGCCGCCAGCCAGGCCTGAGGTTGTGGCCGTCAGCACCAGCTGGGGAGGTGCTTGCCGATCAAGGCTGGAGGCAGAACCCGAGTGTCCCGGGAACGGCTTTCTCAGCTGCATCCCTGGGCTTGTTGAGATTGTCCTTTTGTATAAAAAGCAAGTGTAGAAAACTGAGTGAGGTCAGCGGTAACTTGCTGAGTCCCAGTGGCCTACGCACAGATGGTCCGGAATGTCTTCAAGAGTCACCATCCCGTCCTCTGGGCCAGTCACCTTTGTCCACTTCTGACCATGGTGCCTCTGTATACCTAGTCAGCACCCGACCTTGCAGGGCCCAGCACCCCAGGGCTGTCCTCAGCCACTCACTGTGCAACTGGAGCAGCCCTCGTCCTCTATGGGCAGGTGCATTCATTTGAAAACAGGAGCCCAGATGTCCCGAGCGAGTGCTCCAGTGGCGGCTGCACACTTTCAGCTGCAGAATGGCTGGTACATGCTACGTCCGTGTTGGCACTGTGAGGAACTGCCAACTGCCGCCATGCGAACCGGCCCACAGCCCACCGGCAATAGCCGCGGATCCTGACTTGTCCACACCCTCATCGACAGCTGTTGCGTTGTACGTGTGGTGCTAGCTGTACTCGCGAACATAAACCACAATCTCATTGCTGGTTGCATTTGCATTTGCTTAAGGACTAACCATGACGACATCATTTCATGTGCCTCTTTTTTGCAAAAGCATCTATTCGAGTATTCTACCCATTTTTGTTATTTCTCTTTTCATTAAGTCAAAAGAGCTCTTTTAAAAAATGTTTTTCTTTTTATTGGAAAGGCAGATTTACAGAGAGAAGGAAATATAGAGAGATCTTCTATCTTCTGGTTCACTCCCCCAAATAGCCATACTGGCCAGAGCTGATCTGATCGGAAGCCAGGAGCCAGGAGCTTCTTCTGGGTCTCCCACGTGGGTGCAGAGTCCCAAGGCTTTGGGCTGTCCTCGACTGCTTTCCCAGGCCACAGGCAGGGAACTGGATGGGAAGTGGAGTAGCTGGGACATGACCTGGCACTTTCAAGGTGCTAGGAGTACTAGCCACCTGAGCCACAACCCTGGTCCACCAGCTTTTCAAATCACAGCATTGCTCCTGCGGTGCTGAAGAGGAGGAAGCTGAGTAGACCACAGGATAGGCTTGGGTCGTGGTGTTGGGGACTCCAGAAACTACTCCCTTCCTTCTATTACAGATGCACCTTGATTTCTGTGGGTTCTGTTTCAACCACGTGGCAGCGTCCTACATGCAGGATACACTCAGCACTCCTGATCCAGTGAAGGCCCTGCTCACCCACATGGTGGGGGCAGCTTTCCCCCACTTTGCCTCTATCGTGGGGTCCATACTGTGCTGCCGGCTCTTGGCCTAGGAAAAGGTCAACTTCCAAAAGTCAAAGGATAGTTTTTACTGAAAGCGCGTTGCTTTTGTACCGCCATGAAGTTTGGAAATCGAAGTTGAGCCCTCATAAACCAAGGACTGTCTCTACTTACCCTGCTCAGCAGAATCTACCTGCTTGATTTTTTCTGAGCAATTACCTGTTCATTTCCTACATGCTCAGGAAAGCATGTAATAGCCCAATTTTAATTACAGTATCACTAACTGGTAAACTGCATAATTAGAAATAATTAGTGAATCATTTCTACCTTTGGAAATTTTTCTGCTATAATTCACATAGACACCAGTGTCAGCCCTTGACTTCAAATAACTCAACAAGGAAAAATGTAGAAGCCTTAATAATAGGCCTGGCTTTGCTTATTGCAAAAAAAATTTGACATTTTATTTATATTTTAATTGATTCCCTTATCTAGGAGATTGACAGGCAGCCCTCATCTGTTGGTTCACACCCACAATGCTTACAATGGCAGGGACTGTGCCAAGGCCAGAGCCGGGGGCCAAAGCACCGTCAAGGTCTCACAGATGGGTTACCGAGCTACCCAACTACCTGAGTCCTCATGGTTGCTTCCCACAGGCAACGCTGGCAAGAAGCTCGAGTTAGGGATGAAACCCAGACACTCCAGCAACAGCTGCAGGTGTTTTAACCATTAAGCTAAACACCTGCTCCAAAAGATTTTAACTCAGTCTTTCCCTCCAAACACACATACAAACCACACTTGAAAGACAGCCAACTGTAAGTTTTATGCAAGTTCAACTGATAGTGCGAATCCCCCAGAGGTGTGACTATTAATGCTCTCTTAAGCTTTCAAGAAATACCTTTAAAGAAAACACAAGGCTGTTTGTGCTGGGCACTGGGCTGTGGCAGTCTCATGGGGTCTAGGGGAGAGTATGGGGAGGACTGTCTTGACCTGCAGGACATGACACTCAGACCCTGAGGGTGGACTGGGAATGCCAGGCTGCTGGCCCAAGAAACACACAGGCAACTCCATGAATGAGAATGCCGATGCTCTTTATTTGACCATATATATATATATATATATATATATATGGCTTCTTCTCTAGGGGAGGAGGGAAAGGGGGAGTTCCTGTATTGAAACCGGGAGGAACTAATTATCTGAACAGGAACAAGGGCAGAGGTTCTGTTCCACTTGCTTTGCATGGGATATTCTGGACGCAATATCCTGCTTGCTGTGGCCCTGCTTGCCCAAGGTAGGTTTTACAGTGCAGCATGTTGTCAGGCATGCCAACAAGTCTGAGGCCCGTAAGTCTGTAGCTCCTAACAGAGGGCCAGGCCACAACATCCACCAGCTTATACAAAAGCCAGGATGGAGGGGGCAGACTGCTGGGTAAGAGCCTGGCACCTGCCAGCACATGTGAGATCTGGTCTGGGAGTGGGCCCGGTGGGGGAGCTTGGAGAACTCCCCTGGTGGGTCATAGCTCCCAAGGTAGGCATGTGATGCCGGCCTAAGTGTTGGTCAGGCCGGACATGGTAGCTCCACCGGTTGACAAGCGCGTGGATTGGTTCTGGAGGGGTGTGGACTGGGCAATGCTGGGCCAACCTTACCCACTGGCATGTATAGGAGCCAGGCTAGAGTGTGGGCCATGCGGGGCTAATTTGCATGCCTACCAGTTTGCATGAGCCGGGGATGGGGCAGCCTGGGCAGGGCTGGATTACAGCACCTACCAGTAAGATTTGGGACTGGGAATGGGCCAGGACAGGCCAGGCTGCAGCATCCAATGGCAAAGGCAAAGACAGGGGATGGGCTATGCTGACCTGGGACAACAACCGCTGGCATGTGCAAGATCTGTGGCTGTAAACAGGCTTGGTTGGGGAGCTAAGGGATGTCCCAGCTGGGTTGTGGTTCCCACCGGCAAACACAAAAGCCAGAATGGGGGCAACATCTGGGCTGGACATGACTACAGTGTCCCTTGGCATGGTGTGAACTGAGTCTGGGGTGTGCCAGACTAGGCTAACCTCCAGCACCCACTGGTGCTCATGAGAGCCAGGATTGATGTATAATGGCTGGACTAGCTCTTGGCACCCACTAAACCATGCAAGAGTTATGTCTGGGTACAAACCGGCTGGGCTACAGTACCCAACAGTAAGAACCAGAATGGGTATGGGCCAGTTGGACAAACTCACTATTCCTGCCAGGACAGGAGGTGGACTAAATCAGTCTGGGCCAATGACCCTCCGCTGAGCACAAAATCTGCCACTGGGAGGACGCATGACAGAGGAACTTGGGGAACTCCTGTATCAGGATACAGTCCCTGCAGGTGAGCACAAGAACCAAGGCTGGGAGCAGCCCAGACCAGGCCAGGTTACGGTACTCATCAGCACACGACTGGGGGCAGGCCAGGCTTATAACAATTTATAACATCCACTGGCAGATCTGAGAACCAGGACGGAGTGCAAGACAAACTAGGTTGGGCTACAATACCAGCCAGTTGACATTAGGCTGGAACTGGGGGCAGACTGCCAGGCTAAAATACCTACCACCAAATGCTGAGATAAGGCAGGCCATGCCAGACTGGGCCGCAGCACCCACCAGCATACATGAGACCTGGGGAGGGGGTGAGCCTGGTATGGGGGCTGTGGGGGGTTCTGCTGCTAGGCCACTGCTCCCATTGGTGAGCATCAGAACTGGGATCATGGGCAGACCAGGCTGACAGGGCTACAACACCTGAGGACCTGCATGTGAACAGGGTTAGTGGAAGAGCCAGGCTGGGTTAACTGACTATACCCACTGGTGCAGGCATGAGCCAGGGTGAGTGCAGGCTGGTTGGGCCTTGTTGCAGCATTGACTGGTAAGTGCTGGGACTGGGGTCAAATCCTGTCAAGGTAGACTCCAGAACCACCCAGAGAGTGTAAGATCTGGGAATGGGAGTGGGCCCCGTAGGGAAACTGTGGGCACTTCTCTGATGGGCTGCAGCTCCCACTGGTGAGCATGAGAACTAGGGCTAGGGGTGGGCCTGGTTGGACAGGTGATGGCACCTGCCAGCATGAGTGTGGGCTGGATAGTGGGGTCAGCTGGATTGAGCTAGGCTTCAATGCCCATTGATGTACAGGAGAGCTGAATGGGATGTGGGACAGACTAGACCAGTCTGCTGCACACACTGGCACGCACAGGAACCAGGGCAGGGGGCGGGCCTGGTGGGAGCAACTAGGGGTCACCACAACAAGGCTGCAGCTCCCACTGGAGTACATGAGGGCCAACTGTGTGCTGGGCAGGGTTGGAATGGACCAGAGCATCCACTGGTTTATGTAAGAGGTGTGGCTGGAGACAGAACTGACCCAGCAATTGCAGCTGCCAGTGTGCATGTTGGCTGACTGGGGTGATGGACAGAGCTGGCCACTGGACTGGCAAGCACACACAAGTCAGGTCTGGGGTCACTTCAGATGAGCTTTCTTTCTTTCTTTGTAGATGTATTTATTTTTATTGGAAAGTCACCTTTACAGAGAAGGACAGACAGAGAGAAAAATCTCTCATTAATTGATTCACTTCCCAGATGGCTGCAATGGCTGAGTTGATCTGAAGCCAGGAGCTTCTTCCAGGTCTCCCATGTGGGTGCCGGATCCCATGACCTTAGGCTGCCCTCGACCACTTTTCCAGGCCACAAGCAGAGAGCTGGATGGGAAGTGGGGCATCTGGGACATGAACTGGTGCCCACATGGGATCCTAGCACATGAAAGGTGAGGCTTTATCCCTTAGGCTACCTACCAGGTCTTCAGAGGAGGTTTTTTGGAGACCCTCCCGCATCCCACCGAACTGAACCACTGGACTCAGAATTCCAACCATGGGGAGAATCAGAGGATCTGTGTTCTTACCATGGAGTGCATGTGTCAGAACTGGGCCTCCTAGGTGGCTTAGAGCAGTGGACAGCATACCCAGATGCACATAGAGGATATGGCAGTCCACTGGGGCCTGCAGAGGACATTGGGTATCACAGCAGAGGAAGGAGGGCAGGACACTTTGGTCATCTACCTCAGCCAAGCATTGACAGCAAATACCTGGGCAAATGGAAATCCTAAGGTAGACTGCGTCAGCCAATGGACCTTGGAAGGATTTCCTCATCCTTGGATCAGCAAGATTGACAGCATTTCAGAACTATTGAAACTTCTGGGTCAGTGCCCTAGATGCACGCTGCACATCGGGGACCCTGGGATGATAGCAGGTGGCCATTCCACATCCCTGGGTACTGAGGTGGTTGGGAGGTTGGGTGTAGCTTCTCTCCTTATATCCCCTCTTCCTCTGGATACAGGAAGAAGGAAAAGAAAATTTGGAAGCAATGGTCTCACCCACTTTTCCCTAATCCTCAACCCTTCCCACCCTAATCAGTTATGTAAACATCATCAAAAATAAAAATTTTTTAAGGAAAGGAAACACAAATAATACTTAGCATAGGGAGTGCTGGCCAACAGGCTGACCATGTACCTGTGTCTGTAACACCTGTTTTAAGAGCTGCCTAAGCCTGCCTCCCAGCTCCCAGCTCTCTCTGCACCTATGGAATTACCCCATGGGCTGTGAGCCAGGAAACCTTCTTTGGTCCCTTCTGAGTCCCCCCTGATTGAAGACTTTTGGTAAAACTGCCCAAGGAAAGATTGGCATATGTTGTAGGAGGTCCAAACTTTAGCAAACTTCTGACATTTCTGAAATGTGTTAATTAATCTGGGGAAATATTAACCTTTTGAAAACTTTGTTATAAATACTGTACATTAGAATTACGTTACGGGTGCAGTGTGATGGCTCAGTGGCTAAATGCTCACCTTGCAAGCACCGGGATCCCATATGGGTGCTGGTTTGTGTTTTGGCTGCCCCACTTCCCATCCAGCTCCCTTCCTGTGGCCTGGAAAATCAGTAGAGGATGGCTCAGAGTCTTGGGAGCCTGCACCCAAGTGGGAGACCCAAAAAACCTCCTGTCTTCTGACTTCATATTGATTCACCTTGTCACTGCAGCTACCTGGGGAGTGAACCAGCGGATGGAAGATCTTTCTCTCTCCTCTCCATAAAATCTTAGCTGCCTTTCCAATAAAAAAAAAGAAACAAGTTATTAAGAAACCAGAGATTAAAATGAAAGGCCATACAATACTTGTTGTTTTATGTGTTTGTGCAACAAGCATATATGGATTACACATTGTGTCAGGGACCCTGGGGTGAAGCTGAACCAGTGAACAGGCAGGCACCCAGAACTTACAGGTGAGTGGAGGTACACACCAAGATGCATGCATGAAAGGTACAGAGCCTGGCATTGGGGAAGGAGGGTGGGAGAGACTTCTGGAGTCATTGCTATGCTGAGATTACAGTTGATGGGCTGAGGACATAGGCACAGAAGGAAGGATCTTCTGGGCCGAGTGAAGTGTTTGCACAGTTCTCCAGCCAATGGCAAGCACTGTGCACTGAAGGGCACAGACTGTGCCTGTGAACTGGGACTTGTCAAGAATTGAGGCTGGAGGAGTTGATTCACATCGGCTCATGGAGGCCTCTACAAAACAGACTCCCCATCAGCAGGATGCTCTGAGATAGCAGCTCAGTGAGGAGATCGTCGGCATAACTGTTCTGGGGCTGGCATGACAGCTCAATAGGCTAATCCTCTGCTTTGCAGTGTCAACATCACATATGAACACCGGTTTGTGTCCTGACTTCTCCACTTCCCATCCAGCTTCCTGTTTATGGCCTGGGAAGCAGTGGAGGTGGCTTAAGTCATGAGGCTCCTGCACCCATATGAGACCTGGAGGAAACTTCTAGCTCCTGGCTTCGGATCAGTTCAGCTCCAGCTGAACTGGCCATTTGGGGAGTGAACCAGTGAATGCAAGATTTCTGCTTCTCCGTAACTCTGTCTTCCAAATAAAAATAAATATATATTCTTAAAAAAAAAAAAGAAGCAGGTACATAGTGGCAGTGGTTGGAAGCAAGATAGTGGTAGTTGGTACCCAGGGAAGGAGGGGCTAGGCATGGGCTTGGACAGGTGTGAGTTGGGGTTGGAGGAGCAGGAGTCAGGGATGGTGGGGTGCAGGGTCCAGGCTTCAAACCTGAGTGAAGTTTTGTTTGTTGACTCAAAGAAGACATCAGCAGAGCAATGGATGGTGGAGGGCTGTGGGAATTTTGAGGAGCCAGAGCAGGGTATCGAAGCAAAGATAGGCACCCAGTGCACGGGTGGTCTGTGAATCACAGGCGTGGTGTGAATGCCAGGCAGAAGCCCTGTGAGTGGGTGAGTATGTGCCTGCGTAAAGAAGACAGGCCAGGGTCCAGTCCCCGGGGAAGAGGTAGGCATGCAGCGAGAGCATTAGCAAAGTGTGCATCATGCAAAACCCATGTCTCCACCTGAAGCCAAGCGCGTCCTGGTGGGCTCCCTTGTGCCTAGCCAGCACCAACAACATGAAGCCTGGGTCTGGGAAACTCCAAAATGTTGGTGGAAACTAGAATTCAAAGGTAAACTTGTTTTGGTTTGAAGCGATTTTGAAATGTGTGCTGTTTTTTCCCCACATTATGGATTTTCCATGAACTTCTGTGAAAACTCCCTGTGAATAATCATGATCCCAAGAACTTGAACTCTGACAAAGCAAAACACAGAAAGAACCAACCAGAGAGCGAATAGTGCTGTGCTGAACAGTCCTGATAACTCTGAAACTTTTGCATTAAAAGGCTGATTCTCCCCCTCCTAGGAAGCGCCTCCACCGCCAGTTGCTGCTGCCACAGAATGGTGGGAGCCTGTCCTGGATGCCCATGAGAGAGGAATGCAAAGGAAGGAAGAGGCTATAGTGGCTAACTTTTAGATCCAGCCCAGGAGGACCAAGTAACAGAAGGCAGGGAGGGAAAACCCAGTGATGGGGTGGGGAGTGTGAGCGGCCCTCCTTCCTCCCTGCGCTACCTCCCACGGGACCCCCGACATCAAGAAGTTCCCCCACTGCAGCGAAGCAGACACACCATCTCTTCCAAAGGGGAAAGGCTAAACGACAGTCAGGGACTCCTCACTCAGGACTCTTGGGGGGTTCTTTGGGGTGGCTGGCTGTGGGTGTGAGGCAGGCTGCTCAGTCCTCTGCAATGGTCCAAAAGCAAGCTTCATGGCCAAGAAAGATGGGTGCACTGGGTTGGGGGCCACAACCTGCCAGCAAGGATTGAGTTGGCAAATCTGGTGCCAAAGCCGTGAGGTTATATCACACACACATTGGGCCAACCATGTGGCTAGCAAGTGCATTGCTTTCTAACCCAAGCTGCAAAGGGCGGTTGGTCTACCCAAATCAGTTCCTAAGACTGGTGTAGACCCTCCCCATAACTATACTTTGTTCACTTGGTCCTCCTGTGTTTAGATCTAAGGTGCCCTAACCCTGCAGGTGAGGAGTTCCTGGAGGTTGACTTGAATCAGCCTCTTCCCAGCCTTGCTCCATCTTTTGTGTCTCAGTTGAGATTTACTTTGCCCAGCTTTCTCCTCCTCCTCCAGTTCTGCTCATGATATACCTCCTCTGGAATACGGTTAATGATATTTTTTACTCAAATTAGAATATGTGCTAGATTATGGGGTTTTTTTTCCCTAATCCTTTTTCTCCTTCAGAAAAAAATCTCCCTATTTTTGGTCTTTGAAATTGTGGGCAACCGTTTTCTGTGCTGCTTGTGAGACCTCACCTCTGTTTTGTCTTCCTTTCATACGGGTATACTGTGTTTCCCTCCCTGGGGCTCCTGATTTAGCTGTAGTCTGTCTCCAGTGGCCTGCTGCCTTTCCACGTGGCTTTTTTTTTTTTACAGGGAAAGTGTTAATCCAGATTCATTTGTTAGATTCTTTACACAAGCATAATAAAAAGAATTGCCGTTCCATCAAGTATTATATCCATAAAGAAATTCAATAACAATTGCATAATGGCTCAACTTAGACATCGGGAAAATGGAGGTCACCTTTTCACCAACTGTCCTTAGAAATTCTTCCACGTGACTTTTACAGCATTCTGTCAAGCCCTTCTTTCACTGTGCACACAGCACAGGCTCTCGTCTTCTTGCGGGTTTCTTTCTCCCACTCTGTGTGAAGGCAGGTTGTTTTCTGCACGTCGGGGATTGAGATTGCGCCTTCCACACTGCTTTGTTCTTACGGGACTCTCGGGTTCTGTCTGGGAACCCAGGAATGCAAGTGATGATTCACAAACGAAAAGCATAAAAGGTTTGTGAAATTTACACTAGCATTACAAAAGCATTTTCATGAGGCTGAAGTCTGGAAGAAATGCCCATAGCTCAATGCCTTTGTGCTTTCGTTTAGACAAAGAATAGTAACTGAGTGAAGGAAAGACACCACACTGCATCTCTGGGCGAGGTTAGCAGGATCCAGGGAGGTTCCCGGGAGAGAATGGGAAGCAGAAAATGAGGGGGACCCCAAGGATTCATCTGTTCAAGTTCACAGCAGCCCCAGTGACCAAGGTCACTTTCCAGCACCCATATGGGGAGACAGCCCTGTCAAGAAACCTCATGGTCGCAGGTAGAAAGAGGCCATGTTTCTTCTGAAATCACAGGTCTGTGAGTGATTTCAGCTGCAAATAATCAATATGCCAATCTGGTGTGTTTTGCCTTAACTCCTTCACTTCTGCTATTTTTCTTTATTTGAAAAAAAAAAAAAAAGATAAAGACAGAGGGTGAGAGGACTCCCTTCTGCTGATCCACTCCCTAAATACCTGCAGTAGCAGGAGGCAAAGCCAGGAGCCGGGCATTGAGTTCGGGTCAAAGCCAGGAGCCAGGCATTGAGTTCGGGTCTTCGCAGTGTGGGAGGAACCCAGTGACTGGAGCCGTCACTGCTGCTGCTTGCCAGGGTTGACGTCAGCAGGAAGCTGCGGTCAGGACACAGAGCCAGGGGTCGAGCCTGGAGTCAACTCACTGGCCACTGGCTTCAGTCATTCTTCCGCCTTATCAATGGGGATGCAGTCATCTGCCCTGGAGTCATAACCGCGAGGCTGCGCACCAGCTCACCTGCACTCATGCATGGGAAGTCTTGCTCTCTATGTAAATCTACCCTTCAAATAAAAATAAACTTTTAAAAAGATTTTACTTGAAAGTCAGATATAGAGAGGGAGTAACAGGGGAAAAAAGAAGAAGTGAGACCAAGAGCAAGCTAGAGAGAGAGAGATCTTCCATCTCCTGGTTTACTCTCCAAATGACTGCAACAGCCAAAGCTGAGCAAGTCTGAAGCCAGGAGCCAGGAACTTCTTCCAAGTCTAAGGACTTGGGCCATCCTCTGCTGCTTTCCCAGGCCGTCGGCAGACAGCTAGAGCAGAAGCCGAAGAGCCATGTCCACAGCCGGGTCCACATGGGACACTGGTGCACAGGAGGAGGATTAGCTTGCTATACCACCATGCCGGCCCCAACGAGGGCCATGTTTTAAAACTTCCTCACCAGAGAAATAAAAAAAATATCAACCACCTAGTATTTTGGAATTGACACAACAGTGTGTTTTGAGCATCAAAATGACGTGTAACTTTAGTGTATACTTGAGTGACTATTGAAGCTACAAGTAAGTTCCCAGATGTTTAAATGCACTTCCCAAAGCAAAATCACAGTTTTATCTGCCTAGTCTGTTCAGACTTTGTTGTTTCATGTGTACCTACAGCCCGAAGATTTCTCATAAACATCAGCCTGCCAATGTCCAGAACAAAGGTGACGATATCTTTATTTATATCATACCTGCATGCTGGGGATCAGGTGGAGAGATGCTGCTTTTCCTTCACGCCAGTAATGAATCCACTTCCCCTTGCATCTCTAACTTGGTTTTCTCATCAGGACCTAATATTACACGATGAACTGCTTCGGTCTTTCCTTTATGTTATCATGTTTAGGAATGCAGACATCTGATGAGTGTGGAAAGCCCTAGTTTTTACCTTAAGAGCTCAGCAGCTCCCACCTAACAGTGACAGGGTAAAAAGTACAGGCGGGATCTGCTTGCTTGTTTTTCAGGAGAGACCTGCCCAATGGTGATGGTCTACACATCAGGGACGTAGGATGGAGCCGTATCCTCCTTTGGGGACAAATGTAGAGTCACAGAGTCACAGAGCCACAGGCATGTCCTTGGCTGACCTGCAAAAGAGCATGGCTGGGTCCTCCTAGTCTCTTTTTAGTCTGTGGGCCATGAGGTTTAAGTTCATAGTCATTCAGTCTATGGTGGCATACCCCTACGCCCTGCATGGATCACTTTCTGCTTCTTGGCTGTTATTATTGTTATTATTGCTATCATACATATAAATGCTACAAATCACGTGAAGGGTTTTTCCCACATTTTGATGAGCCTGGACAACATAACCAACAAACATGCCCCTAAGGGCTAAGATTCTGTTGGGAGAACCTCCTGAACAGTCCCTCTGATCACCACCACAGCATCTACCAACTGCAGTTTCAAGGACCATTCCGCTATACAGTAAAACCCCAGAGAGGGGGCAAGCAACCAAAGTGTTGTCCCCCACAAAGTAAAACCCCAAAGAAAACTGCAAGGGACTATCTAGAAATTCCAATTTATAGTCAAAACTAGAATTCAACTCTGAAATTTGCAGTAATAGTGCAAGATACTCAGCAGCTGAGGGACCATTTTTGTGGCTCAACAGGCTAATCCTCTGTTTGCAAGCACTGGCATTCCATATGGGTGCTGATTCATGTCCTGGATACTCCACTTCCAATCCAGCTCCCTACTTATGACCTAGGAAAGCAGTGGAGAATGGCCCAAGTCCTTGGGAGCCTGCACCCACATGGAAAACGTGAAAGTTCCTGGCTCTTGTCTTTGGCGTGTTGCAGCCACTGGGCGAATGATCTAGCAGATGGAAGCTCTTTATCTCTCTCTCCTTCTCTCAGTATCTGCCTTTCCAATAAAAAGAAATAAATATTTAAATAAAAATTGAAATATATATTTAAGCAGTCCCTTTTAAAAAACTTTCATTCTATTTACAAAGGGCCAGATTCATTTTAAATACAATGTCTTGTATGCTTTCTGAAATTTTGCATTTTTGAGACAAAATTTGTATTTCTTACACATGTAATTTTGCAAAAGCATTTTCATAAGCATTTATATGCTCATTTTTGTAGAAGCATTGCACCAAAGACCTCTGTAAATCCTGTGCCATTGCCCTATCATTGGCACAACACACAGGCACCCATGGGCATGTGCAAACAGGCACAGAACCATCCTAGCAGCACTGGATTGGGGTGGGAGGGCAGTGCAATGACAGCTTGCTCCCAAAAGGTCTAGTAAGTGAACTCTGCACCTAAGTATATTGCCTTTTTAAGTTAAGAGTGCCATTTCACTTAAAGATGTCTTTTAAAATGAGCCTGTACAGTAGCTGTGAAATGGAGACTAACATATCCAGATGTGAGGATGCAATATAGTATGCATTTCTACTTCCAGACAAAGACGGACTTACAATGAAACTGTTCACTATATCTTGACAATAGGATGGACTCTCTGCCATTGTCCATGCCCGCAATGATGGACATATGACTGTGTATGAAGAATTATACTTTAGTAATGATATAGAGGAACTGGGGGGGGGGGATTGGGGCTGGGATAAGGAAAATACCAGGAGCCCATGGAACTGTATCATAAAATAATAAATAAATAAATAAATAAATAAATAAGTCTCTGACTTCTTCGGAATAATTCAGCTGTTTTTGCTGCGCCTCCTCCTGTTTTCCCAAGGTTGTGGGAAGTACAAAGAGTAGATTTAATCTGTTACATCAAGGGATTTGTTAAAGAAGCTGCTTCCAGGTAGCAAGTGGTTTTCTGTGCCAGTAACAATGTATCACAACTTGACAAGACCTAACACTGAGGCTTCAGAAGGAAGGCAGAGGGAAAACTCCCTCCCTGCACCAGGATGTAATGTGTGGTGATGATAGATAGCCCCACACCCAGGAGATAAACAAACACAGTTGGGGTGCTTCCAGATTCCTGCCCAACAGCCAGAAAGCCGAGTTGAGAGAAGCAAGTATGAAGTCATGCTGAGGACACAGCCCTAATTGCCTCTTCCTCTCTCCCTACAGTTTGTCCTGAGTGTTTGTGGGTAGCAAAGGCTGATCAGTTTCCAATTATAAACATTCTAGTCTATTTGCAGGTCCT